>NW_004955453.1:17082860-17111000 GCF_000276665.1 Chinchilla lanigera
TTTTTTTGGTTTTTCTCCGGTACCGGGAACCGAACTCACGACCTTGCGCTTGCCAGGCAGGCGCTTTGCCACTGAGCTAAATCCCCAGCCCTCTATGTCCTTTTTGGATGAGGTGTGTTTCCTATAGGAAATACATGGTTTCATTTTGGTTTTTGATCCAATTTGCCAATCTGTGATTTTTGATTGGGGAGTTGAGTCCATTGATACTGAATTATTATTCTAAGGTGTTTAGTGGACCCTATCATTGCATTATTTTTCCAGTGCTCTGTGTGTGTGTGTGTGTGTGTGTGTGTGTGTGTGTGTGTGTGACTACTCTCAAGTGAAATGTATGATTTCCTTTGGGCCCTTTGGTACAAGTGGTCTCCCTATCTCTGTCTAGACTTCCCCTAATTATTTCCTATACTCGTGGTTTGGTGGTCATGTATTTCTTTAGGATTTCTTTGTTGTGGAAAATCTTTTTCTGTCGATTTTGAAGGCTAATTTTGTAAGATATAAAACTCTGGGTTGATAATTATTTTCTTTTAGGGATTGAAATACTTTACTCTTGTCTGTCCTGGCATTTAAGATTTATATTAGGAAATCTGTAGTTATTCTGATATACTTGCATTTATAGGTCACTTGCTGTTTTTATCTAACAGCTTTTAGTATTCTCTCTTTTCATTGAATTTCTGGAGTTTATGATTTGTTGTGGAGAAGTGCTTTTCTGGTCATAGCTATCTCAGGCTCTAATAGCATCCCTCTTATACTTGAATATTAAATTCTTTCCCTACATTTGGAAATTTTTCTGCTATGATTTCAGTAAATTAAATTCTTCATACCTTTTATCTTTAATTTTTACTTTATTCCTGTAATTCTGAGGTTGTTGTTTCTTTAAGACATTGAGTCACTGTTGGATCCAGCTTGCATGGTGTTTTGTCATTTTAGGATATCATTGAGTTTAGGAGCTACTGCATCTACCTTGCCTTCTATTTCTGACACTGTCCTCACACTGGTAAAGTCTGCTACCTATGCTTTCCAATGACTTTTTCATGTCATACACCTCTGCTTGCTTTCTTATCATGCTTTCTAATTCTTTTCTGAAGTGGTCATTTGTACCTTGTATTGTCTTGCTTGACTCAATTTTTTATTTGTTTCTTCTTTAAACTTATGGAACATTTTTTTGATGAAATCCTTTGATTAAATCCTCTTTGAGCTTGTTAAATGTCTTATGCTTATGTTTCATTTTTTGGCTCTTCAAACTTTTTGACCATTTGGTTTTTCAAGTTCTTTGCCTATAGCTTCCTATTCCTCATTTTCTGAGATCAGTTTTGAGGAGGCTAGGGGTTTAGGGGGCATCTTGTTGCCTTGTTTTCTCATGTTTCTATTGTTTTGGGGTATGGGTTGGGGACAGGGTAGAGAAATTGTGTCACTATTGTCTAGATCTCTTTAGTTAATTTCTGCCTCCCTGTGATGTGACCCTTGGTTTGGTTATGTTTTGGTGCTTATACCCCTATTTTGTTTCCACACTGCTCTTTGCTGTATGAATGCTGAGTTCCGCCCTGCTTTTCCCAATGGGTGTGATCAGTCAAGGGTGTGCTGTCTGCCTTAAGGCTGCATTCACTCCAGCAGCTTCCAGTGTTTGCGCCCCAATCACCACTATCTTCTACTAGCTTTATGGCCTATGGAAGCTCCAGAGGCGCCTCCCTTGGTCCAGAGGTCCCTCTGACGATGCACCCCAGAACGAGGAACTATCCACGCCATGATGAATCTCTGACCACATTGGTAGAGGAGAAAACAAACAGACTACTGAGATCAGTGCCTACAGTAGGCACAGAGGGGGACTAAGCAATCTGAGGGACTCAATGTCAGCACTTTCAGACCCAGCCCCCTCAGAAAACCAAACCACTTGCTTGGGTGGGACCACTGTGCCCTTCACAACCTGAGCTCACTACTGCTTAAACTTCTCAAAGGATCTGCAACTAGCCCACTCCTTCTCTGTGTCTGTCTCTTGTGCCTGTCTCCCACCAAGTCACTCTGACCCGAGACCCTGAAGTGTAGTGGTTCTGTGACTTCTGATTCGTGGGATAGCTTAGTCTTAATAAACCCCTTCTCAGAATGGCTCCTGATGATATCATTCCAAGATAGAGCAGATACTGCAGTGGATTCCTTCTCCAAAGCTAGCCTGCCATGTGGAAGAAGTCATTTTCAGAGTAAAACCCCACTTTCTATTTGCAGCTCACAATAGAATGGGCTCTCCTTGGAGTGGTGCTGCCAGATCACTGTTTTTCCCTGGGGCGACAACCCTCTATGGGCTTACTTTGTGTTTGCAGAGACAAAACCTCCCCGGGAGACTGGGTTAGCAATCCAGATTGCTTCATTCTTTTCTCTGCCGATGCCTTCAGTTTCTCTGTAGTTTGTAGTTTTCCTATTGGCTCTTGATTCCTGAGCTCTGCTTCTTTTTTCTTTACTAAGTTTTTATTTTACAAGGGTCTCAATCCCAGTTCCCAGAGAGGCTGTATTTTGCTGCCTGTCTTATGGCACTGTTTTTAATCCTCATTTGTGTCTTGACATGACTCAGATCTGTTTCTCTAAGCTCTCCTTCCATTTAGTAGCGAATAGTTTTGGAAAATCAAGATATATACTAAATGTGCTGCAGACTGTCATTGCCTCTGGGGATTTTCAATAAACAGCTAGGTAGTAAATATGTATTTGAATGTTAAATATATTTTTTGAAAAGACAGATGACAAGCAGAAAAAAAATAGTTCCAACTTATCTCACAGAAACAGTTAAAATTTGTAGCACATAATGAAGTTCTAAAATTAGAGGGAAAACCTTTTAGGCAAATTCAGATGGCTTTTAACCCTTGTAAGCAGGTACTTACTCTTGTCTAATGAGAACAATGCAAATTATAACTACACTGCAAAACCATTTCTGGTTTATCACATTGAACAAAGTCTAAGAATTTCACAGCGTACTTTATGAGGCATTTATTCTTTGATCTGGAAATTTCACTTTCAGGGACCTTTCCAAAGGCATGCTGATGAAAACTATTTTTAAAAAGAGTGTTACAAGCCAGGTGTGGTGGCACACACCTGTAATCCCAACACTTAGGAGGCTGAGACAGGAAGATCGTCACAAGTTTGAGGCTAGCCAGGGCTACAAAGTGAATTCACGGCCAGCCTGAACTATACAGCAAAACCTTGTCTCAACAAACAAACAAGTGTCACAGTAATATCCATGATATAGGAATGATACCAGAGCTCCAAATGGTATAGAGGAAATATTATAATTCCCAATTTGCTAGATGTCTGATATGCTAAGATCATGTTCCCCAAAATCAAAGAATGAATTCTAAGGAACAATGGAGGTTAAGAGTAGGAAATATTTATTGAAGGAAAGTGATACAGCACCTGGGAGACAGGAGGGTGCCCAAGTGAGTTGCAGTGGACCTTAACTTTCAAAGGAAGTTTTATAGAGCATAATCACATGGGTACAACTTGGGTTAAAGCTATGATCAACCAATAAATATAGCCGCTTAGATAATATTGATCCAATGGGGAAGCAAGTCACCCAGCAAGTGTACATGGAAAAAACAAAGAACTTTTCAGGAAGGGGATGGATCCGGGAGTCTTGGTCACCCACTGAGGTGACTGATGTCTATCTAGACTTTACTGGACCAGGTGTTACCACTTAACTTATCCCTTGGGGAGGCATGTAGGCCTGGTCATCTCGTCTCTGTCTTGAGGCTTGGCATTCAACCGATGCACCTCTGGCCACAGTTGTAATGTGTTTTCATCTTTTATTTTGACTCTCTTGAGGGCCTAGCCCTGTCTGGCTGGCTATAATACTTCTACCTAACAGCTATCTATTATAATTGCAGCACCTTTGTTAGAAAAACTCCAAAGACAATTCAGCTGTCAATCAATAACCACAATGGAATACTATCAACTATACAATGACCAAAAAATATTATCTACTATCTAGAATCTATTTTTAATGATATGGAAGTCAGTTTTATATAATGAGCTTTTGGTGAAATATTCTTAAACTGCCAACTCTTAAAGCATTTTATTTTTCTTAAAATTTACATTTACAATTATAAAGTAAATTTTATGTCTGCCATGTCACTTGATACAATGCCTATTGCACGAATGCAGGATGAATAGTATTTTGTATAGCTGAGACTCAGGTGAACTACACCATGAGAAGCTCAAAGCAAGGAGAGTCTCTACTCTTCTAAATCCATATATACTGTGCTGCTTCAAAACCTACCAAATAGTAATTTCAAACTTTGTGAAAGAACTGTTGATCCAGAAAGTAGAATGGGGGTTGCCAAGTGCTAGGAATGGGAGAATGAAAAATAATTGTTTTGTAGGCAGTTTTCATTTTATGAGATGAAAACAGTTCTGGAGGTTGTTATGGTTTGTGTCTGCATGTCCCCCCAAATCTTCATGCAGTCATGAGGTGGGCTTCTAGATTTATGATTGATTTATGGTCCAGGGTTGGAATTACGGGTGTGATTGCTACACTTGCCCTGGCCTGGGTAGTTTTCATACAATGTAAAGGAGGGAAAGAGGCTGCTTTCTGCAGCTCCTCCCCTTGTCCTCTTGTTGCTTTTGCTATGCTCTGCCACCATGAACACTTGCTCTCTGCCATGTGTCACTCTGCTCTGGAGCCAGCTGAGTATGGACTGAAATTCCACAAACTGTGAGCTAAATAAACCTTTCCTTCCTTTATTTTGGGTGTCAGGTATTTTGTCTCAGCAAGGAGAGGAAAGTAACCAAGACAGAGGTGGATGGTGGTAATGGTGTATAATGATATGAATGTACTTAAAATTTTAGTACTGAATTGTATATTTGAAATGGTTAAGATGATAAATACTGTGTGTATTTTACCACAATAAAAGAAAATTAGAAGAATAAAGATTATTTAATCAACTTAGACAATGGAGTTCATTCTTTTTATACATTAGAAGAACTTGACATTCTAGTTTTCTCCACATTATTTCATGTTACAGTTACTGTGATTTCCTCTCATCTTGACAGTGGCTTATGAACCTTCCATTAGGAAAGATTTTTCTTTTATCTTTATCTTCTCTGTTTGTTCTTGGGGGTTATATGGCATCTATGTTGACTGTTTGAAAAAAATAGCTCTGGAAACTTGTCAGAGATTTCAGAAACAAAAGCAGTTTCAGAACTGTGAACCATATGGTGGTATTTATCCTCAAGGAGAAAATCTGTATTGGGTAATTGAAATAAACTTGTTCTCCTTTGTTATACTGGGAGCAAATTATTTTATTACTTTTTAATATTTGATTTGGGAAATAATGTTTTATATCTTCAGTTCCAAACTTACCTTGACAATTCATGACCATGTATTTTTTCAGAAGAATTTTATATTCAGGGTTCTACCTCCAGAATCATATTAGGGAATTTGATTGAAATTGAGTTAAATTTAATTTAAAAATAACTGACATATTTAAATGTTCAGTCTCCCCACTGTCATGTGTCTTTTTATTAATGAATTGTTCTTTTATATCCTTTGGCAAAGGTTTGTAGTTGTTATCATACAGATTACTGACTTGTCAAATTAGCTTCTGGGCATTCTGGATACAGAGTAAATTGTCTAAAAATAACCACTGTATTTTGTTGAGTCAAAGACAAGATGAGTTGTGAAATGTACTAGCATCCTATGTATCATTAAGAAAGTTAGCTGAGCATGGCATGGTAACACATGCATAGAATGCCAGCTACGTGGGAGTCTGAGGCAAGAGGATCCCAACATCTAGGCTAACCTGGGCAATTTAATGAGACACTATCTCAAAAAAATTTTTTTTCAAAAAAATTTTAATATGAGGCTGGGGATGTAATTTAGTAATACAGCCCTTGCCTAGCATGCACAGGCTGTGAATTAAAATCCTAGTATGAAAGAAACAAGAAGAGAAAGAAAGAGAGAAAGAAAGAAAGAAAGAAAGAAAGAAAGAAAGAAAGAAAGAAAGAAAAGAAAAGAAAGAAAAAGAAGAGAAGAGAAAAGAAAAAAGGGAGGGAGGGAAGGAAGAAGGGAAAGAAGGAATGAAGGAAGAAAGAAAGGAATTGGGGAAGAAGGAGGGAAAGGCAGAGGGAAGGGAAGGGAGAAGAGAGACAGCAGAAGTGGAGGAAGAGAGGAGAGGAGGGAGGAAAGGAGGGAGATAGGGAGGAAGGAAGAAAGAAAAGAGGGGCAGGGGAGGGGAAGGAGGGGAGGGAAAAGGAGGAAAGGAAGAAAGGAAGAACTGAGACTTATAAATGTAAGATGCCACCACCCATAAAGATATCCCAGTTTCAGCAATGTGAAAAAATTTGCTTAGATTCAACATGTTATTTTTATGTGTTCTTTTCTAGGGCTTTACCTCTTTTTACTGTCATGTTATGACTTGATATAAATTCACCAGGAAGCTTTAAGTAATGACAAAGTATTCTTATTTTTGCTTGAGTTTTTAATAGAATTTGGTATTGAATTTCTCTTACCTTTAAATTCTAAAACTTCATGTTTCTACTGAAGAGAGTCTAGAGGCACATGTCTAGCAATACCTTTTTTTGTATGAATTGAATGGGTGCCTAAATATCAAATGGGACTTCAAAAGAAATAAATCATTTAAGAATGAAATTAGCAAAGGAAATGTAAAGACTTGTATACCAAAAGTTATAAATCAATGCTTAGAAAAATTGTAGAAGGTTTAAACAATGTACAGTCATTCTATGTTTCTGGAATATCAGGTGCATTTTTTTTTTTCAATATTGTCAAGATGGTGATTCTTCTCAAATTGACCAGTAGGTTCAGTATAACCCTTATGAATTTTGTTCAGACACTGCCTAGCCTATCCTAAAATATATATAGAAATACAAATAACCCAGATACAATAATGAGAACAAATTTGGCCACATACTTCTTCCTTTCAGAGCTATTTCTTGATTTTAAGACAGTGTGGTATTGGCATAACTGTTAGTTAATGGCATGTGAGGAAGTACCCAAAGACAGAGACTGTAGGAAAGATTAGATTTAACTTCCATAGGTACAGGCAGGCTGAAATCAGAGTGATATCAGTGAATACCTGGAGGGGAGGCTAAGTATATATAGGGCTTGGGGTTGGAAGTCATAGTCCCAAGAAATCTGAATCAGCACAAGTGTGCATACAAAGCTGGGTCTTCCAGCATCTTGGGGACTGCAGTTCCAGTCCCAAATTTCTTTATGACCATCAGTTCTATTTGCTGAGGGCAGAATGGATTCCTGTTTGTAGAGGGCACCATGTTTATTGGGAAGGTCTTTCTCAGGGCATGCCTGACAAACACCATTAATCGTTACAGAAATCCAAATCAAAACCCCAGTGAGATACGAGTGTACACATACTAGAGAGACTATCAATAAGTCAGACAGTAATAGTGCAAAGAAACCAGAACCTACATACATTTCTAGTAGAATGTAAAATGGTGGACCCACTTTGGAAAACAGTTTGGCAGTTTCTTCAAAAGTTAAATATAGAGTTAATGTATGACCCACTAAATTCACTCATAGCTATGTATCCAAGAGAAATAAAAACATACAAAGTATGTCCACCCTAAGATTTGTATTCATAATCACCCTTAGTGCAAACAATCCAAAAGTTTATCAGCTAGTGAGTGGATAAACAGAGTATGTCATGTCTCTACAAGTACTACTGAGCACTAAGAAGGAACTGTTAACACATCATGCAGGAACTTCACATGTACTACTCTAAGTGGAAGATGCCAGACACAAAAGACCACATACCATCTGATTCAATTTACATAAAATGTACAGAAAAGTGAAATGCAAAATCTACAAAAACAGAAAAATAAATGATTTCCAGGAAGTAGACTGGGCTTCAAATGGTTGCAAAGGAACTTTTTAGGGTAGCTAATATGTTCAAAAATAGAATTGGGGTGATAGTTGAAAAATTCTGTATATTGTTAAAAATGATTAAATTGTACACTTAAAGTGGGTGAATTTTGTTATGTATAAATTGTATCACAGTCTGGCTTTTTATAAAAAAGAAATATAAATTGAGCCAGACATGGTGGCACATTCCTGTAATACCAGCTACTCAGGAGCCTAAGACAGAAGGATTGCAAGTTTGAACCAAACCTGGAACACTTAGTAAGACTGTCTCACATAAAACAAATTAGAAGAGTCAGGATATAGATCAGCACTCCCTGCATTCAGTCCCAAGTACTGAAAAAGAAAAAAGTAAATTAAAAAATAACACATAACAAATAAGCAGCTACTGGAACAGGATATGAGAAAAGACTCCTTAGTATGATTTTTGTTTGTTTGTATTTTGTAGCTTACAATTCCTGGATGAAACAGCATGGAGGATCTATCGTTAATATCATCATCCTTCTTCATGGACAACCATTAATGGGGTAAGCAGTTTTATTTATTTTTTTTCTTCCTATGTCTTTCCTTCTTGTGTCTCTTGAGTTTTGTTTTTGAATGAGGTGAAGAGTATAGGAAAAATTGCTTAAATCAATATCATTAATGCCTTTAGTGAGTTGGGATCTCAATACTTAGCATTTCCTTTTATTTTAATGTTAAAAATGTTGTTCTAAAACATGCCAGTTGTCCCAAATCACTCAGAGTAAAGTCACTGTATTTAGTGAGAAAAGTGACAAAACACAGAGTACCCAGAGATGTAATTTTTTAGTATAAATATGTGCAAGATATTGTGTGAAAGATACTTGTGCTAGAAAGTTATTCCTTGTTTACCTCAAATTTATATAGAACTATATGTCCTGTATTTCATATGAAAACTCTAATATGAATGTTATTAAACTGACTGTCACCATTAGGATAGAGCTCCTTTGTTAAGGTCCAGTGGACAAAAATAAAATCTGTGTTAATTTAGACAACTACTGTAAATATGCCTATTTGATCTTAAAGAGGATGCAAAATGGTTACTCCCAATAGAAAGGCAGAATTATTTGCCAATAGTCTATAAGGTTCTGTACTTCCAATTAGCCACTCTACAAGTACAGTGCTTGCTTCTCTACACAAATTCCAATACTCTTGCTTGTTTCCTGTATTACAGGACTCCCTCAGTTATGTGGGATGGAAAAAAATGTTAATCTGGTTTAAAAATTGAGATCAGTGGTTCTTCAAGTGTGGATTCTGGACCAGAAAGACAAGCTTATGGGAGTATGTGTCAGAACTGTTTGTCCTCCAGCCCCCCAGGTTTCCTGCATCAGGAGCTCTGGGAGCTGTGCCCAGCAGCTCGTGTGCCCAAGTCTCCAGGTGGTGCTGGTCCAAGCAGAACCACTGGACCAGAGCATGGTGGGCTTAGGCACCACGGTGTCAGAAACCTGCCTCTCCTCTCTTTGCCTCAGGTCCACCTTCCTTCCCAGGAAGGCTCTCTGTACACGTGGCCAAATGAGAGTACTACAAGGTAGAGGTCAACACCCCCATTCTACCTAACTGTGAACTTTGAAAGAACTTTTCAAGAAATGCCTGAAAAATAACAATGGTAATGCCAGCACCAGCAATTCCCAGAGAGGATACTCATGAGCTGACCCTGCTTGAGTCATCAAACAAATACTGTGAGGCTGGTGTTACTACGCTATACACAGCCAGCATGAGGAACTGGGGATGATACCACTCAGATGTGGACTGAGATTTCCTCAAGTGGAAGTAAAGTTGTTTTACCAAAAACAGTAAAGAATAGAGGCAAGAGTGTGCCCTGGAAGGGGGTTTAAGGACCTAATGTTTTCTTCTTCTCTTTTGCTTGTTTTGTTTCCTGACTGTGAGGTAAGTGGTTTTGCAGAAAACAAGGGGGCAAGTTGATCATGGACTGAACCCTCTAAAACTGTGAGCCAAAATAAACCACTTCTCTTTATAAGTTGATTATCAGAGGATGTGTTATATAAAGTAATGAAAAGCTGGGTAGCAAAATTTTTATGTTAAAATATGTATTATAAAGAAAACATGAAGAATGGTGAGGGTCAAGGAAGTAATAATTCGGGGAGCATCATCTACTTGTTTTGGAGGGAACATTTAGGTACCCACTTTAGTTCTGTCATTTTTTTTATATCAAGTATCTTCAAATAATTAAAATGTGTTTGTTGGCTAGTGAGTATTTTATAAGATCTACAACAAAAGAATTTTGCATCCTTTGTTCAAATTCAACTTAATGGAATGTAATATATATTACTCTTATTCTGATTTTGATAGGTTTTTATATGAATGAATGCTTTTTTTAATAACAGAAGTGAAATACCTATTTAACATACTGGCTAGTTCTTTCATAAGAGTCTAAAAGTTCACTGAAATACCACAGCAGGAAAAACAACAACCTGTAAGAAATCTACTTGAAAATCACATGTGTAGCAATTGAAAAGTGTAATTTTTAAAACATACTTTTTGATGATTTCGTAGGATCTTTTGTAAATTCTAATCTCTTGGATTTTTTTAGGAAACCAGAGATTATGTAAAGGGCAATAGGAAAAGCTTTATTCTATACCCTAAGATATAAGGCACTGAGAAAATAGTATATGAATAATATACTCATTTGAAACAAGACAGAAAATAATGGTAGTTTTTATTTTTGTGGTACCAGGAATTGAACTCAGGACCTTGTGCTTGCCAGGCAGGTACTGTGCTGCTGAGCTATATCCCCACCCCAGTGGTAGTTTTTAAACTGAAAAAAAAAACTTCTAAAATGTCATTTGAAGATAATCTCTTAATTCAAAGAGGATTTAACCTGGTGGATTTTTTGTTTATTTTTTAGTATTATATGTTTTCAACAAAGGAAATAGGGATAAGTAAAGAAGTAGAAGTCTCATTTTTGTGCCTAACACATCCTAGCACATCTTAATCTCTGAATTTAAAATTTTCAAGCTGGGTGTGTTGGCACACGCCTGTAGTCCCAGCACTAGGAAAGCTGAGGCAGGAGGACTGCCATGAGCCTGAGGCCCACCTCAGCTATGCAGTGAGTTAAAGGCCAGCCTGAACTACACAGTGAGACTCTGTCTCAAAAAAATTTTTTTTCAAGTCAGATGGACAAAGAAGTGCTATACATGTATGAGGACATCTATATGCTTTTTAAAAAACAAACGGGGTGTTTTAAATACCCTTCTTCTACTTCCTTTTTAACTTAACATTAATTTATGAACCAATTTTTAAGCAAAATGCATAAGAGCTGCTTCATGGCAAGGTGGCATCACAAGGACAGGATTTACACTTTTACCCAAAACAGCTATAAAACAGACGAAACATATGAAGTGATGACATTTGACACACTAGAAATTGGGCAGCAAAGCAGAGTAGTCTCTGAAACACAGGAAACAAATGAGGTGAGCTGTGTGTTTATTCCAGTTTATTCCTCTCCTCTGGATCGTCATGCAGAAGGGGGAACTGAAGCAGAGACTGGCAATCTCCCGTGTCAAGAGAAAGGACCAGGGGGTCAGGTCCAGAGGTTAGCCTGAGGGAGGAGAGAGCTGTGATGAAAGAGCAGCCTGCAGATGTACAGAAGTCAGATCAGCACAGGTGTACAGGAAAGAACATCTGAAACGTTGCCCAGCACTCTCTCGAGGCCTAGCGTAGTGTCCGTTCCCAACAGCCACACTGGAAAACCTCACAGGTAGACAAAACAAGGCTGAAAAAGCTGATACAATAAAGTAGTGAGGAAAAATATTCCTAGACTAAATGCAGCTCTGTACCTACAGAGGTCAGAACAAACCTCAACAATATTTAAAGATATCTGCAGTCCAATAAAAAATTGCTGGGTATAAAAATAAGCAGGAAAGGGGCTGGAGATATGGCTCAATGGTACAGCACCTGCCTGGCAAGCACAAGGTCCCGAGTTCGATTCCCAGTACCAAAATAATAATAATAGGCAGAACCTTGAGAGAATTATGATGACTATTCTGTACATTCAAGAAGCTAAAGGAAAGCTGGAACATGCTGAACAGAAACATAAAAGAGATTTTTAAAGGCCCAAATCAAATATCTACAGACAAAAACTACAGTGAAAAAATACACTGGAGGGGATTAATGGCAGATTAGACACTTCAGAAGAAACAATTAGTGAACCTGGAGATATAGCAATAGAAACTATCCAGAAATGGGGGGCTGGGGATTTAGCTCAGCGGCAAAAGCGCCTGCCTGGCATGTGCAAGGTCGTGAGTTCGGTTCCCAGTACCGGAGAAAAACCAAAAAAAAAAAAAAAAAAGAAAAGAAAGAAACTATCCAGAAATGAATCACACAGTGAGAAAACAACAACAAAAAAAAAAGTATAGAGCATCAGTGAACTGTGAGATAGTCTTCAAAGAAGAGAGAAGCAGGGACAGAAAAACATTTTTTAAAGACCATTTTACCAAAATTTTTTCAAATTTGATGAAAACTAAAAATGTATAGATCTAAGAAGTTCAACAAATGCTAAGCACAAGAACATGAAGAAACTGCACACAGTTCATCATGTTGCTCAAAATCATAGGGAAGAGAAGCTATTAAGCGTCACTAAAGTGAAAAGGTATACTCTGCACAGAAGCAGATTTCTCACTGAAAACAATGTGGATTAGAAGACTGCAGAATGCAGGGAAAAAACACACCAACCAGAATTCTTTGGTTCAAATGTCTTTCAAAAAAAGGTAGAATAAAGTCTTTTTTCACATGTTTTCCATCAGGAACAACTTATCAGCAGGAGACCTTAATAAAAACAAATGTTACAGGAAATCCTTCAACATTTACTAAATAATTTGTCTTTCCCAAGCTGATTTCAGATACTCTTGAATTTAAAAATTTTCTAATTAGCTTTAGGAGCTAATTTTTCAACATTAAATCACACTCCCTTTGGTTCTTAGGATCCTCTACTGTGGTATATTTAGAAATTCTGGATCATTGTATCTCTTTGCCTTCTGCATTAGACTCCATACAGATGCACACCTAAATATTTTGCACCTCTACCTGGAAGGGCAGTAATGTTATTTTGATATATCCAGAAATGCTATCATGATATTTCTAGCAGATACATGGATTTTGTATCACTTACTTAAAATTGATTTAGTAATGACCACTCACTAGTAACTGTTAAAATTATCAGTTTGTTTTTTTCTGTCATAAAAATTTCATCAGTATATTCCTCTATGCACATGGCGATTTGGGGGACTTTATGTATGCAATGTGAGATCAGAGTGCTGTGGCTTTAACATTGAAAGACTAAGTTCTTCCCTCAGTGTTTAGCAGAGACTCATAACAGGAATGTTAATAAGAAATAAGTTCAACAGAAGCTAATTGTACTATTTGTATTTTGTCTTTGAAGTCACAGTGGAGCTGCGAGGGAAGGTGTTTACAATCTCACCAAGTGCCTAGCTATGGAGTGGGCGAGCAGTGGAGTAAGAATCAACTGTGTTGCTCCTGTAAGTCAGTGTTCTATATGGAATATGCTAGCAGCTTACATATGCAAGTATACTGGGAAAGATTGGCTTTAATAAGCAGATAAAACTAGAAAATCCAACCTGCACTGTAGAGGTATTCTTTGCTTGACAGTTTGTCAGAAAGGTTAAATTAAGCCAATGATTCTCAATGCTGGCTATATATTAATGTGATGTGTGAACTAGTTAAAGAGTTGTGATAGATGAGCTTCATTCCATATCAGATGATCCAGGAACCTGCATTTTAAAAAGCAGTCTAGAAATCTCAGTGGTACCGTGAAAATGTCACTGCATTCAAGAGCAATTTTTCTATCTCATTTTGCTGTTTCTTGTTTTATCATTAATCATTTTTAAAGAGAGAACCTGAATGTCAGTGTTCTGGAAAGGAACTACTTGCTAAAGATAAACCAAAACTCAAAAGAAAATTTCACTGAATAATAGTGTAAAATAAGGGGAAAATCACTATATATTCAAATTGAAAAACTCATTTTTGTGAAATAAGCTACAGTGTTTGCCTCCTGGGTAGTACTAGCCACATGTTCCAAGAGAAATGTTAGATGAAATAACTTATGTTGTACAACTTGGTTTAATTTCTACTTTCAGTGATGTTCTCTGGCTATTGTTTAGATGATAGTAATTTCTCTAGCTGAAACTATAAAACTGTAAAAACCTTTGGATATTATGTATAGATTTAACTGTCTGATAGCTCCAGATCTATCATCCACACTACTCAGTAGGAGCAAAGCATCACCTGACTGGTTGAAGTTAACAGAGAAATCTCCTCTCTAACAAAATTACAATTTTCGACCCAGAAACTTCATATATCTTCTGCCTTCTACAGTATTTTAACTTACCTATATTACACTCAAATATTTAAGACAAATTATAGTTCTCTTCTTAATGTTATAATGTTGACACTTTGGAATTCTGGCTTCCCAAAATGTGGTTTTTTTTAAACCTTTAATGATGTGTCACTATGATAAACATGATACAAATTCATGTTTGTTCTTCAGAAATTTTTTGAAGTTTATTGTTTACACTTTAGTACTTTTAAAAGAGTTCATCCTCTTTAAATAACATATGCACAAATTGTTTAGTTGGAAACCGGTATATCTGTCTAGTGTTCTTCAGGGCAAGTTAATACAGATTTCTTCATTTGACTTTTATTCTTTTTTCTTTGCAATCTCATTACTCCTAGTCAGAATCAATTACAGATCGCTTTATCCTGTGTCAACAGTTTTCAAGTAATTTTCACGACCTTATAAGCCCTTGAAGCTAGGGGAAGATAAATGAAACATGTTTTGTTTTGCTTTGTTTTGTTACAGTTTTGCTATGTGATCCAGGCCAGCCTTGAACATGCTAGGTAGCTCAGGCTGGCTGAAATTCATGATCCTCCTGTCTCAGCCTGCCGAGTGCTGAGATTGTAAATGTGCTCTACTATACCTGGATTATGAAAGCATTTTTAAACAATTAAAAATTATTTAGAGTGGATTCATTTGTTTTATTTGTAATTTCACTCTGGAAAAAATATATTGCATTTCTAAGTCCTTGATCAGTTCCCTCCCCTTTAAAAAGCACAGATATGTAATGGACTGGTTATTCCCAGTTAAACTGATGTTTAGAAACCAAGTCTTTCCTGAAAGTATCCAAAATATCCAGAACTTGGCTGGTTACTGAGAGGCAGTCACAAATGAGCATTTAGATGATCCATGTTGGATAGCAGTTGACTGCACACCTTTGACAATATTAAGAAAAGTTAATGTTGGAAATGTTAACATTGCTATTAGTGTTAAACCACTTAATTTTGGATATTAATTGATGAATTGCCTTGATGTATTTATGATTAAACTTTGAGTTTTTATACCTTGTCTTCTTCCTGTTTTGTTTTTTTAAATACAGGGAACAATTTATTCCCAGACTGCTATGGACAACTACGGTCATATGGGAGAAAACTTGTTTGCAAGATCCTTTCAGAAAATCCCAGCTAAACGAATGGGAGTTCCTGAGGAGGTGCTGTACATTTCTAGAATTGATTACAGTGACCACATTTTATGCTTTGGAGATTTGTAACATTATGAGCACTTTTCAGGAATCTGGTTAGCTGATTGAGGTTGTTTTTCCAACTGCCACCAAAACATTTCTCCTGGGCTTTCTGGTTCTTGAGAATATTCTGGTAGCTCTTTGATCACTAGTAGCAGCAGCCTAAACACAGGAGTGAAGGCAGTATGAATTAAGAACAGCATGGCTTTATTGTTTCATTTTACTATTCAGCTACACTATTTTATTACAAGATAACTTGTTTATACACAGGCCCCTAAGCAAGTCAGATGGCTGTAGCTTTAGGTAAGGTGGCCCAACGGAAGTGTGTAAATATAAATAGCTTTCTTAAATGCCAGCAATATAAATCTTCAAGGGTGAAATTTTAAAGGGGTATTTTTTCCACAATAATAATAAAAGCAAGAATATCTAGGAACAAACTTAGTTCCAAATAAAAAACAAAAACAACTTTGTTGATGAACAGAGAAAAAAAGGCCAGAATAAATGGAGTCATGTTCTTTAAGGGGGAAAATCAATTTTACTACAAAGTCAAGTTTCTCTAAATTAATCTATAAATTGAATACCTCTTTAAAGTTAACATACCTGTTCTAAAGTTTGTTTAGAAAAATACCTGTGCAATCTATGAACATACCACCCTGAACGTGCCTGATCTCATCTGATCTCAGAAAAATACCTGTACAAAAATTTGCTGGGTGTGGTGGTGCGCACTTGAATCTCAGCACTAGGGAGGCTGAGGCAGAAGGATTGCCGTGAGTTCCAGGCCAGCCTGGGCTACATAGTGAGTTCAAGGCCAGTCGGGACTACATAGCAAGACCCTGTCTCAAAAACAAACAAAAAAATCTATGCAAAAATGTTTTGAAACACAATACTGAGAGGATTTGTGCCTTTCCAGATAATAAAAACATAGATGTTTGTTTTTAGAAACTTGGGAAATCAGAAATAAGATAAAAAGAACTTGGGAAATCAGAAATAAGATAAAAAGAAAAATCAACCATGCCTATAATCCAGAGGATATGCACAGTAAACATTTTGGCATATTACCTTTCTCTTTGTACATATAAGTTTGATAGAGAATACTGTACATGTTATGTGCCTATTGAAAAAATAAATCTTTGTTTTCAGAAAAACTGAAAATTATCAGGCATATGGCCCACACTTGCAATCCTAGCACTCAAGAGGCTAAGGCAAGGGCTGGGGATTTAGTTCAGTGGCACAGTGCCTGCCTGGCAAGCGCAAGGCCATGAGTTCAATTCCCAGTACTGGAAAAAAACAAAAAAAAACAAAAAACAAACAAAGAGGCTAAGGCAGGATGATTGCCATTCAAGGCCAGCCTGGGCTACATAATGAGTTCAGGGGCAGCCTGAACTGTACAGGGAGACCCTGTCTCAAAAAAAAGACAAAAAAAAAAAGAAAGAAAAAAGAACTGAAAATTTATTTTGCTATTTTTACTTAAATTTTAAATCTCTGGCTGCACTACTTTTTTTCTAAACAGGCAGAAAGCCTATTTCACTTGCAAAGCTGCCTTTTCTAAATTCTCCTTTATATAACTGTGAGTAACATAATATTACTTAAGATAAATCACTGTATTGGAAGGACTGGGTACGGTATGCTCATGAATATGATCTAAGGTGACACTTAAGAGTTTGCTTTGTACTTGTCTATGGTGACTTGGTTTCTTTTTAAGGTGTTGGTCTAGACCGGTGCATTGTCTGATACTGTAGCTGTGTACCCCCATTTTAGTTGCTCAGAAACTATATTGCTAGTGGCTAACAACATTAACTGTGTAGCTACAAAACATTTCTGTCACATAAAGTATTCTTTCACAGAATACTTTGTCACAGAAAGTGATTTGGACGCGGTCACAAAAAAATACTTTAAAGAACTAAGATGAGAAATGTTTGGAAAGAGAATACAGCAGACCACTTCAAAAATTTAAATGATCTGAGGAAATGAATCCATAGTATATTTTAGGGAGCAAAAAAGGAGCTACACGAGGAACATGGATAACATTTTAGTGCTTGATTTTTTTGGGTACTATGTTAGGCAACTTACATATGCAATACTAGCCTTGAGTGAGGTTGCTAATGAGGGTTCTAAGGATTTAGAGAACTTAATTGTGCCTAGCATCATACACTGAAGGAAGGTTAAAGGCTGTGATTCTAAAGAAGTATCCCAAAATATTTGGAACCTTCAAAAGAGATTTTGCCTACGTAGTATAAAAACAGAGCTTTCCAAGGATATAGATTGGGATTGGTTCCTAGCGAGGAAGTCTATTCAATACATTCTAAGATTTTATGGATTTTTTTTTTGGTTTTTGGTTTTTCTCCAGTCCCGGGAACCGAACTCACGACCTTGTGCTTGTCAGGCAGGCGCTTTGCCGCTGAGCTAAATCCCCAGCCCCCGATTTTATGGATTAACAATCCTATGTAAGCACTGAACTGAAAAAATGATGCATACATAACATTTGCTGCATTGATAAATCCTTTTAAACTTTTTCATTTCTGTCTGGCTTTGTGAAGTCTTCACTGAAAACTGCTGTATAATTAGTTTTTCCTTTTCGGTTACAGACCAGACTCAATGCCTAAAGGAGTGGCACAAGCCAGATGGAAAAGACAATGCTGAGCAAACTTTTAAAGAAATTATGCTTTTTTTTTTTTTTTTGGCACAGTGCTAGGGATTGAACCCAGGGCCTCATGCATGCCAGGCAAGCACTGTACTACTGAGTACAACCCCTGCCTTGACTCTTGTTTAACTGGGTAGCCTTTGTTGGGGTTTAGCCTTTTGTTGCCCTATGTAACCTTGTAGTTCTTGTGCTAAGTTACAAGTGTATGTTTATTTTTGACATTAGAGACATGTTATTTTCATTATTTTATTTTTGCATACAGATTTGGTTAAAAATCAGTGAACTTCTAAGGTTCAGATAACTGAAGCTTAATAAGTAGTTTATATTGTCTAGACGCAGGGTATGTTGCAAACACAGTGTGAAGTAAAAGAGGAAATAACATCTTTCTAAAGACAGGCTTGGAAATTCTAATCCAGTATGTTAAGATGTTTCCTTTCTCTGGTAGCAGGGTTGATTCATTCCTGGCTGCTAGGGCACCATTCATAGGTATGGCCACAAAAGCAGGGTATGGTCCAGCAAAAACTAAACCAACCAGTCTAGCCTGTGCCATGGTACAGGTTTCACAGTTCAAATCATGTGTGCTCAGAGGTAAATTTACCAAATTTGTATAAGAGGGATTTACCGACAAAAACTGGTATCACCACCATTGGTAACCAGCATCGATACAAGCCTGTGTCATATGCAAGGTGTGCCAAAATAGACTGCTGGACATTAGGCCGCAGAAAGCACCATTACGTTCAATATATGTTGATCCATGTGCAAGTAGACTGCTATTTGTTTTTGGAAGTTGGCTAATGTTTCTGACTATGATACCAATTAAGGTTTCCTTGATAGTCTCACTTGGCTTACGATCTTCTATCTTGAGCTCAGACTCACCTCCCAGCAGCCAGTGCTTCCCTTTCTTCCTCCACTAGGGCTGAGCTCAACCTTTGCTGTCTTGCCAGGGAAGCCATCTTTGGTTGTCACATGAGTTGGCTGCCACAGACGTAGTTTAGAGCTGTATTTACGATGTCTGGTGCTAGCACTGGGAAAGACTAAAATTAGTGCAACTCATGAATTCTTGAGTCAGAACCACATGTAAATGGTAGTTTATAGAATAAAAGCAACATTTCAAAACGGTAGGGAAAGATAAAGTATTTAGTAAAAGTCTTATGGTAATTGTCTGTTCACTTAGATATAAATTAACCTCCTGTCATGTCTATAAAGCAAAACCATAAAACTCAAAAGAAAATATGGTTCTAGATTCTAGAACTAGCAAATGCTTGATGTCTTTCCACAAATCTACTATGTATACTTGATACTTATATTTCTTGGCTTTCTTTTTTTACAAAAATAGGATCCATGGGGCTGGGGATTTAGCTCAGCGGCACACAGCACTTGCCTGGCAAGTGCAAGGTCATGAGTTCCATTCCTGGTACTGGAAGAAAAACAAAAAACAACAACAGCAAAAAAATAGGATCCTGCTCCATGTTTGTTTCTGCACCTTGCTATGGATATGCCACAATATATTTAATCAGACCCTACTGTTACATTTGGCTTCTGTTTATACTTTTGTGATTGCAGTAATCCTGAAGTAAACATCCTTAAATATAACCATGCACTATAGTGTGGGTGGTCAATTTGTAGAAGTAAAATGCCTGAATGAATATATTAAATTTTGTAAGCTGTCTTAGTCACATTCTTGGGACTGAGACACGATTTTTTTTTTTTTGGTACTGGGAATCAAACTCAGGACCTTGAGTCTGCCAGGCAGGTGCTGTCTGAGACACAATTTAAAAGAGGAAAGATTTATTTTGGCTCATGTTTTAGAAATGTCAGTCCTAGTGTGGTCAGCCAGCTGCAAGGCAGAGGCGTATGGTGGAGGAGGATTGCTCAGGGCATGCCAGACAGGAAACAGTAGGTCAAGGGAGGAGCTGGGAAGGAACATATATACCTCCAGGTCCTCCTCAGTGATCTGCCTCTTCTAACCAGCCCCCACCCCCTAACACCAAGTCGGCTATAATGCCCCTACAATCCATTCACCTTCCAAAGGTCCCACCTAAGGTTACATGAGGCTTTAGGAGAATATCTAATGTAAACCATAACATATCCTCCCAGGAAAAGGGCACTTGGAATGGTGGCCATGGAAC
Organism: Chinchilla lanigera; assembly: GCF_000276665.1. Classification (NCBI taxonomy): domain Eukaryota; kingdom Metazoa; phylum Chordata; class Mammalia; order Rodentia; family Chinchillidae; genus Chinchilla; species Chinchilla lanigera. The sequence continues at coordinate 17,103,066 of NW_004955453.1, forward strand.
ACAGACAGACTTAGGAGAACACTTAGGAGTCTCTATTTAAAAAGCTGATGAGTGAGTGTGACTTAGATCTTTTTCTACAGAGCACAAGCCAAGGATTTGGAGGATTTGAAGTTAAAGGCCTGCGAGGCCCAATCATACAATTGCTTTTGGCTGCTATGAGCTTGATACTTGCTACTATTTTCTCTATCCTGAAGAGTATGCACAGCTAGGACATCTTCACATGCATGAATCCTTTAAAATGTGGTACAGGAATTGAACTCAGGACTTTATGCTTGCCAGTCAGGCACTTATGCTGCTGAGCTATATCCCCAGCCCTCAAAGGCATATTTTTACTTTTTGTTTAACACCTTTACAAATAGTTTCAGTGTACAGCTTCATACTATACATCTGGATTCTCACTTTTACTTCAATTTCTTGCAATCTGTTGTTTTGATTAAAGCATATAATCTGGCTTTCCGAAGCTCTACCGTTGGAAAGGGAGAAAGCATTTTAATAGCCTTTTCAGATAACTGTGCTATTCTTTTTCAAAATTCAAGAAGTAGTAGTTTCTTAAGGACTAGTTGCAAGGTGGAATCTGAAACCATGTTAATGAAGTTTTTGCCCCATTATATTATTCTCTTTTTCAGACTTCAGATCTTTCACCCATGTATGATTTTAGAATATTAGGCACTGGTGTATTGGAAAATACTGATTCTGAGTTACGCATATCCTCTAAATGTTGACACAATTAGTTATCTACTGTAGGAATATCACATTTGTTAATACCTCCACCTATCTCTTCAGAAAAGTTGCATCAAGAAACTGGCAAGCTCATGGTGGCAGGTATAAGTTTTCCAAAATCCTGATTTTCACTGCAAAGTTCACATCTTATCATCAACAACAAATATTGCCACTTATTTTCTTTGAAGTGATAATTGCGTTTGTTTGTTTGTTTGTTTGTTTTAAATCTGCCAAATATCCAAATGTGAATAGACACAGTGCCATTCTGTCAAGTAAAAAATGTTATTCCATGAAAAAGTAGCTAGTTCACTGGGCACATTCTTTTTTTTTTTTTTTTTTTTTTTGTCTTTTTGAGACACGGTCTCACTATGCAGTTCAGGCTGGCCTTGAACTTACTTTGTAGCCCAGGCTGGCCTCAAACTCGCAACGATCCTCCTGCCTCAACCTCCCGAGGGCTGGGATTACAAGCGTGCATCAGCACACCCAGCTTACTGGCACATTCTTTTTCCTTGAGACAACCACTGTATTGTGCACAGTGAAAGAGCTTTATGTGTATGCATGTGTTACAGTTTATATATAGACATCCCCCTACCTAACACCTCATGCATTCATAGGTGGGCTTTGAGAAGGTGACTGGGTCATGGGGGTGTGGTACTCATCAGTGGACTAATCCACTGATGAGTTTATAGCTGAATGTGATAGTGGGAATGAAAGCCTGGTCAGAGGAGGTGGGTTCCTGGGGGTGTAGACTGCAAGAGCCTATCTCCCTCCCTCCTCCCTTGATCTCTCTGCTTCCCACTGCTGTGCCTTGAGCTGTTTTCCCCTCTGCCATGCTGCCCTGCCTTGGAGCCAGCAAACTATGGACTGAAACCTCTATAAACTGTGAGCCAAAATACATTTTTCCTCCTTACAGTTTTGGATGTTGGGTATTGTGTCTCAGCAATGAGAAAGTAACTCCAACAGTATGCTTCTCATTTTATCACACAGAATATTAAAGAGATGTGCCTTCCCTGGTTGAGAGTTCATATAATTAATACTTTTTGCTGCTTCATTGAGGACATGACAAAGGGAGACTGCTACCCCCTCCCTGTCCACAGCGGCTTGCAAGTGAAGAATGTAGTGACTTCCGCTGTATGACAGTTAGCACAGTTTTGTGCGCCTGTCATGATTTACGGCAAGGATTGGGCAGTTTTTTCTGTCACTGCTTTGGCACATCAGTAAATGTACAGTGAAAAAGATAAATTATCCTTTAGGATTACTATGAAAATAGCCTTGACCTTGAAAATCCCCTGGAAAGCTCTTAGGAACACTCAGACTTTGACCAGCTACACTTTGACAATTGCTGATGTAGCTGGTTTCTTCAGAGTCTGGAAGGGAAGGAAAGGACAGATAATGGTACCTATACTGAGGTGCAGAATAACAAGAGAATTTGGCCTCTGCTGTACTGCATCCTGGGTCAGTAGGCAGGGAGAAATGTCACACCAGGCTACTGGCTGGCCTGTTTATCAGTAGGTTGCCTTCTATTAAGTGATAGTCCCTGAGAGAGGAAGAAGTATCAGGTATTTAGAATCATCACCATCCAAAAAACTCTGCTTCTGTTCTTTAGGGTTAGTGAAAGAAATTCTTTCTTTCTGTATGTTGTTGAACTCATCAATAATTATGTTTTAGGGGATGCAGTGGGATTTTGAAGTCCCTCTTGTAGAAAACTCCTGCCATCTGTGCTGCTGGGTCCAACTGGACCTTAGAATGTCTAAACCAGCATGCCAATGTATTGCTACACAGGCTTGTTGACTATTTCATGGACAAAACTAATAAAAGGCACATGGCAGTGATGGAAATGGGGTTGCAGTGGATGATGGAAGGTATGAAAAGAAGTGAACTGTTTAAAGTAGAAAACTGCAGAGATTTAGCACGCTTTTCAGTTTTGACCTTTCACATTGGCACTGTGTAAAGCTCCTTCACATCTTGCCATTTTTACTCTGATCACTTCCAGACTTCAGTCAGGCTCAAATGTGCTGTCAGATTATGGTGCACGCATTAGGATTCACATCACAGCTGTAGGATATGAGATATGTGTACTTGGGAATGTGGAGCTGCTAGAAATGGAGAGGACCCCTTGCTTTAATGTATACATGTGTGCTCCTGCTTCCAGGTCTCCTCTCTGGTTTGCTTCCTGCTGTCACCTGCAGCTTCCTTTGTCACTGGACAGTTGGTGAATGTGGACGGTGGCCAGGCTCTGTACTCTCAAGGCTATGACATACCAGGTGAGCAATCAGGGAGTGAGTAGTCACTCACCCTATGCCTTTCATGTTCCAGTGCCCAAACTTTCTAATGTAGCTCCTTAGGAGCTAAATGCTTAGCTTGATGACAGGATTTTGAAGGAAACATTTCTAGTCATAGAAAATATGTAAATATATTTATTACAGATCTTAAATGTATATATTTAGGAAATATTTTTGTGTGCATAAATTGTTGGAATTTGAAACTTTAAAAACATCTATGAGTGTATATGTACAGAGTTATAGGAAAGGGCAAGAGATTGCCATATGTTTAAGTCCTCTTTTTTTCCTCCAATAAATGCCTTGCGTATCTAAACAGAAGAGTAGAACTGCTAGGTGAGGTGGAGTAGTATGGTTGTACTTTGCCTTCTTTGGGGATGGATATATATTAAGTTTAACAATGTGAAACTGCCAAACTCAATCTTTTTTGATGTATAAAATGTACTCTGAGTTTCCACTGGGTATTGATATTACACACAAATGTATTGCTTTGTATGATGTGTGCATGTGTGTGCACATGTGTATGCATGCTCTTATTTCATAGCTCAGTTGGAGTCCTTTGAGGTTGGAAGAATACTAAAAACTCCAAGATTTTACATCCTAATTTTACATATGACAAAACAAATCCACAGAAGCTAAAAACTATGCTTAAAAAAAAACTAAGAAAAATGATGTAAAAATTATTTGACTTTCTGTTGCTAATGATAGTTGAGTAAGTGGCTAATACTAAATAACTACATGACCCTTGTGTATCTGAATTTCATATTAGGGATTCAGATTAAGTTTATTCTGTGCCACAGTCTAATCAAGGTGTGAGATCCTCTATGCCTTAGTAAATTAGTATAGCACTTCAATTTTACTTATTTTTCCCTCCCTTATATATTTCTTTACTAATAACATTGGTATGGTTATAAGAACCTGGATTAAGCCAGGTGTGGTGGCGCATGCCTGTAATCCCAACACTTGGGAGGCTGAGGCAGGAGGATCATTGTGAGGTCGAGACCAGCCTGAGCTACAAAGTGAGCTCAAGTCCAGCCTAAACTACATAGGGGAGGACGGGGGCTGGGGATTTAGCTCAGCAGCACAGTGCCTGCCTGGCAAGCATAAGGTCATGAGTTCAACTCCTGGTACCGGAAAAAACAAAAAAACAAACAAAACAAAACAAAACAAAAAAACCTACATAGGGAGACCTTGTCTCAAAAAGACAAAAAACAAACAAGCAAAAAACAAAAACAAACTAAAAAGAGAAAGAAATTTCAGATAGCTGCTTCCCTGGATCTTCAGTGAAATGAATTTTTAAAAAATACTAACACTGGAGCTGGGGATTTAGCTCAGCGGCAAAAGCGCCTGCCTCGCAAGCGCAAGGTCGTGAGTTCGGTTCCCGGTACCGGAGAAAAACCAAAACCAAAAAAAAAAAAAAAAAAAAAAAAATACTAACACTGTTTTTATCAATAATACTGAGTATTCATATTTTGAGGGAAAGTAACCTATCCACCTTTGAGAACATTCTTTCTCTGGATAGTGGTTGAACAGAAACCTGGCAGCACCCTCCTCAACTGTATGATGCAGGCTTTCTCTCCTTGGTGCTAAGTGGCTACCTGCTACTCCTAAGGCCACTTGCTTCTCTGCTCACATCCAGGTGATCAGAGAGTGAGGAGAGAATGATCTTTTTCTAGAATTTCTTTAAAAATTCTTAGATTTGCTGTTTTAGACCAGTTCATGTGAATGCCAGTTTTCATCCAATACCACAGCCAGGGTGATACAGACCGACAGTTGGCCTCCCCTATCTGCTCACACACCACCCGCCAGGAGAGAGTCATTTCCCAAGATGTTCTTAGATTCTCCAATAGAAATGGAGGATCCTAGGAAGAGGAGATGGGAACTCTATGCTGGGAGGCAACTAATAGAGGATGTTGTAAAGTTAGCAAATTATTTAAAAATTATTCAGCCATTTATGCCAAAGATTGCAATTTCTTAATTTTTGCATGAAATTCATGTATGTTACCTAGAAAAATTCAAGGAACAAGAATTTGAAGACGGCAACCCATTTGGGACCCCTCTTTGTCTCTCAGGAGCTACCTTGTTCCCCATTCCTTTTCTCCAATAAATTTTCTTATTCTTAACCTTGGCTGTTCCTTAAAATTCATTCTCTGATTTTGGGGCATAATTGACATCTAGCATTTCCCCGATACTACTGTCTCTCAAGAGCTATTTTTTTTTCCCCAGTAAATTTTTCTATTCTTAATAAAAAAGAGAATTTGAGGAAAGAGAAAGATGAAAAAAATTATATTCCATTCTGTTGTTACGTGTGTTCCAAAAATGGAATACCATGTATTGAAGGATTAAAGAGATACTATTTAGTGAATGTCTGCAGTATGCCAGGCTCTATAGAAATGATGTCACATTTAACTCTTACAACTTTAAAAGGTAGTTATTATTCCCTTCAGTAGATAAGAAGATTGAGGCTAAGAAGAGTAGCTTCTCCAAATTAGGAAAAGCTAATGATTCAATCCAGGTCTCTTTACAAAACCTTTGCCATGGGGGCTGGGGATTTAGCTCAGCGGCAAAGTACCTGCCTGGCAAGCGCAAGGTCGTGAGTTCGGTTCCCGGTACCGGAGAAAAACCAAAAAAAAACAAAACAAAACAAAAAAAAAAAACAAAAAACAAAACCTTTGCCATCTGTCCAAAGGATTTCTTTCTTTTTCTTGCATGGATGAATGAGGGACAATAACTAGAGGACTGAGTGGAAACTAAGGACAAAGGAAGTTAACAGATTTGCAAGTGACATGAAGTTTTCCACTTAATAGATCATGACAACTGGCCTGAGGGAGTCGGTGATCTTTCTACTGTCAAGAAGCTTAAGGAGTCTTTTAAGCAGAAAGCCAAGCTCTAAGCCAAAGAAACCACCACTGTGTTTTGTTCCAGAGTGCCTTAGCATCTCCTGAAATCACGTGTGTATTTTAGAAGAGCTTGTAACTTTTATGGGAAAAAAAATCACTTCTGGTTTGTGATGTGATCAATTGTATCTATGCAAAAACATTTCCTTAAATATATGCATCTTTGGGTCCCAAACACCATCTTTTAACATGTTAAAGAATAATCTTGTAAGGGATGGAGATTAGCGTACTTAAATGACCATACTTATTTCTAACAAAGGTATGTGAAAAATGATATAATTTAAATAAAAAATAATTAGAAAGATTATAACTTCTCAGAAGGTTTTATTAACAAAATAATGGGAGAAAATATATCTCAACTACGGGCCAGAATTTAGCTCACTGGTGCAGCACCAGCCTGGCAAGCGTGAGGTCCAGAGTTTGATTCCTGGTAACTGCACCACCCCCAAAAATATATATATGTATACATACATTCTTACATAATGGTGATTATTACAACTAGAGATATACAACATCTTATTTTGGTGAAAAAATACTTTTGTATCAATAAACCCTTATGGTAATTATCAATGTGTAGTTTGTTTTGTTCATAAAGTCAAATCTGCATAAACCTGAAAGTGCGATACAGTCACTGGCTCCATAATTGGGTACCTCCTCGGGGATCTCCTTCTCTGGAAAATAGGTCACCTGATACAGGCTATGGTAATTGGAATGTCATGCCCATGGATGAGGCACGTACTGATGGTACTGAGTGCCTGTGGAGAGGGAAGACAAACTATTGGCTGAAATATGTAGCTATCTCTATGAGGTGTGACACAGACACCACATGGTATTTAGAACACCTGAACGCATGATATAAAGAATTATTCACTATAAGAAGGGATTTTTGTAATATGTGATAAGCTAGAAAGGAATGCAGAGAACTTTAATGAATATATTATGTTTAATTTAAACTGATACTTCCTTTTTCTTTCGATAAAGATCCTAGTATCTTCACTATTTCACAGTGTTTAGACTATTTTTAGCCAAAAAATTAAACGTTTGGAAATCCAGATGTGGAGGTGCATGACTGTAATATCAGTACTTGGAATAGTGAGGCAGTAGGATCACCACAACTTTTTAGCCCACCCTAGACTACACATGCTTTTGCCTTTGTTCCTCGAGGTGCCTGTGGCCCTTGAGGAATCTTCACAAAGAGGTCTTGGACTGCATGACAGGTGAGGGGCAGAGTGGCTGCCAATTAACCTGCTTTGGGTCCATGTGGACACGTGTGGAACTGTTCTCAACAAACTCAGCAGCCATAAAGGAAAAAAAGGAATTGGTTTGACTATGCATGGAAAAAAAGAAAGCAAGCTCAGGGTGTGGCTCAACTGCAAGTGCGGAGAGAGGCCTTGGACTCCATCACCACCAGCAACACACACAAATGGTCTACAGCAAGAGAGAGACAGAAGCAGAACTGAGAGAGACAGAGAGAGAGACACACACACAGAGAGAAGGAGAACCAAAGACCAAAGAAAAGTTCTGCATTAAAAAAGGAGGTGTGTGCCGGGCCAGGTGGTGCACGCCTGTAATCCCACCACTCGGGAGGCTGAGGCAGAAGGATCATTGTGAGTTTGAGACCATCCTGGGCTCCAAAGTGAGCTCAAGGCCACCCTGAACTGCATAGTGAGACCCTGTCTCAAAAAGACCAAAATAAATAAATAAATAAAAATTTAAAAAGAGGTGTGTTCCCTGGGGTAGGGGGAGAGATACTGCTTTCCACTAAGCAGGACCCTCCAACCTGCACTGAGGAACAACCCCTTCTCAGGGAAACCAGATGCGTGAGGGAGCAGGAGATGGACCGGTAAATACAGAGCAGAGATCATGGGCCGAGGGGAGCCCGGGGTCACGGCAAGTGGACCCAGCACACTACACGCATCCTCCGCCCCATTTGACCCTCATTTCTTCTGCGGATGTACACTAATCACAAGGGACATGCCAGATCACGTCTTTGGTGCTGAGGATAGAGCATGCAACAAAATCTCAACCATCGAGATGGA
>NW_004955454.1:0-1214 GCF_000276665.1 Chinchilla lanigera
GTAAAGGAAATTTCAAGGCAGGCCAACATTCAGGCTGACATTCAGGGCTGTTGATTGATTTTAGTCAGATCTGCAGTGAGACTCAGGAGCAAATGGCATAACTGAATGAATGATTTGAGAAGTTTACAGTTTCGTCAGAAGGGAAGTGCCTGCAAAGGTGGGAGCAAAGGAAAGCATGGTTGCTGGAAAGATTAGTGTTAAAAATAAGCCAAGTGGGCCAGGGATATAGCTTAGCTGCACAAGCACCTTCCTGGCAAGTGCAAGGTCCTAAGTTAAATTCCTGGTACCCACCCCCCCAAAAAAATAAGCCAAGTAGTTTGTAGAAGGACAAGAAGGACATCTCAGAAAGCAGCAAAACACCCCCCAAGGCTAAAGGATGAAAAAGTGAATCTTTCATTTGAGAAGAGTCCCTGGCTTTCAAGACCACCTAGGGAAATGCATCCCAAATTCAGCCATCCAAGTGCTCAGAAGCTGCTGCAGCCATGATCCACGAAGGCTCAGCTACTGCTCAAGTTGGCAGCTGACTTTGGCATCACCTACCATGTACTGCTTTTTCAGGCATGCAGGATGCAAGACTTATAGGGTCACAGAGGCTTCCACTCAGATTTTGGAAGAAGGCCTGGAAAGCCAGGCAAAAATGTGTGACAGGGTCACAGTCCCTGCTAGGAGCCCCTGACAGGGTGACATGAAGCTGTGAGAGTAAAGGTAAAGGCACAGTGGAGATCCCAGAAAGTTGGAGATTTTAGGAATGTCTCTGAGGAAAGCTGCAGGTAGTGAGTAAGCTAGCCAAAAAGAGAGGCTAGGTGGGCTGCAACCAGCAAGGCCACAGGGGGAGGGCAACCTAAGCCCTTTGGAGCTCACGTCTCACCACAGCCTGCCCTAAGTGATGGGCATGGAGCTATAGGATTCAACATTTGCCCTGCTGGGTTTTGGTCTAACTTTAATTCAGTTTCTGTCTATTCCCTTATTCCTCCCTCTTGGAATGGGAATATTTACTCTGAGCCATTGTATGTTGGAGGTGTTTAATTTTCTATTTTTATTTTTACAGCAGTTCAGAGCTAAGAGTTTACCTTCAGTCTCAGAGGAGACTTTGGCAATGCTGAAGCTGTTAAGACTTTGGTGACTTTTATACATGGACTAAATGTATTTTGCATAATGAGATGGACATGACTGTTTTGGGGGCCAGGGACAGAATGTTGTGGTTTGGATCTAAA
>NW_004955454.1:13772-14597 GCF_000276665.1 Chinchilla lanigera
TTTGCAGCAAAAGGATAAATATGAGATAGAATATTGGAGAGTTAGGGCCCATCCAAATGTTAGACTTCTATCCTTTGTCTACCCTGGGTCAGATGCCTTGTAATCATGATCTTGTTGTCTTTATAGTAAGTCATACTCACCTTACTAAAAGGACTCTGAGGCCAGAGGCCAAGTTTACCACATGCTCTTCTCATTGTCTGGGCCCTAGTAGACTTCAAAAAATATTTTTAGACAGATAGATAAATGGGTGGATAGATGGACAGATGGATAGGCAGATGGGCAGATGAATGAATGAATTTTGGGTGGGTGGAACGATGAATAGTTGGATGGGTGATGAATGGCTGGCTGGCTGGCTGGATGAGTGGATGGACAGGTAGGTAGATGGGTGAACTGGGGTAGGTGAGTGAGTAGGTGGGTGGGTGAGAACTGCAGTTACCTATTTAAAACTTTCAGTGGCACAGCTGGCAATGGCCCACCTTCAGGTCCGGATTCTTCCCTCTTCTGGAAGTGCAGGTCAGTGTCTTCCTCACTATACCCAACAACACGTCTGCATCTGTCGGATCTCCATGTCCCTGATTCCTACTCATTCCCCAACCGTGTCCTTCCCTGAGCCTGAGCCTTACATCTAGGCCATATTTAATGTCTCCTCCTGGACATGCCAGCAGGGTTCACTTTACAGACAGACACTGTGTGCAGTGGCACAGGCCTGCCCCACTCAGAAGAGCCACATTTGGCGAAAGCTCTGCTGTCACCACCATGACATGATCAAGTCATCTTTAATCCTGGGTTTTGTACCTGTTGTCTGATGACACAGGAGCAGAGGAG
>NW_004955454.1:16062-17032 GCF_000276665.1 Chinchilla lanigera
TCTTTGGCTCAGGGCTGCCAGGGAGATGTGAATTCCCAACCAGTTTTGACTCTGCCTGTGTGGACAAAGCGGCATCTGCTGGCCCAAGGTCAGCCCTCCAAATAAGACCTTCAGGCTCTGGCCTTGGACTGAGAAAGCACACCAAAGCTGGGGCAGGGGCACATACATAGTCCGAGTGCCCTGGGGCACAGCACCCTGCTGCCCAGTGTGAGCTGCTGCAATAGCTCAGTGACAAAGGCCGGAGGGCAGCACAGCTTGCCCCAAGAGAGGCTCGGGGTACACATCGGATTTTCTTGCCTGTACAAATTCTGTTACTAGAGATGAGTGGGACACAGCAGGTCACTCTCTCCCTTGCCACCCTTCTCTACTTTCTTTTTAAGATTTTTACCTACTCAAAATAAAATTACATTAAAATCCAACCTTGCCAAGTTCAGGGGTCAGACGACTTGCTTTTGTGAAGATGGCAGTACTCCCCCAAGGGGAGCTACAGATTCTATAGGGTCCCCATCAAAATCCTACTGAATTTCTTATGGAAACTGACAAGCTGAGACTAACATTCGCATAGAAATTCAAGGATACCAGAATAAAGCAATCCTGAAAAATAGAAAAAGAATAAAACTGGAAAATTCACACTGTGTCATTTCAATATGCACTACAAAGCTACAGTAAATCAGGACTGGGTTGGGCATACATGAGTAGATAAATAGATCAATAGAATAGAATTGAAAGTCCAGAAATAACTCCTCAAAAAAAAGCCAAAAAAACAAAAAATAGGGCTGGGGATTTAGCTCAGTGGCACAGTGCCTGCCTGGCAAGCATGAGGTCATGAGTTCGATTCCTGGTACCGGAAAAACAAAAAACAAAAAACAAAAACAAAAACAGAAATAACTCCTCATATTTATCAATTAATCAGTAGATTTGGGGATACTAGAGACTGAACCCAGGGTCTTCGCACTGAGCTACATCCCCA
>NW_004955454.1:23721-25783 GCF_000276665.1 Chinchilla lanigera
CACAGAGGCTGGACCACACTAGAAGCACGGAGCTGGACCTGGCTGGACCAGAAAAGGGCCCTCCAACCAAGAAATGATACATGTACTTGTAGCAGCACGGACACCCCAACACCGCAGACCCTGGGCCAGGCTCCTGCTCGGAGTTTGGAGAGCTCCATTGACTGTGTGTTTTGGTAGTGGAGCTGGGGATGGATCTAGAGCCTCTGTGTGTGATGCAAACCCTCCATCCCTGAGCCACACCCCAGCCCTGCTCAACTCTTGATGGCAGAGAGCTCCCGCACGGCATGGAAGGAACCAGGTGCCGTGAAGACAAGGACAGCTCTGGAGTTTGGGGAAGGCCAGAAGCCCATCGAGTGAAATCCTAGTAGGAGATATATCCCCCATTCAAACAGCAGGTTTGTAAATGAGTGGTTGTGCCGCGGGTTTCTCACTAGGGCGATCAAAGTGTACAGAATGTAAAACAAACTGCAATGGCAGGGATTTGGGGCTCTGAAAACAGCGAAGCCTGATCCACACAAAAACTTGTGCACAAAGTTCACAGCAGCATTATCCAAATCAGCCCCCCCAACAAAAGCAACAACACAAATGTCCCCCAACAGAGGAGTGGATAATAAAATGATCTGCTGGGCAAGGTGACAAATGTCTGTAATCCCAGGATGTGGGAGGCTGAGGCAGGAGGATCACGAATTCAAGGTCAGAACTCTACATGGTAAGTTCAAGGCCAGCCTGAACTATGTAGTGAGACCTTGTCTCAACTAACTAACTCGTGACCTACTCTTCTCAGCCTCAGAAACCTTCATGCTAGGAGAGCCTTGCAGAGGCGGACGTACATGGGCAGGCTGAAGCCAGAAGGAAAAGGAAAAGCAGTGGACCAAGCAGACTACAGGCTTGTGTAGCAAGGAGCGGCACCCAGGAATGCCAAGGCAGGGCGCCAGTGGGTCAGTGGAGTACATCTACTGCCTAGATCTCGTTTCTCAATGGATCTAGCTCTTCCATCACCATCAGTCACCGGGATCACCTCTGAGGGCCCACCCTGCTCACCCATCCCAAACAGTCCTCTCTGGCCATTTGTCCGGGACCTGGGACGTTCAGTTCTCATTAAGACTTAGTGTATCACGGATACAGCGTCTTCCTTTCTGTTGTATTATGCAATAGCAGCTTATGCAGCCGCATTAAGTAATGCAGCACAGATACCTGCCTCAGCATGAACAAACTTTGAAAACATCATACTAAGTGAAGAAAGCCAGCCACACGGCACCACACACTGTACACTTCCGTTTGTATGGAATGTCCCAGGCAAATCCAGAGACAGAAAGCAGATGACTGCCAAGGGCTAGGGGATGAGGTGATGAGGGAGATGGCCAGAGATGACGTTTGTCCTCTGTAATGAAATGTCCTAAGATTGGCCGGTGGATGTGCAATCTGTGGGTATGCCAAAAGCACAATTTAAATGGGTGAATTATACCTCAACAGAACTACGGAAAATTACACAAGCCAGGTGCATGCGTGTGGTCCCAGCACTCGGGAAGCTGAGGCAGGAGGATCACTGAGAGTTCGAGGCTGGCTTGGACTACACAGCAAGTTCAAGTCCAGCCTGAACTATAGGGTGAGACCCTGTCCCAAAACAAACAAAAAATTTACACAGCACCCTAGGTTTGAGCCCAGCCCTGGAAAAGAAAGAAAGGGAAGAGAAAGGCAAAGGGAAGTCTGAAAACAGGAGCCTTCCTCCTGCCCTCTCCAGGAGCAAGAGACACCGCCTTACCAAAGCCCTCACAAACAGCCCACAAACATTCCGACTTGCTTTGACCTGACTGTATGCACCACGCTTTCTTCTTGTAACTATGTGGGTTTGGGAGGGAGTGGGCTGGGTAACAGAGAGTTTTGATCAGAGGATCTGTATACCGATTGATAAATGAATAGGCTGGCATTAGGGTTTGTTAGTGTCTTGTGATTTGGGTGCATATAAGTAAGTTTGGGGGATTTTTGCTGTTGTTTTGTTTCTGTGTTATTGGGGATGGAACCGGGGGTCCTTCAGTGTTGAGCTATAGCCTCAGCCCTGTTT
>NW_004955454.1:26077-27100 GCF_000276665.1 Chinchilla lanigera
TATATATATATGGAGGAAACAAGGATATAGAAAGGGTATCACCTTGGATCTTTGCAGATAGAAAGGGGACCAGGATGTGGAGGGAAGGGGAAGGGAGAGGAGGAGGAATTATAGGCATGAGGCACCATACCTGGTCATGAATATGTTCTTAAGAACAGTTACTCTATGCAACCGAGCCTCAGCCATCCAATGTGATCCGTCCCTCTTGAACACACCAAGGAGACGCCCCAGGGGTTCTGCATGTGTGCAAGGCCTAGAGACCGAGTGGCTGGCCAAGGCCTGGGGTGGGAAACAGCCCAAGAAGACACCACGGTCACCCTTCCCATAGTCTGTCCTTGCTCTGTGTACTAACTCTGTGGCCTTGAGCTCAACCTCACTGAGTCATTACCTAGAGAAGGGAGGTAAGAGTCTGATCTGAGAGCTCCCAGCTGCTAGGAGGTATTCAATAAATGACCTGCATCGCTAAGCAGGGAACTCACTACTGTCAAGGGCAGGAGACAGGCAGGAGATGTGAACACTGAGGAGCCCGGATGTGCAGGGTCAAGAAATGACAGGTAGGGCTGGAACCCTGTGAAGCAGTGACACCACTGCCACCTGACCTCTCGGGGGGTTGTTCTCCGAGGTGGTAAAGTAAAGGGACTGGGGCTAGGGTGGGCTCGGGGTGCAGTGGTGACCTCAAATGCAGGGGCCCAGGGTTTCAGAACCACCAAACAACCCCAGAAGAAATAGATTACAGCATGGGATCTCTGATTCCCTAGAGATCTGTGAAGACTGATGAAGATTTTTGAGCTACTTTTTTTTTTTTGGTACCAGGAGTTGAACTCAGGACCTTGCACTTGCCAGGCCAGTGCTTATGCCACTGAGCTACATCCCCAGCTCTGAGCAATTTTTAATATATAAAAAAATGAAGCCAGGCGAGGCATGCCTGTAATCCCCGCACTAGGGAGGCTGAGGCAAGAGGATCACTGCAAGTTTGAGGCTAGCCTGGGCTATAAAGTGAGTTCAAGGCCAGCCTGAACTGCA
>NW_004955454.1:27700-30094 GCF_000276665.1 Chinchilla lanigera
TTTTTTGGCTTTTTGAGACAGGGTCTCACTATGCAGCTCAGACTGGCCTTGAGCTCACTCTGTAGCCCAGGCTGGTCTCGAACTCACAATGATCCTCCTGCCTCAGCCTCCCGAGTGCAGGGATTACAGGCGTGTGCCACCACACCCAGCTGTAGCTGTCTTTAAAAATAATTAGTTCAAGAAAAATGATCCAAGTTGCCCTTAAAAGAGAGAAAGCTGGATCACCAAACCAGATGATCTTAAAGGAAATTTCTTTTCAAAATACTGTTGCCAGGCAGGATGGGGCACAGTCACCTGATGACGTCACCTGGTACAGACATGCCAGGGTTGTAATCCACCCTCTCTGTGGGCTTTAAAAAGAGGTGGTTTCCCAGTGTGGATAACCTAGCCACATACTGAGCACAGTCCTGACTCCTTCACTCCCGTCTCTGAGCAAATGAGTAGACTGGAAACCAAACCACCCGGGCTGGCGAGACCCATCTGGGATAGGTGTGAGGAAAGGCACTGGGCTGGCCCACACCAGCAAGCCAGGAAAAGTAATCTGTGTCCACAGGCATCGGGACAAACAGATCCTGGCTTCTAATATAAGAAATCCTTGGATCCTTGCAGATAGAAAGGGGACCAGGACGTGGAGGGAAGGGGAGGGGAGAGGAGGAGGAAGTGAAAAGAATCAAGATGTGTTATATACGTGTGCCAACTCCCCACAAGCAATGTGGTCATCATGTACTGCAAACTAGTAAAACTTTTAAAATTAAAATATCAAATGAGCCAGGCATGGTGGCACACACCTGTAATCCCAACACTCAGGAGGCTGAGGCAGGAGGATGGCTGAGAGTTTGAGGCAAGCCTGGGCTACAAAGTGAGTTCAAGGAAGGCCTGGACTGCATAGCAAAACCTTGTCTCAAACAAATAATCAATCAATCAATCAATCAATCAAATGATTAAGAAAAAAAACAAAAAAACACTGGCTCTAAATAAGTCATAAGCCAGGCATGGTGGCACATGCCTGTTATCCCAGCACTTGAGAGGCTAAGGCAAGAAGAATACTAGGAATTCAGGCCAGCTTGCACTACACAGAGTTCAAAACTAGCCTGAACTATATAGTGAGACCCTGTCTCAAAACAAACAAACAGATTGGTCATAAAATAAGAAAACCAAAGTTAAAATTTTCATCCTCCAAACGCCATGTTACCACAGTCTTGGTACAAGCATTTACCCAAAGTAATTTGTGCAAGCTCATTCTTTCCCCTGAGCAGAACTGTCTCTTCACCAAAAGAAAAAGGACATCGAAGCCTATAAATGAAGGGTAGTATGATGGTTATTTTTCTTTTTGTTTGTTTGTTCTTTTTGTTTTTTTTTCCGGTACTGGGAATCAAACTCATGACCTCATGCTTGCCAGGCCAGCGCTGCGCCTCTGAGCTAAATCCCCAGCCTCGATGGTTATTTTTGATTTTGCCTTTTTGCAGCACCAAGGACTAAACTCAGGGTCTCAGGAATGCTAGACAAATGCTTCACCACTCTGCTAAATCTTTAGTGCAGGGCCAGGGATCTAGCTCAGAGGCCCAAGTGCCTGCCTGGCAAGCATAAGGTCCTGAGTCTGATTCCTGGTACCAAAACCAAAAAATCTTCAACTCAGTGTTGTTGTTTTTTCTCCTTCTCCTCCTCTCTCCTCTTTCTTCTTCTCCCTCCCATCCCCTTCCCTTTCTTTCTTTTTTTTTTTTTTTTTCTTTAACAAAAACACGATCTCACTATGCTGGTTAGGCTGGGCTCAAGCAATCGTCAGACATGCATCTTCTGAGTAGCTGGGAGAGCAGGTGGTCACCATCATGCCCAGTTAATTATGATTTTCATTCAGGCATGTAACTACTTTCTAAAACATTTTCTAAAGCAGAATTTCCTAATGTATATTCCTTAGAACACTAACGTTATGGAACATTAATAAGTATTTTGTGGAAAAAACAATTTAGGGGGCAAGTAAGTTTAGCACAGGTTGAGCAAAATCAAATTAACAATTGCTGCAGAATTTCTCAGAACCTTTCATATGCTAATGTCTCTTACCAAGGAGATGTAGTCTACACTTTTGTTGTTATTGCTGTTATTTTTTTAAGGCTCATTTAACAATGGATTCCTCTCTCTTCTTGGAATATCTTATGAGACTTAATGGTCCCAGAAAGATAATTTGAGAAGTTTGTTATCTCTAAGACTGGGGATTGGCATGGCTATAAAAGTCTTAAAGATAACACATTTCTCCCCAGCTTTGCTTTTCCCACCTATAAAACAAAGATGATGACTGTTAAGAGTCTGAATCTGAAATGTCCCTGAAGACCCAAAAGCTTGGTGCCCAGCCTGTAGCACTATCAGGAAGAGGTGAAGCCTTAGGAGGTGGGGCATAGT
>NW_004955454.1:31784-50911 GCF_000276665.1 Chinchilla lanigera
ACTTTGAGGAGGGTAGGACAGACATCTCTGCCCAGCTAGCTAGGTCATCATAGATGCCACACTGGGACTCCACTATAGAAGTGGAGGTTTCCCTCACAGCCCCTGGGGTAGGGCAACTGAGGGCCCCTGCTAACACCTTGCCAAATACCTTGGAGTTCACACTCTGTGGATGGCAGAACTGGAGATCTGGGTCCACGGCTGAGATGTTCCTGCTGGCCAGAGCCTTGTTCAGTTCTCTCCAACTGGCATACCCTGTGGAAGGGAGGGAGACAAAAGCAAAGTCAACATAATTTGAGGGCCTACACATCTATAAAAGAGGGGGCTGGAGATAAGAAAGGCAGTCGCCTCCCTTCTGCTCCTCACACATGGATGGGGCAGGAGACAGTTATAAATTCAGCCCATATCAATAGGACAGAGAGCAAATGAGCTTACAGCCCATTAGAGTTCACTGCCTTCTCTGAATCAGAGAAGGAGCCTGTCTAGGTGAAAAGGACTATCGTCCTCCCACTGTTGACCCGCTACTGGCTGAGCCTTCACCGGCTGAGCCTTTACTGGCTGCCGCTGAAAGCCTATTTCTCTCCAGAAGCTGCTGAGAAGAATTAAAGCAGAAAGGAAATACACTCTTCTCTCCTGGCTTGGTCCTACACAAGGAAGCACCACTACTGAGCGGGGAGCCCTCTCCCTCCCCACCACTAATCACTGCAGAAGAGAACCTGTGGGAGGCAGGGAAGAGCGGGCCTGAGACTTGATGTTTATCAAAAGAATTTATAACCTTCTGGAAATGTAAGGTTGGAGGCCCAGCTAGTGGAGACTACGTGTGACTGGTGAAGTCTGCACCCTGAGGGCTCTGGAACCCCTGGGCCTATGCACATCTGGGAAGGCAAAAAGCCAAAACATGGAAAGAGGGAGGAGGAACAGGAGACTGTTGGGTGCACACTGCATTCTCCAACAAGCAAAGAGGTAAGGGCTGTACTGGGGAGGGGAGGTGGAGTCTTGATGGAAATATTCACAGCTATTTCCAGGGCTACAGCCTCCTCTCGTAAGGAGATGGCCTGGGTGTGGCTAATGAATCAGTGGACCATAAACCATATACCAGTTGTTAGCCATAAACGAGAATCGTGGGTCACCACAACTTAGAATGGGCTTTCGTGATCTCTTCACATTCCTGATCAGGAAACTGGGGTTCAGGCTTGGCAAATAGTTACAAAGGCTAACAGCAAAACAGCATTCAGATGGATTTCCCCTGGGCTGCTCCTTTATCTCTAGCAGCTTTGTCAATATGTGCCATGAGGCTGGGGTGTGGCTCCGAGGTAGAGTGAGTGCCTGGCAGAGGGGAGGCAGGCACTGCACAAAAGGAGACGCATGGACGGTCACCTGCGACCGGAAGTCAGAAGCCGGAAGCCGGAAGTCAGTGGTTGACAGGAAGCGAAAGTGTAACAGGATCCCCAGGTGGGCACCGCACAGACTCAGCCAGCCACCCAGACAATGAATAAAGAGCACCGCTCGCAAGAAAGGGCCTCACAGAAGGTGAACATCAACACTGTGCCCCAGTGATGATTCAGAGGGGAGAACACGGGGAGGCAGGCGGAGAAAATGCTGGGCGGGGGTGTTTCCTAACAAGGTCGATTTTCCCGCAAGCTGACACAGTTGTTATGTTTTGCGTGGCCCCTCCGTGTTTAGAAGCAAGCACAGGCACAACCTCACGGAGCCGACGCTTGTGAGGTAGGCCAGGAATGAGTATCTCCGCTTTACGGGTGGGGAAATGAAGCTCAGAATCAGCCGCACAGCCGGCTGTCACCCAGGTTTAGACCAGCCTCTGTCTCACAAGTCACCACTTTCTCGCTCGTCTACATCTTCTCCGACGGGTACTTTTCAACATCGACTTGAAAAGACTGGAGGCAGCGGTCTCAGCTGGACACCTCTGCCTGTGGGATTCCTGCACCTTCGCCCTCTGCTGCCGATACAGTTACAGAAGTTCTGCGGCTTTACCCCTTGGGCCTCAAGGTCTCTCCTGTCTTCACGCCTGCCAGCTGGCAGCCAGGAACAGATGAGCTCTGTGCAAGGACACACAATGAGTGACACTGTGTCTCAGATGCAATTCTTCTCTTTTTGGTAATAGTAGTATTGGAGATTGAACCCAGCTACCTTGGGTTCCCAGGACGGAGCTACATCCCAAGTCCTTATTTATGTCACGGTCTCACCCAGGATGGCTTTGAACTTGGACTACTCCTGCCTCAGACTCCTGAGTAGCTGGAATAGAAGATACGGGCCACCACATCTGGCTCAGAAGCACCCTGTTTCTCATAGACTGGCTTGCAGCTCCAGGCCAATCCTTTGACTACTGGAAGTCACAGTAAAGGTGAGACAATTGACCCTAAGGTCAGTGAACTATCCCGGTGGACCTTCAGCTCCCTTTGTCCTGGCACCTGCTGGGAAGTGACAAAACCTTCTCTTTGGACCAACTTTAGGCAGCTCCTCTGAGCTCTCTACTTGGGTGGCCCTTTGGGCCCTGTCCTAGGCCAGTCCTGCCCACTCTAGTAAGAATCTCCCTACTTACATGATCACCTGACCACCACAGATGTATCTGATCAAGTTTCTCACCTCCCTGCCCTATACCCAGAGTCTTGTTCAGCCAGTTCAACAAGAATGCTCTGGATATCTGGCTAGGCATAATCCCAGCATGCATGAGGCCAAGGCAGGACTGTCCATCCCTAGATGTGCACAGACTTCTACATGTGCTCCCACTCCCGCTGGTGAGTGGGACACCGGTCAGCTGGGCTAACTGCATGCTGATCATGTGACATTGATTCACAATGTTCCATTTTCCACACTTGCACGAACACCGGGCAAAAGGCTCTGCAAATATTTTCTGTGATAGGGATAGAGCTTCAGGGTTCCAAAAAGCCCAGAATAAACAGCCAAGATATAAGGAAAATCCTGATTCTGCGTGACACAATGAAGAGGTTTCATCAAAGACATCAGCCAAACCTGCCTGAAGATTTAAGTATTCTGAAGGGCGGTGCGACAATGGCTGGCTGCCAGCCCAAAGCCTGTGCTCCTTTTTCCTCTTTCCAGGTGGAAGAAGGGAACAAGACCCTTTTATCCTGACTAGGGGGAGGTGACTCCAGCCTGCCCTGAGCGGCAGGAGTGGTTTCCACAGTGGGAAGTCCAGCAGAGACAGAAGACATAACAGACAGGAGCAGGAACCAGAATAAAAACCCTGGAAACTGCAAGAAGAAAAGAGGGGATGTGGCTTTGAAAAGGAAACATACGGGACAGTCAGGCATGGTGGCACTGTCAACCCAGGTAATTAACAGGTTGAAGCAGGAGGATCACTTGAGACCAGGGGCTCAGGGCCAGCCTTAGCAATCATAACAAGACCCCTGGGCCTCTTCTAAAAAAAGCTTTTTTTTAAGCGAGAGAGTAGGAAATCCTTTTTGCTTTTTGTTTTGTTGCTGTTTTATTTTGTTTTTTGAGACAGGGTCTCACTATATAGCTCAGGCCAGCTTCAAACTCTCCACATAGCCCAGGGTGACCTTGAACTGAAAATCCTCCTGTGTCAGCCTCCCAAGTGCTGAGATTACAGGCAGCTTGGGAAATACTTGATAATAATTATGAAGAGGCTAGACTTGTGGGGTACCATACTAAGATACCAAGAGAGTCCTGGGGAGGAGAATCACACTGTTTACAAAGACCTCCTCTACATATTACCCCATTTATCCAGCAGGTTAATACCCCTATACATTTAATAGAACATAACAAACGTGCATTTTCTCAGGCGAATTATTGTGTCAAGTACCTCATACACATCATCTTGTTTGATCTCCATAACAACCCTTTCTGTAGGTATTAATACGATTTCCATTTTACAAAAGAGACAGCTGAGGCCCTGAGTGGTAAGGAGGACACCTATCTGCCCAAGATGTCATAGCCTCTAGACCATAGTAGATATTTATCACCTGTTTGTTTCCTCTGCTTTAAAAGAGCTCACAAGTATCTTACACGGCCTTTTTTGTCTGCTGAGAGAAAGAGCAATGAAATCCAAGGAAAGCAGCACAAAGTAGGGTCCTTGAGGCCAAGAACAGTTTCTAGAGCCACACAGGGGCTCCATGGGGGACCAGCAGCCAGGAGCCTCAGCCGCCAAGCTCTCTCTCTTTCGTTCCATGCCTCCTTTGGAAACAACACATTTTTTTGTTTCTCCCCACTTGGAGAACCAGGTAAGAGCAACACCCCCACACCAGCACAACGTTCTCTTTTAAGACTCTTGAGTTCTTTCTCTTTTCTGCATTGGGTTCAAAAAGAAATAAGGTACATTATTTGATCTGGGGGGCTGCCAGCTGCTGAGCCTACAAGGTCTGATGAGGGTGAATTGTCAGAGCTCAGCTGAGGTGGTACTCCGTCTTCGGGAGACAGGATGGAGCAGGAAGGCCCTCGAGAAAGGAATACGGGGGCTCTGCTGTCTGTCTCCCCACAAAAGATCATGTTAATGCAACTTTAAGGATTACACATGCCAAGGGCTGAGGACCAGGTCACAGGGGTTAGTGCCCCCCTATCCATCCCATCAGAGCACTTTCATATTCTTGGTCTCATCTTTATTTTGGTCCCATTGACATGAATCATTTCCATTGTGTTGATGGGAACACAGAGACCCACGCATGGGTAAATTCATTGACTTGTCTCTTGTCAAAGGAAGTTGGTGCTAAGGACCAGGCTGGACTGTAGGGCTGTGGCTCTTGGCCCAGACTGACAGCATCACGCATGCTCCGTTGACCATATGAGCCAGCCGCAGGGCCAGGATGCTAACTGAGCTCAATCTAGGAAAGGTCTAAGCTTGAGTTCTCTGCAGACAGAAACTAGGTTTTGTTCGTTATTGTGCTTCCGCTGTGTGCGGGCACTGAAATGAGCAGTCTCATTGCATTCCCAGCTTGAGAGAAGTTAAATTACCTAGCCCTGACTTTATGGTCCCACCACCTAAGTCAGGCACTTGAGGGGTTGCACACACTCTCTCTCTCTCTCTCTCTCTCTCTCTCTGTCTCTCTCTCTGCCTCTCGTAATTTTTAGGTGTGCGTTTGTGTCCATGTGCATGTGAAAATACATATAACATAAAATTTAACACACTTTTTTTAGTGGTACTAGGGACTGAACCCACGGTACCACTAGCCCTTTTATTTATTTTTTGATAGAGGGTCTCACTAACTTGCCAAGGCTGTCCTTGACCTTGTCATCTTCCTGCCTCCACCTGCTGAGGAGCTGTGATTACAGGCATGGGCCACCCTGCTTGGCATCATGTTAACTAATTTTAAGTGTACAGTTCAGCAGCGTTAGGTACATTCACACTGTGGTACAACCAACAACATCAACCGTAAATACAACTTTTCCATCATTCCAAACTGAAACTCTGATCCCAGCACTAGGAGGCGGAGGCCAGAGGATCAAGAGTTCATGACCAGCCTAGGCTACATAGAGAAACCCTGGCTCAAAAAGGCAAAACAAAAACCCAATCATTTGTCAGAGCCTTTGAAAGGTGATACTCCATCAATTTATTTTCACCTTTGTTTAGAGAGAGAGAGAAAGAGAGAGAATTTAAGAATTGCTGCGATCTAGGAGAGCTGAGAAATCAACATTGCCCGCCCCAACTCTCGACCCACTAGAAAATGCGAGGCCAGATTGTCTGAGATCACAAAGCAAGTGTGAGGACAAAGGAGCAGAGCCCAGGCCTCCTCTGTTCAGGTCCAGGAATTTCCATTCGGACCATATTCCTGGTCTCCTAAGGGCAGGGCTGCTGCAGGTAGTGGGCACAGGTGACCACACGGCCAATGAGGAGCTGGTAACGGAGCTTTCGTAGTTTGGAATCTTAGAACTAACACAGTCCCTCTTGTGGAAACAAAGTCATAGTTCAAACAGGCAACCCAGAAAGCAAGTTTTCCAGAGACTTTGAGACCCTGCTCGTTTGGGTCCCCACCAATCCTAAATCTAGATTCTCACCATATAAGGGAGAGCTTTGAGTTCTTCAGAAGCACAGACTGGGTCATACACATCACCTTCAACTTTAGTCTCTGCCTTAAATATGGAAGAGGTTCAACAAATGACTATTAGAATTCACTGATGTACCATTTATTGTTTTTACTGTGTATTTGTTCTCTAAATAACCTTATTTAAAAAATTCTTAATAGGTGCAATGGCACATGCATGTAATCCCAGTTCTCCAGGAGGCTGAGGCAGGAGGATCACAGATTCAAGGCCAGCCTGGGCAACTTAGCAAGACTGTGTCTCAAAATAAAAAATTAAAGGTTGGAGGACATAGCTCAAGGTGAAGGTCCTGGGTTCAACCCCGAATCTCAAAAAAAGGAAAAAATAAAATCTACAAACATAGAAGTAACCACAAGCACATTTCTCCATGGGAGGGAAAATATCCCTTCTCTAAGTTAACAACAACTTTGCGGGGAGGAAGGCCGCTGGGGGTTGGATCCAGGCCTTTGTGCATATGAGGTAAGCTCTCTACTACTGAGCTGTGTAATAAATTAACAAGGACTGGGGGTGGAACTCAGTAGTAGAGTGCTTGCTTAATGCTTGAGGCCTTATTTGTGGTCCCCAGCAATGTGAAAAAGAATTTTTTTTTTAAAAGAATTTTTTAAGTAAATAAAATGAACAAATGAAGTATACTTGAGAAGTGAGAGGGATTTTGACTCAATGGGAAAGCAGCTAAGTAGGAACACTCATAGTCTGCTCGGTCAATGTTACTTGTTTTTACCTTTACAAATAAGAATACATCCACTAGGGGGCCAGGAATTTAGCTCAGTGGCACAGCGCCTGCCTGGCAAGTGCGAGGTCGTGAGTTTGATTCCTGGTATTGGGGAAAAAAAAGAAAAAAAAAAAGAATACATCCATTAGACTCTCCTGTAATTGTTAGACCACCTACTTTAGTTCAGATTCATGGGTTATAATTCCATAAAATAATCTCTACTGATCTTCAAAAATACAAGAGACACTGACTCTCAGGGTGGGTGACTGCACTACTGAGTGACAGCTTTTAGAATCCATACAGTCCAAGCACAGCTTTATGGCCAGAGAGAAAAGTGAGAACTTCACTAAGTTTTGTTGTTTTTGTTTTTTTGTTTTTTGGTTTTTCTCTGGTACCGGGAACCGAACTCACGACCTTGCGCTTGCCAGGCAGGCGCTTTTGCCGCTGAGCTAAATCCCCAGCCCCTTCACTAAGTGAACTGGTTATTTGCTGTGTTAGTGACCACGCTTTCTGACTCCCAAATCAGCATATGTGGTCTGACTGTGGCAACAGAATGTCTGAAATAATTCATCTTCCCAGGAAACCCAGATGAAATAGTGGCTCTGTTTGACATTCAGTTATCACTTTCAAGGATCTTTATTGTCCTTAGCCTTGCAAGGTGACTAAATTCACTGGTGACATGACCAGAGAGAACTGGTCTATACAACTCTACCTAACCCATTTATTGTCGGGTCAACAGGAATGTCGGCTAACAGTGAACAACTGGCTAGAGAGGAGAAAAACAGCTGGTTCCGAGATTCCCCATCCCACCTCCAGCCCCGACACTGCAAGGATCCCTCCACCACTCCCCTTTTCCTCAGCCTGCAGGCCAATCTAGGTCTAATACAGTGCATGGATGGATGAGACGGTTGGTCCAGAGCGTACAGAAAGTACGGACAGCCAGAAACACCACATAGAGGACACAAGGAAGAAGGAAGTGAAAGCTGAGAACAGGAAAGCGACCAACCAGTAAATCACAGAAGACGCTCAGTGTGACCGTCCCTAGAGTTATCGTGAGCACTATTGGAAGCCGAGTGGAAAGTTCAACTCTTCTTACTGATGAGAATAAGCTAGGACACAGTGTCATCCAACCTGAATTTGTCTACCTGATTCGGCTTAAGGAATCTTGGTGAACCAACACATCAGACAGCTCTGGTGGCGGCTGGATTCTCAGGCTACAATCTAGAACCTCGAAGAAGAAATCAACAATAATGTAAGGATTGAGCCAGGCATAGTGGCACATGCCTGTAACCCCAGCACCTGGGAGGCTGAGGCAGGAGGATCATTGCAAGTTTGAGACCAGCCTGGACTACAAAGTGAGCTCAAGGCCAGCCGGTACTGCATAGCAAGACCCTGTCTCAAAAAGACCAAAAAAAAAAAAAAAAAAAAAGAGCTGATAGAAACTGCTGGAAGCCCCACAGACCCAGTAACATAGGCCTATAATCCCAGCTACTCAGGAAGCTGAGGCAAGAGGATGGCAAGTTTGAGGCCAGCCTGGGCAATGTAGTGAGATGCTGTCTCAAAATACAGTAAAAACAATTTTTCAAGGGATGGGTATAGCTCAGTGGTAGGGTGCTTGCCTAGCATGCATAAGGCCCTGGGTTTCATCCCCAGTACAAGGGGGGAAAAACTGCTCAGAAATGCGTCAGACTACTCTGATCCTTATCTAAAAAAGAGATGAGAAAGTTAAAGACAGGTCTTTGCAGAAGGAGGCAATGCTACAAGAAAAGCTCAATGATAAAAAGCAAGAAGACGACTGACTGATCACTCTTGAGCTGTGTGCTGCAACAGGTTTAACATTTCCACCTCTCAGATCTCTACGATCTCATTTTACCTGTGTGATACTCAATGGTTTCTGACACTTTCTCCTAGCGGGGGTCCCTGTGAGGGCAAGTGAGGCACAAAGAACTTGGATTGGTTTGGTTCTTTGTTTTAGCGTGATGAATCTGTTTTGTTTTTTTGGTCTAAAAAAATTTCTTGAGCATAAACTTTGATACTTAATGACCTATGATGGCTGCTGGTATCCTAGCAATACATAACACTCTTGGGAAGCTATTAACTATTGAACCTTCCTGGATCTTAGGGGAATAGGTTTTCCATCTTTCAAAGAGTCTGTTGTAGGCAATTTGTAGGTGAGATGCAAATGGATCCCCCTGGGCTGGCTGAGGCGCTGAGCTAGATTTCCCTGGAGTTCACTGCTGTGCAAAAACAGATAGAGGTTTCTTACAAAGACTGCACAGTCTCTTATTTATTTTGAGTTGGCTTCTTGGATCAGTTTATTAGAGTCCTGACAGCTGCATGAAATGGCTCATGGTGTGAAGGAAGCTTTAAAAAGAGTTTAAGGAAGAGGTTGCTTGAGCTGTCAGCAAGCTAGGATTACTGATCATCATATGCATGTAGCTGCTTTTTTCTGATGCTCAAGTGTGGTATTAAGAACCAGATCCGGAGCTGTCATTTTCTAGCCTGTGACCTCTGGAAAGTTTCTCACCATTCCAAGCCAAGTAGTGATAGCTACTGTTAGTAGTTAAGCAGCTTTCTGTACCTTCCTCGCACTCACAGGCAAAACAAAAAAAACAAGTACCTGTAGCCAACCACTGCTTTGTGAACAACAGCTAGGTAAGTTCCCAAGTGAGAGACTGTAGTAGGTACCGACACCTGACTTTCCAAAATGGTGTGAAAACAATCCATTCTCATTGACATTATGTATCTGATTCCAAACAATGTCACTGGCACTCCATATCAACATTTAAATATTTGCCAATTGAACTAGATTTATACTATATATATAGTATCCTGCAATTTCCTTGTTTCCCTCCAGCAATAACTTTCAGGGTTGGTCGTTTGATTCTGGAGAGAACTCACCCTCATATATGCTAAGCAAGCAATCTACCATTGAATACACTTCAGTCCTCTTCATTTTATGATATGGTCTCACTATTTAGCCTAGACTGGCCTCACACTCCTGCTCCTCCTGCCCCATCCCCCGGAGAACCTAGTTCTACAGGCATGTACCACTCTGCCTGTCTTCATGTCCACCTTTTCAATAGTTTCAAAAGTTTACCGTTTGGGTCAGACAATTCACCTCTGCGACCTGAAACAACTTTTCCATCCAGAATAAGGGATCTGTAACTGAAATGAAGATGGCAATGTTGATCTACCTTAACTGACAAGAAGAAACTATTTTTAAAACAAATACAGAACCACTTCACATCCATTAAAACTGCTGTCATAAAAAAAAAAGAGAAAAAAGAAAAAGGCAGACAACAACAAGTGTTGGAAAGGATGTGGAGGAACTGGAAACCTCGTGCACTGCCACTGAGAACATAAAATGATGCAGCTGACGTGGAAAACAGTTTGACACACAGAGTTACCACAGGACACAGCAATTCTACACAAAGGTGCGCACTTTAGAGAAATGCAAACAGCAGGGCACCATTATTCCTTACAGCCAAAAATTAGAAACAACCCAAAAGGCAATCAGCAAGCATACAATGAAATATTATTCAGCAAAAGGAAAATGAAGAGTGAAGCACC
This sequence comes from Chinchilla lanigera, assembly GCF_000276665.1. Taxonomy (NCBI): domain Eukaryota; kingdom Metazoa; phylum Chordata; class Mammalia; order Rodentia; family Chinchillidae; genus Chinchilla; species Chinchilla lanigera. Next base: position 42,100 of record NW_004955454.1, read on the forward strand.
AGTCAGCCCTTCGTATCCACAGCTCCCTGTCAGCAGACTCAACCAACTTTGAACAGAAAATATTTGGGGGGCGGGCAGGGGAGGTCTGTACTGAGCAGACATTCTTCTTGTAAGTATTTCCTAAACAATATAAAATAACAACTATTTACATGGTGTTGACTTTGCATTAGGTGTTATAAATCATCTAGAAGTGACTTGTGCACAGGAGGATTTACACAGGCTCTATGAAAATGCTATACAATTTTATAAAAGGCTCGAGTATCCACAGATTTTGGTGTCCTAGGAGGTAGAGAGGGGACCTGTGGGGCTGAGGGAGGATTGCACTGAGCCACGCTAGAACGTGGATAAAGCTTTAGAAAGGTTACTATGTGAAGTAAAAGAAACTTGATATAACACGTACATGGTTCCACTTCCATGCAATGCTCAGAATAGCCAAACCCATACTAGTAAAAAGATTCGTGGAGGTGGGGAAAATAGGGAGTGACTGCTAATGGCTGCAGGGTCTCCTTTTGGGATGATAAAAATGTTCTGGAGCTGGACATGGTGGAGCGCGCCTGTAATCCCAGCACTTGGGAGGCTGAGGCAGGAGGATCATTGTGAGTTTGAGACCAGCCTGAGCCTGTGGAGAAATAGGAACCCTTCTCCACTGCTGGTGGGAATGCAGACTGGTGAAACCACTGTGGAAATCAGTTTGGAGATTCCTCAGAAAACTAGGTTTAGAGGTCCCATTCAACCCAGCTATCCCCCTGCTGGGTATTTTCCCAGAAGATCTAAAAACATTATATCACAGTGATATATGTGCACCTATGTTCATAGCAGCACAATTTGTAATTGCTAAAATGTGGAAGCAACCCAAATGTCCATCCACCGAGAATTGGATAAGAAAATTGTAGTACTTTTATATAATGGAATATTACTCAGCTATAAAGAAAGATAAACTTGAGGCCTTTATATTTAAATGGTCACAACTAGAGACCATACTCATAAGTGAAATAAATCAAACATACATGTGCAAGCACCGCATTGTGTCACTAGTGTAAAACTTGAAAGAGTTAATTTAAACTCGGAGGTATGATAGACACTGTGAAATGATAGGAAACCAATGAAGAGTAAAGGGCTTCTGGGATGTGGGAAAAGAGAAGGGAAAGAAGGAGAAATTTTGTATGTATGTATATACAGGATAGTTAACATGGTTGTTCTTCTGTCTTCTATTTCTATGCTGAAAGAAACTGTCAATGAGTCTTTGGTTGACCAGTATTGCATGTTTATATCTGTTTTCACGAGAAGCCACTTTGAAGATATCAATATGTAATACAACCACCATTGTTAATTCCCTACCACTTTGTTTGTAACTCTGTGTTGTCTGTATTGTGCTTGTGATATGTTGTAAAATGTTGTATGTCTGTTAATGTTTCCCTCCTTTTATCTATAAAAAAAAAAAAAATAAAAATAAAGAAAAAAAAAAGAGACCAGCCTGAGCTACAAAGTGAGCTCAAGGCCAGCCTGAACTGAATAGCAAGATCCTGTCTCAAAAAGACAAAAAAAAGAAAGAAAGAAAGAAAGAAAGAAAGAAAGAAAGAAAGAATGAATGAAGGGAAAGAAAATTGTTCCGGAATTAGATGTGGTGATGGTTGTACAACCTCGTGAATAAACTTAAGCCACTGAGTTGTACACTTTAATGAATGAAAAAAATTTTTTTGAAAGATGGGTATTACAAACCTATGACCTACCCAAGAGCTCTACTCTTTCCACTGGACATCTGGGTGTCTCCATTCCCACTCCTTCCCGAAGCATCTCCACCCCTAGTTTAGTTATCCCAGATCCCTAGAGAGCTGGCAGCAGGTTTCTCTTCAAAGCTGACTCTGTAGGATTTGTAGATAGCGCCTTCCCACCACTCATACCCAACCCCCTCCCTTTGTACCCAGATCGTTTACTTATTAAACCAATTAGATTAAATGACTCACATTGCACCCTTGGGCATGAGGGGAGTAAACAGCTCACAAAGGAGTCTGACTTGCTCTGAAAGGGCCTGCTTCCCTCTCAGCCTGGTGGTTCTCCTTACCAGCCAGCCCCCTCCCCCTGCCCACCACCCCCTGCAAAGTGTTTCTCAGATCACAGCAGTGAGAAACCTGAGGATCGGCAGGGAGTTGCTGCCCCCACCCACAGTGAGGGCTGTGTCACCCCCGAGGAAGCCCACACCGAACCTTCAGACAACTGACACAATAGCCTTCTTATTTACAGGGCTTACAAAGCCGGCAGGCAACCAGCTCCACATCTGGGCAAGTGCCTGTACAATTCCCTGTTCTTTAAAGGCTTGTCCTGTGCAAATTTTGTGCTAGGAATGGACCCTGGGGCCTCGTGCATGCTTGGCAAGGGCTCTGCTACCAATCCACACGCCAGCTCCTCGTATGCAAAATTATTTGTAGTCCTCCAGTCAGTCCAGGGCTTTCACGTATTATCCCGCCCAGCTGTATCCCAGTGGTGTTTGTCAGGGTGCTCCACCCCTGTCAAAACTTGCTGAGTTAGAAGCTTGAAGATGACATGCTAGATGCCCCAAACTCACTCAGGCACCGTGGGCCTATCACTCACCATCCTGGAAAGTCAGGGGAAAGTCTGGATTATTTATTCGGCTCTAAGACCTGTGCATTTCCAGTTCAGTAAACTTAGACTGAACTCTTAGACCCTAGACGGGAACACAATGTCAAACAGATTTCCATTCTGGGGAAAGGGCAGCAGGTCCAGTGGGAGCCTACAAATTCGTGAATAATTTCAGTATGATGAAGCAAGAGATGAAAAAGGGGTATACGGCTTCCTCGCTGCCCAGGAAGTGGGCAGGTTGGTCGAGTTGAGGTGTCTGCCCAGGCCTGGTTCACCATGTCGAAAGTCTCCTTTAAGAGGACTCACAAAGTACTCAGTGTTCCCGAAAGCACACTTCACAGCAGCCTTAAAGTTTGTAGCAGAGGAATTTAAGGCTCCGGCAGCAACAAGTGCAATTATTACCAGTGACGGAGCAGGAATAAACCCTGCACAGACTGCTGGAAATGTTTTCCTAAAGCCTAGTTCAGCACAGCGAACTATCCCTAGAGATTGTATTCGAAGTTGCTAATATCTGCTACTGGGAACACACAATTATCTTTCATAATAAAAATAGCTATTTTTATTTTGGTTGTAAAAGTGGAACCAGGCATTTAACATACAATGAAAACGCAAGAGTCGATGAAACAATGCAAAGTGATTCTTCTGTCCCTTCTTGTTCACGCTCTTCACACGGAGAGGAAGTGGTTATGAATGGACAGTACCAACGCCACAGAAAGTCACAGAGTGGGTGACTGCCGCCTCACGTCTAAGCAAGGACAAATGGATTACACAATTATTTTTTACCTGGAAGATAATTCTGATCATTTTTTCCAAGCACATTGGGAAAAATTAAAATTTCTTAAGTGTTAAATAATTGTCTTTGAGTTAAAAATATGGAAGGATTGATTATGACTCATAAATGGCAGTTCGCTTAATAGCATCTTATAGACTCAAAAAAATTTTTTTTTTGCCTTTTGAGATAAGTTTTCACTATGCAGAGTTCAAGCTGGCCTTGAACTCACTTTGCAGCCAGGGTGGTCTGGAGCTCCCAGCAATTCTCCTGCCTCAGCCTCCCCAGTGCTGGGATTGCATGCATGTGCCACCATGCTTGACCATATAGTTGATTCTTTTTTTTTTCTTTTTTTTGGTACTGGGACTCAAACTCAGGACCTCATGCTTGCCAGGCTATAGTTTGATTCTTAAATATACATTTTATGATAAATGTAATAGACATACCAATGCATACTTAACTATCTTTATCATTTATATTTTAAGTTTTCAAACTTAATGTGTCAATCCAGGCATGGTGGTGCATGCCTGTAATCCCAGCACTTGGGAGGCTGAGGCAGGAGGATCACTGAGAGTCCGAGACCAGCCAGAGCTAGAAAATGAGCTCACGGCCAGCCTGAACTGCATATCGAGACCCTGTCTCAAGAAGACAAAAAATAAAATGAAATAAAGCAATGTGTCATATAAATTTTAACTCAATATCAAAGAACCAAAAATTTAATTTCTTGATCTGTTATGTTCATAAACTAATGTCACATATCAAATAGTTTTAACAGTGTCCTTGCAGAATGTGGTATTTGTCATGCTGGGAGTTGACAATACAGTAGATGCATCCTTTGCTTAGCTACGCCATTTCTTTAGAGTTATGTGTATCTTTATCAGTTTCTTTTTTCTTTCTTTCTTTCTTTGTGTTTTGGCGGGGGTGGGGCGATTACCAGGAATCAAACTCAGGACCTCACACTTGCCAGACTGACACTGCACCATTGAGCTATAACCCCGGCCCCTTTATCAGTTGTTTAATGCAACGTTTTTATGACAGAAACTCAAGAAACGATTCTTTGTGATGGTATTTCTGAATAGTATTCTGGAAGAACAGTGTTATAGAGAGGATCTGAATTTCACCACAAAGCTTAGAGAACTACTGATCAGATATGCTGATGAGTTCTTCTTACTGAAGACCTACGTGCTGAGGAAGTGCTAGCACTACTCACCCAAATGCATAAGAAGCCAGGAAGGGGACGACAGGACAGCCCAGACGACCAGCTATGGCAGAGGAATGAGTGACAAAGACAACAGTAAAGAGTAACAGAAAACTGTCACAAAATGCCACAGGGAATGCCAACGGATCAGACAGAACCATAGGGGGACGGTATGTTAGAAAAACTGAAATGGAAAACAAAACACTTCACATAGTCTTAGAAAGCAAAGTGTACTTCTTGTCCCCATACAGACTTAAAAGTACCCATTATGAGTGTTCAAAAACTGATGTCCAAGCTGGGTGTGGTGGTGCACGCCTGTAATCCCAGCGCTCGGGAGGCTGAGGCAGGAGGATCCCTGCAAGTTCAAGACCAGCCTGGGCTACAAAGTGAGCTCAAAGCCAGCCTGAACTGCATAGTGAGACCCTACCTCAAAAACAGAAAAACTGATGTCCATAACAAAAGGTTTTGTTTGTGTTTACAGCAGAAATCAGTATCTGTGCACAGTTTGAAAGGTGAGTTAAAGGCTCACAGTGGTGCAGAATCTGTGCTTGATCTCGTACGTTATAAATGGCTAACTCTCTACAGCAGGGGTTTTTATCTGTTTAGTTCTTTTTTAGAGCTGGAAATGTAGACATTCAATAAATAGTTCCCAGTTTATTCATGAGTAAAAGCTCTCTAAGATCAATATTTACCTTAGCATGTTTCAGTGCCTGAGGTTCATTGAGGGGAAAAAACTGCCATAAAGTGCAACAGGATCAGCATCTGAAGGATGACCTCAATACTTTAAGAAATTAACAGATACTTTTCACAAATCTGATGCACAAACAGCAGGATTTCCAGTCATGAAAGGGAAAAAGTTTAGCTACATAATAAATGTAGACTACTGTATTTGGGGTGCTTTTATTTCTATTAAAATAATCTGATGCTGAAAGGCCCCAATTAGGCCTCAGTTGACCAGCTGTTGCTAAATGTCCAATCCTTGAATTTTTGGCTTAGTTTAATTTTTTTTCCATTCTTCTTTTAGCATAAAAATCTACTTGCTGTTTGCATAAGTAAGTTTATGGTATCTTGTGCCATAAAGTGATTTATTTAATACTTTGGTTCTTCAGTTTTGAAAGTTAGACTGTAGTTCTTAAAGTATTTTGTTAAACAACTAGACATTTTATTATTAAATGTAGTCTATAAATTCTCTGTGCAGAATGCTTTGAAGTACTGTATTTAGTTTAAATGCATTACTGGCCCACAATTAGTTATGGAAATACGTTTTGTTACATTAAAAAAAAAACTAGGTGTGGTGATGCAGGCCTGTAATCCCAGCACTCAGGAGGCTGAGGCAGGAGGATTGTTGCAAGCCCAGCTTGGGCTACAAAGTGAGTGCAAGACCAGCCTGAGCTGCATACTGAGGCCCTGTCTCATAAAGATCCCCCCTCCAAAAAAAAAAACCCAAAAAAACCCTAAAACAACAATAACAAAGGCCAGGCATGGTAGTGAAAACCTATAATCCTAGCACTGGGGAGGCTGAGGCAGGAGGACTGCTGAGAGTTTAACGGCAGCCTGGATTACATAGTGAGTTCAATGCCAGCTTGAATTACAAAGCAAGAACCTGTCTTAAAAAACAAAACCAAACAAACAGAAAAAAGAAAGGAAAGGAAAGGAAAGAAAAGAGAAAAGGGAGGCACAGAGAGGTTTCCAGGTCTCATTTCCTTCTCGCTCCCACCACCACAGGTCCCACAGATCACTTCTCTGCCCTGCTGCTCAGGGCGATGGGCAGGGACACAGCCCAGGTAGGCCGGTGGGAGCTTCCTTCTCCAGAACCAGCTCAGAACGGCCCGCTCCTGCTCTGGACACCTCCTTCTAAACACCACCTCAGAGCTGTCCCTCTTGACAGCCTGGAATCCAGGAGGGGAGTGTGATTGGGTCCGATCCTGTCCTGGAGTGGAACCACATCCTCGAGCCACCCCTCAACAGGCATTTGTATATTTATAAGACTCCCTTAGAATAGGTATATTTGCTTGGTTGAGTTTTCTCCCCCAACATGGAATTTCAGCCAGGTCTCAGCAGGTACTTGATAGGTACCTTGATATATACCTTGAAAATAGGTATATTTATATTGTCTGTGTATAGTTATAAGACGCCCTTAAAATAGGTGCCAGCAAATAGAAGCAGAGAACTGATTTAGGTCAATGAAATCAGGATTCGGGAGAGAAAAGACAACCTGAGAGCAAAGCCGTCACTTTTTTCTGATTCCATATTTGGATTTCGTATCATCGCAGTCCTCCAGCACACACACCCACCCCACTGTAGCGCCTGCTGGTCTCTCCTGCCCTGGAAATCCCCCCGCCCCGCCCTCCTGGGCAGATGGCTTCCCTAAAACAGTGGCCCGGGCCACCTGCTAATGCTCATTTATCATTAAGCACCTGCGTCTTACAGAATACTTCTCAGGCTACAGGTCAATTGCTCAGAGAACACACGCACTCCCTGATAAACGGAGTGGCGTTCTAGTCGGGAGGGAGGGAAGTTACAGCTGTAGGTCAGGAAGCGCAGGTCTCACAACACGTTGCTCATCACGTACAAAGTACCACAGGGTGGGCAGCGATGGAGGAAGCAGGGCTGCCAGAGTGTGTCTGTCTCAAGTTCCTGCTGAGACCTGGCCGAAATTCCATGTCTGGGGAGAAAACCCAACCAAGTGCGCCTCGACCTGTCCTAAGCAGAGCCAGCGCCCAGCTGAGCTCATGGAGCCAGGAGCCTCGGCCACTCACACACCATCCTGTCAACTCCCAGTGCTGCATGGCAGAAGGCACATGCCTGTCCACCACCCCGGCTCCTCTCCGAGAAGGGAATCCTCCCATTTTGCAGAAAGTTTTCTAGTTTTCAAATTCCAAGTGTGAAAGTGTCAGCCTGCCTGGACCTCTGCTCAAGGGCTGTGTAAGTCAGAGTGGACAGGACAGGGCTCAGGCTGGGGCTTGGGTTCAGGTTTTGGGGGGGATTAGGGCAGATCAGAGGCTCTGACCCATTCCAAGAGACCCCTGCACAGAGCCAACCCGAAGTGAAATTTATAAACTGAAAAAGTCATCTCAGAATAGGTACTTGCCTTCCTCAGGTGACAGAGACAGTGTTAAGGGGCTGAAAGCTTTGTCGTTATTAATTAATGTGAATTAAATGCACATCCTCCCTCAATAAGAGCCTGAGCTGGAGTGGAAGAGAAGAGGCAGTAAGAGATGGCACCCTGGGGCTGGCTCACCGCAGATCTCCTCCACTAGAACTGGCCCTCATAAATTTCTCTCCCAGGTTAAAGGTGACTCTCTACTCAAGCACTCCAGACCCACCGCCACCAAGTGCCGCTGAAAATACCCATGGATGGTGATGCTCAGCTTGCCAGCAGCCGCACTGTCAGATGGTCTGTGCTGCTGTAGAGCACCCCCAGGACAAGCCCGGCTCTTCCATGGAAAAGCATTGCAGCCACAGCTGTAAACCCTCATACTCAGAACCCGTGTAGAGTGAGGGGAAAGACAACAAAGCCAAGTAATGACAATGGCTTTGCACAACGGACCATTCAGCTCCTTCTCCCTGTGCTCTGCCAGGGCACTGACATCGCGCTCCCCCACTATGACAGCAGGAAGCAGACCCTGTGTCACTTTCAGTCAGGGGCTCTTAGTGCAATGATGGGGTACAGCCACTCACTAGAACATGATGGTGATTTAAGTGTAGAAGAGTCCGGGGATGCAGTCCGTGGTAGAGTATTTGCCTCACATGCACAAGACATGTGAAAATTTTAAAAATTTAAAAAACAAAACAAAAAAATTTAAAAAACAAAACAAAAACAGAAGGGGAAAAAAGAACCACATGCATAAAATTGCGGATGGTCTTACACTCTAACCCAGAAAGATGCTCCAGACAGCTAAGTGGAAAGGGCTGCCACATATATGACAAAAGTGAAACTATCAAACAAATATTTAAAATTGTCACAGGCAGGAGGAACCTAAGATACACCATGATGTGGTGATATAAATGGGATCTTGGGACAGAAAAGGGAAATCAAAGTTTAGGGCTGGAGATGTAGCTCAGTGGCAGAGCACATGCCTAGCATATGAGAGGTCCTGGGTTCTACCCCCAGCACCACCCAAAAAATTAAGTATGGACTTTAGTTAAATAACATGTACTGATACTGATTCCCTAACATAAGACTTTAATAATAAAAAGAAAGTGTGAGGTAAGTAACCCTTTCTAGTATCTTTGCAATACTTTGT
>NW_004955454.1:55026-56568 GCF_000276665.1 Chinchilla lanigera
GCTTAGGGGAGGGGACGGAGAAAGGAGCGTGGGTTTGAGACGCACATCATGATTACATAGGATAAGTGAAAGGACCAGTGGTTTTTATATTTTACTGAAATTCAAGTCTAGAAGTCAGACTTTCTTTTCTTTTCCATGTGTGTAGCACAGGGGGTTCAACTCACGGGCACTTTACCCTGAGCTATATCCCCAGCCCTGTTTTATTTTGTTTTGAGACAAAGTTTCACTCAGTTGCCTGAGACTGGCCTATGACTTGGGACCCTGCTGCCTCCATCTCCCTTGTAGCTGGGATTACAAGCATGTGCCACTGTGCCAGGCTGGATTTTCTTTTCTTGGGATGTAAGTCAGTGCAAAGGCCCTGAGTTCAAACCCAAATACTAAAATAACCCCAAAAGTATGTATTACTTTTACGCTTTTGAAAAGAAGGAAATAGGTGGTCAGCAATGGTGAATGCTGCCGAAATGGGTAGGATAGTGACTATTAAGAGACCAGTGGACTGGGGAAGTGAGGTCTATCAAACATCACAGACCTTAAGTTATTTGCCTTTGGTGATCAAGGGTTTATCCCTGTGACAAATGGTAGGAGGGAAACGCCAGCTTCAGTTACTGGGAGTGCAGATGGGTATAGGGGAGAAGAAAAAGTGGAAGATGACTTTGGCCTCTTTCGTATAACAAGTTCCCTAAGGACATGAATTCACTGCTTTACACAGCAAGGAGGAGTTAGCCATGAGCCTGAGGTTCATTTTACGGGTCAGTCATCCGAGACATGGACAGGAAAAAGCCTTTGTACAAGAGCCGCAGAGCATTTGACACCGGATCGCAGAGAAGTCACAGCTCGCAGGAAACCCAAACCTTGAGGAGGGAGGAAGCCGCTGGAGGGAAGAGAGTACAGCAAGTGGCGGTCCTGGCCTGATAGTGGAGGAAGCAGAAGTGAAGACATTCAAGACCCCAGTGGTGTGGCCACCAAGTATATAGTCACTGGTGCAAAGCTGCGAGGCTGGGGCTGTAAACCCACCAGGGCTCACAGTCAGGCTCACTGTGTATGCTCTGCAGTCCACCAAGATCTCACCACCAGGAAACAGCAGCCAGCTTTACAAACCCAACCCAAACTGTGCTACGTTGCTGCCTCTGAGTCACTGCACCTTGTCTAGCCAGGAGTTCCTACTGAGGAACCTGTTTACCTGAAAAGGAGAGTGACCACAGATGTCACTCCTGAAATAATGGCAAGGATTATTCTCTGCACTCTCACACCATGGGATGGAACTGGGACCTTGTGCACACAAACAAGTGCTTTACCACTGAGCTACAGCCCAGCCTACCTTCTGGAGTTTAACTTTCCCTGCTTTATGTACATTCTTCTTCACCTCTCTTTTCCTCCGTCTCTACCACTTCCTCTTTTCCCTAACTTGTTTTGGCTTTCTCTTTCTCTACATCTCTTTCTTATCTTGTCCCTTAGCCCTATCCCTCCATTTCGGCATTCACGTCCTGATCCTTCAGGATGCAGCACTGGAGTTTAGTCCAAGGCAGGGCTCCAAGGGTGTGA
>NW_004955454.1:57908-65939 GCF_000276665.1 Chinchilla lanigera
AAAAAAAAAAAAAAAAAAAAAGAATTTGTTATAATCCTTTGTATTGTAGCAGCATCCATTGTGATTTTGTCTTTTTCATTTCTAATTGCATTGATATGGGTTCTTTTCTGCTTTTGGTAAGCTTGGCTAGGGGTTTATAAATCTTGCTTATCCTTCCAAAGAACTAACTTTTTGTTCTTTGTTTGTTTGAGACAGGGTCTTACTACATAGTTCAGGTTGGCCTCAAACTTGTGGTTATTCTCCTGCTTCAGCCTCTCAAGGGCTGGGATTACAGGCATGTGGCTCAAAGAACCAACTCTTTGATCAATTGATCCTTTGTATTTTTTTGTCTCAACATAATTAATTTCTGCTCTCATTCTTCCTTTCCTTCTTTTCTTTCTTTCCTACACCATGCAACTGGAGCCCAAAAGCAAGCAGGAGTAGCTATCTTATTTTCAAACACAGCAGACTTCAAGCCAAAACTAATTGTAAGAGACAAAGACAGCTATTGTATATTGGTAAAGAGAGCAATTCAACAGGAAGAGTTAACATCTATAAATATATACACACTAAATATTGGCACACCCCACTTCATAAAACAAAAACTACAGGACATAAAAGGATGGACAGACACCAGTATCATAGTAGTGGATTTCAATATCCTACTCTCATAAATAGATCAATAAGATCCGAAAAAGCAACAAAGAAGTATCAGATTTAAACTACAACATTGAACAAATGGACTTAATGGATATCTTAATGTTTTATCCATCAATGACACAACACACATTTTTCTCAGCAGCACACAGGCCATAAACCATGGTTAAATACAAAAGAAATTAAATAATCCCCAGCATACTATTGGCTCATAGCAGAATAAAGCTACAAATCAACAGCAAAAGAACCACAGAAACTATCCTAACACACGAAGATTAAATAATACATTATTGAATAATCAAAGGACCTCAGAAGAAATCATGAAAAAAATAAAAAAAATCCTAGAATCAAATGACACTAGAAGAGGAAGATGGCTGAATGGTGACCAGTGGAAAAAGAGCCTCTCAAGGTTTGGTGTTCAGACACTGGAACATAGCAACATGAGAAAGAGACAAAGGAGGGAAGTGGTCCCCAGGACCCAGGAAGGGTCTGAAGTAAGAATTGAAGCCCACAGGGAGACAGAGAGAACTCTTGAAGGAGGAGGAGGGCAGCACTTTCTCCCTGAGCCCAGACTCGCTGTGTTGGAGGGGCGGCTCGAACCTGCAGATGCACAGTGACTACTGGAGACCACAGAGGACTCCACAGAGAAATGCACCAGTGGCACGGAGCAGTGGAGGCAGTGGGCTGCAGTGGCTGGTGAGTTATTTGGGTTCAGAAGTCCCCCAGGAGAGGGCAATTGGCTGGAAGCCATCTTGGAGAGGGGCCAGTGGAGCTCAGAACTCAGAGCAACTGCTGACTCATCTAGCAGTTTCCAGGGTCGGGATAAGGGAGTCTTGGCAGGAAGTCAGGGAGGAGAGTTGAAGCTGGCAGCGAGCCAAGTTTAGGCCAGAAGGGGCACATAACTGCTGCAGGCTGACTGGGTCTGGTTGTACCACTTTAGTCAAAATGATGTAATTGTTCTAACCAGTTGTTCTTCATAGTATACCAAGACTGACATTGCCTAAGGGTCATAAAAAATAATATAGGCCAGTGCCTAAGAACCGGGGGCTGGGCCAAGCAGTCAGTAACTTCTCATCCTCACTAAATTGAAGAGATAGGATCTTGCAACAAACTCAAAACCCAAAAGCCAGCTACACCTGGAAGCCACCTCTGAGAAGTAGTTACTTGCTAAAGGCTCTTAATACTAGCAATAAAGCTATTCGCCATAGGCAATTTACAAGCATCAACCCAGGAATCAAACTAAAAAAAAAAAAAAAAGAAAAGAAAATGAGAAGACACTTAAACAAGGTGCAATCCCAGACTCCCGGCTCACCAAGGAAACCTAGGGGGCAATGAGGTGAAATAACCCAAAATGACCCTAGAACATACCAAAACTTACAGGACACAATGAAAGCAGTTCTAAGAGGGAAGGTTATAGCTGTAAACACAGACATAAAAGAATAAAATGACCTGAAATCACCTAACCATGCATCTCAAGATCCTAAGAAAACAATTCAAATACAAAAGTTGTAAACTTTTTTGTATGTAGATGCCCAGTTATTCTAGCACCATTTCTTGAAATGAGTATATTCTCCATGTATTGTCTTTGCTCTTTTGTGAAAGATGAACTGACAATATGGAGGACTATTTCTGAGCTCTCCAGTTTATTCTATGGATCTACCTGCCAATACCATCCTTGCCAATACACATACCATGTCGCTTTATGGTACATTTTGAAGTCAGGGGCAGCAGTCCTTCAACTCTGTTCTCCTTTAATACTGTTTTAGCTATTCAGGTCTTCATCATCAGTTTGTCTAAAAATGACTAGGTTTTGGGTAGGATTACACTAACTCTATAGACGGAAGTTAGGGGAAACTGAAATCTTAACAATATTGAGTCTTGCTATCCATGAACGTGAAATATGTAGTGAGTTCTATTGAGTCCTTTTTTCCCCTTCCTCAGAGTTTTATAGCTCCCTCATACAGACCTTATATGTAACTTGTTAGTCATATACCTAAGTCCTTCATTTGTAGTGGGTACTAATGTAGATTGTAACATGCTTTTCATTTCAAATTCCATTTTCTCACTGCTGAATGAATAAGAATGTAATTGGCATCTGTATATTAATTTATACTCTGCAACCTTGACATACTTGCTTGGTCCTTGCAGTTTTCTGTCGGTTTGCTCAGATTTTGTACCTAGACTATGTCATTTATGAAAAAGGACAATTTTTGGGGGGGGTACCAGGGATTAACCAAGGCCTTACTCATACTAGACAAGCACTCCATAGCACGGTACTTCCTCAGACCTTTTTGTCCTATTTTTTGAGACACAGTCTAAATTGCCCAAGCTGGTCTTGAACTCATGATCCTCCTGCCTTAGTCTCCAAAGTAGCTAGGATTACAGGCATCACCATGCCCATTCCAGAACCTCTGTGCAACTTACAGCCCCAGCCCATTTTTTATATTTTGTTTTGAGATAAGTTCTCACTAAGTGGCTAAACTACCTAGGCTCAAACTTGCAATCCTCCTGCCTCAGTTTCATAGAGTGCACTACCACACCCAGCTTCTTTCACAATCTTTATGCCTTTTATTTCATTTTCTTGACTTTTGTATTAGCTAGGATTTCTAGTCCCATTTTGCAAAGGAGTAGTAAAGAGGGTTTCAATGTTTGTTCCAGACCTTAGAGGGAAAACTTTGAGTTTCTCTGGGTTAGGTATGATGTCAGCTGTAGGGTTTTTGTAAATATTCTTTATCAAGTTAAGGAAATTCCTTCCCCTCTGTTCCTGGCTTACTGAGAATTTTTTTTCCAAATTCATGTCAGATGGGTAATACACTAACATCTTATCAAGGGATACACCTCTCATGCATACATCATGAACACGTAATCATTATGGTTGTGAACCGAAGGATTTTTTACCATGAATGCATATCAGATTTGGTCAAACATCTTTTCTAGATTCATTGATCTGACCGTGTGATTTTCATTCCTTAGCCTGTTGATGTGATGAATTCTATTTGTTGCTTTTTTGAATGTTGAATCAGTTTCTATACACAGGAAAAATAGTGATGATGTACAATTATATTTATACTTTTTAAAATTCAATTTGCTAACATTTTGTTGTGGATTTTTAGCACTTGTGTTCATTATCTCAAGAGATAGAATGAGCTAGAAAGTATTTCCTCTGCTTATGTTTCCTGGAAGTTATTATAGAGAACTGGCAATATATCAATCATCCTTAAATATTTAATAGAATTTATCGTTAAATCCATCTGGGCCTAATGCTTTTTTTTTTTTTTTTGGAGGGGGTTACTGAGCTCAGAGCTTCACATTTAGCTCCGTCACCAGCCCAGGCTGGGTTTGAACATGTAGTCCTCCTGCCTCAGCCTCCTACGTATCTGGGATTACAGGCATATGCCTTCAACCCAGGCATGGTGGCTCAGACCTGTAAGCCCAAAACTCTTGAGGCTGAGGCAGAAGGATCACAAATTCAAACCCACAATGGGCAATTTAGGGACTTAGTGTAACCCTGTCTCAAAAATAAAAAATGAAAAAGGGTGGGAGATGTAGCTCAGTGCAAAGACCATCGGTTCCATTACCAGTATCATAAATAATGGTCCACTACATCTGGGTTGTAAATAATGGTCCACTACATCTGGGTTGTAAATAATGGCCCATTACATCTGGGTATATTTGTGGGTACAGAGCTATTATTCATAATATTCTTTTATTACCCACTTAATGTCAGTGGGCTATGTAATAATGAACCTTATATTTCTGGTGTTAGTAATCTATGCCATCTTTTTCCTTAACTTGGCTTAGAGGCTTATCAATTTTATGAACATTTTCAAAGAACCAGCTTTTGGTTTTGTTGATTTTCTCTGATTTCCTATATTCAATTTCACTGATTTCTGCTCCAGTTTTTTAGTGTTTGCTCTGCTTACTTGGAATTTAGTTTTCTCTTCTTTTTCTAGTTAGCTAAAGGGAAGCTTATTATTGATATTAGATCTCTCTTCTTTCCCAGTAACACGCATTCAGTGTTATAATTCCCCTCTATTAAATGCTTTTGCAGCATCCCATAAATTCTGATGTTATAATTTCATTTCCATTTACTTCAAAACATTTTAAATTTCTCTCAAAAATTTTTCTTTGATCCACGTGCAATTTGGAAGTGTGTTGTTTAATCTCAACATATTTGAGGGTTTCCCAGTTATCTTTCTGTTACTGGTTTCTAGCTGAATTCCACTGTGGTCTGAGAGCAGACACTAAACAATACTGTTCTTTTGAATTTGTTACAGTGTGTTTTGTGGCCCAGAAAGTCATCTGCCTTGGTGAATGTTCCATGTGAGCCTGAGAAGAATGTGAATTTTGTTGTTTTTGGATGAAATAGCTTGTAGATGTCAATCACATCCAGTTGATTAATGGGATTGTTAAGCTATGTCTTTACTGATTTTTTTTTGTCTGCTGGATCTACCCACTTTTGAAAGACTGGGGAAGTCTCCAACTATAATAGATGATTCATGTATCTCTCCTTGTAAGTCTATCAGCTTTTACTTCATATATTTTGATACTTTGTTGTTAGGTACATGCACATTAAGGATTGCTATGTCTTCTTGGAGTACTGATCCCCTTATCATTATGTAATGCCCTCTTTAATCCTGGGTAATTTTCTTTGCTTTGCATTCTACCTTGAAATTAAATATAACTTCTGCTTTGATTAGTGTTAGCATGATATTTTTTTCTCCATCCTTTTTCATTTAATTTATATTTAATTTTATATTTAGATTGCAGTCGTCCCACTTTTTTTCTTAATTCCTGGCCTGGGACCTGGTATGTAGCTCAGTAGGAGAGCACTTCCCTAGCATGTGCAAGGCCCTAAAAAAAATTCCTAATCTAATAATTCCAACACTTTTGCCTATATTTGAATCCAGTTGTAATGCTTCTTCAAGTCTCTTCAAGCTAGATTTGGCTTTGTTTAGATTTTTCTTTCTGTATGTCTTATAATTTTTTGTTGAAAGACATGATATACTGGATAAGAGAATTGTGGCATAAGTGATGTGATGGTATGATTGAGGGGTAGGTATATTCTTCAGTCCTATGATTATCTTTTAATCTTTTGGTTAACTCCTTCCTCTAGACTGTGAACTTTAGATTTCTCAGTCTCTCCCTTTTAGGTGAGACAGGACAACTAGATGGAGCTAGAGGTGAGTTACTTTCCCTGCCTCCACTAAATTAGGCCAGCAGGTTAGGCTCTGGTAAAATAGCTTCTCCTGAGGGCAGGTCTTGCCAAGAACAGAATGCTCTGGGGTATCTCAAAATGCTTTTTTTTCCCTCCTCAGCTCCAAGTACAAGGAAGTTTTTCTCCAGTATTTACTGGAAGGAACTGGTAGAGTTCCTAGAGGTAAAACCTGCAATGGTGAGCAGGAGGGACCAACGACTGTGTTCCCCTGGAGCTGTTAACTCTCAGGCTTGTCCACACTGAGTCTCCAAGGATTCATCAACTATAGTGTAGGTTTTCCTACCTGGATACTGGTTTCTGCCCAGGAAACCAGGTTTCTGCTTGCAGATTTCTGCTTTATTAAGTTGTGATTCTCTGTATCTGCTGGTCTCTCCAGTGGGGGAAGGGGACAGTTCTCCCTGTGATTTTTCTCTCCCGCAAGGATCCAGATGAACTGATTTTTCAGTTCAGATTTCTTTTCTTGTTGCTGGATCAGAGTGGTAACTTTGAAGCTCCTTATATGTTAGATTTGTGTCAAAATTGACTTTTTTTCAGGTGTAATTTAATTACAATAAAATATATCCATTTTAAGAGATCTATTCCATAAGCACTGATATACATATAGGTTTATATTTCCTGGATTTTATTTTGTCTTTTTGAGACAGGGTCTTGCTATGCTGTTCAGGCTGGCCTTGAGCTCACTTTGTAGCCCAGGCTGGTCTTGAACTTGCAATGATCCTCCTGCCTCAGCCTCCCAAGTGCTAGGATTATAGGAATGCTCCACCACACCCAGTTTCCTGTACTATTTTTTAAGCTTCCTGGGTGGTCTAGCATGCAGTCATGGTTGATAACCACTACTCTGTCACTCTTTGTCACCTGCTGGGGCCTGGGAGCTACCAATTCTGTGACATCCATATCTTTTGTTCTTGGGTGTAAACACCATTCCTCCTCCTCATGGGTCCAAAATTGCTGACTCCTAGTGTCATGAAATCAGGCTCAAAGGGAAGACAGGAAATGTATTTAGATGGTCAAGTGATTCATTTATCCTTCAAATATCTATTGAAGCTGTACCCATTTTCCATAACTGGCCCTTCCCACTGTAAGGGTCCCTTTCTGCCCCTACCCACCTTTCTCAGCAAAGGCAGCAGCCTCTTCTCTCAGGCCAGCTTTCTCATCACATCCCTGGCATATCCTTACCTGCTCCCTGTGTCCTCTACTTCCTTATTGCTTCTCAGTCCCCTGCACCCTTTAAGGCCCAGTTCAAACCCCACTTCCTCTCTGCTAGATTTCATTTCATGTGAGAGGAATTATGCACACTGCGGAGAACATGTCAAGGGGATGCATCCTTCTCGGTGTGTACATTCTGTGTAAGAACAGCATAGCTCTAGGAATACTAACTGGACAGGCCATACTTCTTCGTGTCGCCTGCAGCCATAATCAAATGTTCATGGGCTGGCCTGGAACTCACACAGCAAGTGCACCAGAAAGGTCCAGGACCATTACTGTACCAACTAAGCAGCCATCAACACTAACTTTTTTCATTTTCTTCTCTGACTCATTACCTCTTTCCCATTTCTGGTCTTTTCTGGTGTTTTTTATTATTGTTGTTTTGCAGTGCTAAGACCAGACCAAGGGCCTCATACATTCTAGCCAAGTGCTTTACCATTGAGCCACATCTCCCCAACCCCCTGGTATAATCTTTGAATTACCAGCCACAGGGCCAGAGGCATTCTGGTTATGGCGTAGGTATATACTTCCTCATCTCTTCATTGCCAGTGTGTGTGTGTGTATATGTGTGTGTGTGTGTGTGTGTGTGTGTGTGTGTGTCTGAGACTGGGGACTGAACCTTGCCTGGGCCTTCACACTGAACTATACAGCCCCATTTCACCCCCACTTTTTTTAATATTTTATTTTAAGTAGAGTCTCAAGTTGCTAAATTACCCAGCCCAGGTTCAAACTTGCAATCCTCTTGCCTCAGCCTCCCAGAGTGCTGACATTATAGGCCTACACACCCATACCCAGCTTTTACTGCTTTCTTTTCTTAAAGAGAGAAAATACACAAAATGTATTAAATGCTTAAGGCATGGGAATACCAGACCCTCTTCCTGTCCATCTAAATTACTTTTCTTATTGCTGTGACAAAATACCTGACACCCAAAGTTAAAGGCAGAAAGTTTTATTTAGCTCAAAGTTTGCAG
>NW_004955454.1:70559-71452 GCF_000276665.1 Chinchilla lanigera
TTACCTACTTTGACCTTGACTGTGGCTTCATCTCTTTATCTATTTGTTCTGTGCTTTTCCGGACCCCATCTATTTGTTCTTTACCTTCCCTGACCCCTCATAGAGGTTCTGACCTTTTACATGTGCGAAGACACCTGACGGGGGCGTCTGCAGGCTGCCTGGGCCCTAGGTCAGGCCTGGAGAGGGCTGCCAAGAGGCTCTGGCTCTGAGTCCTGCCCAGCAAGAGGGGTTATGGAGGGCGGATGAACGAGGAGTTGGGAGGGAGTGGTGCCAGGAGGTTTGCCCAATGGGGTGGGGAACGAGGGGAAGTAATTAAGAGCAGGTTTGCTGCCTAGGAGGGTGCAGCCCGTGGTGGGGGGGTGCGGGACCCACCAGGCCGCGCTTTGGATTTAGCGCCGCTGTGTGGAATTAGGTGGAGGAGCGAGGAGGGTGTTTGCACAAAAGTGAGGAGGACTAGTGATGCAAGGGCGGAAGCAGCGGGGGTATGGCGCTGGGCCGCAGGGATCATCCTCCAGCGACCACCGAGAAGTACCTGAACATGTTCAGGGCCAGCACGGAGTGAGTGCCAATGGCTGGCGGCAGGAGAGGGTCGCAGTAGGAGGCGGGTCGGCCAGGGGCGGGGCTCCTGAGGGGCGGAGCCCGCTCCGAGAGGGGGCGGAGCCTCTCGGGCAGGTGGCGGTCGTGGCCAGTGGGCGCTCGCGGTGCAGGCCCCGCCCCCTCGACTGCTGCATAGTCATGAGGCGCAGGCGGGCGCTGCGTCAGCGGAAGCGGCGGGGAGCGGCTGTTTCAGATCCGATAAGGCAGCGCTGTTCCTGCTCCCTGGCGGCTGCCTCGCAGCGCTCCCTCTGAGCCCGCGCAGCTGACTGACGGACCTCCCGGTCAGCCGCCGAAAG
>NW_004955454.1:73092-74134 GCF_000276665.1 Chinchilla lanigera
AGCAAGTAGAGTTTAATGCTGGAGACTTTGCAGAAGCTGTTAGAGAGTGGGGAGGGGCAGCGATTGTGGTCTAAAGCTCTGTGGGCTCCATGGAAAGAGACTCAGGCATAATAAAGAAATCCAGTGGTTCTGGGGAGAGGTGCAGGAATAGGTTGTCTTAAAATCAGGGTTTGCAGTCGCGTTCAGGCTAATTGTTTTTGTTGCAGCTGAACAAGAAGGATTTGATAGTTTGAAATGCATATTAGATATGCAGAGGTGGGTATGTCTGGAGGTGTCCTTATGGGGGAGCTGTTGAGGCTGCCCAGGGCCAGCTCCTTGGGCCTGTAGGGATTCATTTGCTGTCTTCCTATCTCTTTCTGTGTGCTGTGGCTTTGACCATTGTCACATGGCAGAAAGAGGTCAGAGGTTAGGCCAAGCGATCTCCAGGGGAACTTGCAAGCTTTAACACCCTATAACTTTGCTTATTGGTGAGGTTCGGTTGGGGGAGGGGTGGGGTGAGCTGCTCTATTGGCTTCTGCCCCTCTCTGGGAGCAGGGAGATCCCGCCTCCACAGGCCCTGCAGATCTGCAGGGGAAGAGAGGGCTGCGGCAGCAGCAGCCCTCACAGCAGCAGCTCCCCCATCCCAGATGGAGGAGAGGAGCTTGGGAAGGTATCTGAGCTGATGTGAGGTTGCTTGGTATTGAACTGATTTCATCTGTGTCACCAGAAACGCTGTGGGGAGGATGAGGAGCAGTGTTGGGAGTTTAGGCTGCTGCTCTTATTGTCATTTTCCAACTGAGATGCATCTGTCTGCCGGTGCCCTCTTTCACTTGTCCCAAAGGCCCTGAGGTGCAGCTTTGGGTAGCCAGCGGGATGGTTTGTGACAGCTTCAAGGAGTGGCACAGAATGAGGGCAACTAGCGAGTAGTGTAGGTGATGACAGTCCCACCAAATTGCCAGTGCCCTCCTTGGGAACAGCCCTGGCAGAGCCTGTCTGTAATTTGTGGAGCCAGGATGTACAGGAAGCTGTGTTGCTGTTAAGGGTTGGTGAGGACACTGCTCTG
>NW_004955454.1:75983-77403 GCF_000276665.1 Chinchilla lanigera
AGTCATTTTCCAAAGTATGTTGGACATAAGGGGAAGGACCAGCTGGGTACCAGTAGAAGGCAGCTGTTTTATCAATGCTTCTGGGTTAAATTAGGAATGTTTTATATTATGTTGAAGCAGAGGTGGTTCAGCATCTGGCTCACATGTTCCATAAAATAACTTTGAGAAGCTGAGATTGGTAACACATACCTGTAATCTCAGCATTTGGGAGGCTGAAGCAGGAGGATCTCAGGTTGGAGACCACCCTGGGCAGTTTAGCAAGAGCTTGTCTCAAGAAGAGCTGGGGAAATAGCTCAGGGATAGAGTGCCTGTGGGTTCAACCCATTAGTACTGCATAACAAAAACAAAAGCAACAAAAAAAACCCCAAACTTTGAAAAACTATGGACATACTTAAAATTACAGACATGTCTAAATATTTATGCTCATAATTTTAAATAGCTATAAAAGATGTAATTTTTATTGTAGGCATTTAAAAGTGACTGTTCTGTTGCTTTTTAAATACTAAATACCCTAGTAATTTGATACTATCAGTAACCCCTTTAAAAAGTATGTTCATAAACTATGTAAAACTTAGGTCTTTTATTTCTGGACTTCTGTGTTAGTTCCATTTTCCCTTGTGGACTTTTGTGTTAATATAATGTGCTTTTATATGTGAGAATCTTTTTATTGGTCATTTTTCATACTTTTTCTGGTGACAAAAGTATATGTAAATTTTTGTAATCTTAGACTGTGTTAACTCTATTTGGAAAAATTTGTGTCATTGTTATTATTATCAGTACAGAATTGATCACAGAACGGTAAATGTATCTGATCTCACTTACTAAGTGCACAGTGTAAAAACTCATTGGAATGGGTTCTCAGAGACCCGGATGGGCGTCCATTTAAGGTATCTCAAGTAAAGGAATTGCTAATGTCGGTGCAGGGAGTGGCGGGAGGAGGAGACACTGCCTGGAAGCTGTGGCCGGAGGCTCGGTGCGGGTGGGGCTCAGATTTCTTTACCTCCAGAAAGAAAAATTTGACACCTTGCATCCTGGCAGTTCATTTAGGAGTCTGAAATTAGGGATTTCTTTCAAATTTGGACATGGCTAATCGAGGAGCAACAAGACCTAATGGGCCAAATACTGGAAATAAAATATGCCAGTTCAAACTAGTACTTCCGGGAGAGTATGCTGTTGGCAGATCAAGCCTAGTGCTTCGTTTTGTGAAAGGCCAGTTTCATGAATTTCAAGAGAGTACCACTGGGGCTGCTTTTCTAACCCAGACTGTGTGCCTTGATGACACAACAGTAAAGTTTGAAATATGGGATACAGCTGGTCAAGAAAGATGCCATAGCCTAGCACCAATGTACTACAGAGGAGCACAGGCAGCCATAATATGGGATACAGGTGGTCAAGAAAGATACCATAGCCTAGCACCAAT
>NW_004955454.1:77878-79097 GCF_000276665.1 Chinchilla lanigera
AAAACCCAAGAGACTTACGATAGAGTCAAATTTCTAATATAAAATTATTTTAAGTGTTTTGAACTTGATTTTTAATAATATGCATGTGTCCCTTTGACTAATGTTTCAGCAATAGAAAGGGAAAATGAGATCTGTGTGTAATTGTTTCACTGGAAAGTTGGAGGTAATCATTTCTCATCATTAGAAATAAAGACAAATGACTATCTGGACCCACAATTAACCATCCAGTTTCTCCAGACTGAGAGTAGTCATGTGTGAAAAAATTAGAAATTATTAATTTGGCCTTTCTGAAAAACATTTTTAGAAAAATATAAATATATTTATGCTTAGCTACAGTATTCAGGCAACCTTTCTTCTGTTATGTAAGGTGTACGTTCCACATTGTAGTAAGTTAACCACAAGAAAACAGTCCCACATATCCAGGAAGAAAAGGAGTATTAATAGCATCAAAGTTATAGTCCATCTTACTATTTTTCTAAATGGGGTGAAGAAGTCAAATGTACCCCCACCTTGTTTAGCAATATGAAAACAGAAATGCATTTTAATGAATAATGTTCCCTTCATGTGAGCTCTTCAACAAAAGTAGCAAACCAGGTATTTGATTTTTTCTTTGTTTCTATCACTGCAGGCCATTACATAGGTCTTATTTACGGCAGGGAAGAAGAGGCTTCTGTTCCCTATGGATGTAATATAGTCAGTGCACTAACAATTATGTACATTCAAACTTGATTGTTTTAAATTTTATCTTCAGCTGTACTGTACATAGGGTACTGCACTGTAGCCTCCATGTATGTTTATTATTTTTCTGTAATATTTAAGAGCTGCTTAAAAGT
The DNA here is from genome assembly GCF_000276665.1 of Chinchilla lanigera. Taxonomy (NCBI): domain Eukaryota; kingdom Metazoa; phylum Chordata; class Mammalia; order Rodentia; family Chinchillidae; genus Chinchilla; species Chinchilla lanigera. The sequence continues at coordinate 78,712 of NW_004955454.1, forward strand.
ATACCAAGTGTACAGTTACTAAAACAGCTAATTCTTCCTCTTACCCTTTGCAAAGAAGAGGCTTCAGTTCCTACATGGCCAGAACCGTAATAAGAAATGTGTCTGTAATTTGTAACATAAATATTACAATGCTAGCAACATTTATCTTGCAGCCTTGTTTTTCAAAGCCCACTATATTTTGATAAGTTCCGTATATTGCACTAATTTCTAGGTATTTTCGTTATATGAAATCTACCCTGTGTCAGATGATTTAATCTATTTAAGTGTTGAACTCTTAGCTGACCTCTTGTACATTTTACAGTAACTCAAAATTAGGAAGGAAAACAGTTCACCAGTGTTTAGTTTTATATTGAGGTGCTCAGGTTGGAATAAAGTGGTAAAAAAGC
>NW_004955454.1:83233-84297 GCF_000276665.1 Chinchilla lanigera
TTTCCTCAGGTGAGCTCACTTGTCAGACCATGAGGGCAGCTGAGTCATAATGTCATAAATTAGCATCTGCCAGGGAGGTTTTGTTAGTTGTGGTTATGTCTTCTCCCTGTTAAAATTAGTCTTTTGAGGATAGAGTGAGGTGTGCTGAGTTTACAGCTGTCTATTATGGGCCTGCTGCAGGCCCGCAGGCCCTTCTCCTATGAGGATCGTTTCCTTCACGTGTGGCTTTCACTAGGGCTGTTCTGCACTGCATTCTGCTTGTCTGACCTGCCAGGTCACACAGTGGGGCTGGCCTGGCATTCCTGCTCTGCCGTGGGTTCTGATTTCTCAGTATTTATATCAGATTAAAGGTTGAGCCATGGCACGCTGTGGAGGACCCCTTCCAGTTGATAGAAACCATTAATTTGGTTGGCTTCATTGTATTTTGTGGTGCTGGAGATGGAACTGACAGCCTGGCACTTGCTAGGCAGGTACTCAACTACTGAGCCACACCCAACCACAGTTGGCTTCTTCATGAGGTATTAGGGGGTTAGAGAACCTACCTCCATTTTTCCTGAATCTAGAATTGCTGGGGACAGAGGATAATGTAGAGGAGAGGGGCTCCAGTGAGCCTGCTCTTAAGATACCTCTCAGATTCCTCCAGTTTAAGGTGCAGGAGGCTGACATGTGACACCAAGGGTGGAGGCTTTTCAGAAGATATCAGGAACCTCACTGTCCTTCTCTGTCTTCAGTTCCAGCTGGGAGGTGGAGAGGAAGAGGAGCTGTGAGCTCTGATCTACCTTCCTAGGGGACAGGAGTGGTTGCAGAGATGGCGGGACTTGGCACGATGTGTTTATAAGGGCTGGAGCTGGGGTATCTCCCCTTCTCGCCTTATGACTCCTCTGGGTGAAGTTCATGGCCAGATACCCAGGCCTGATTGGATTGGGAGCTCGTGCCTGGCCCTGCATGCTGATGTGCCATGGTTGTCCTTCTGGGGGGCAGTGTCTGGAGGAGACAGCAGTATGTGGGGAGCCCCTCTTGGTCCCAGAGGGTAGAGGACCTGTCCTTGGGAATCACTGCCGATG
>NW_004955454.1:85971-87011 GCF_000276665.1 Chinchilla lanigera
GGGTTTATATGCTTGATTCTAGACTCCAGAGCCAAGGTGACATGTCCCATACCTCCATTGCCAGCCTTCTTCTGTGCCCTCAGGCCACAAAGCAGTGCTGCAGGGCAGTCCCTGAAGCTTTGCGTAGGGTAGCACAAAGCTGGCCACCTGTAGCCCTTGCTGTGCTATGTGTGTGTGGCCCCAGGGACTCTAAAGGAGAGGCAGGCCAGAGCTGGTGTGGTTGCCTGGATCTCTGGGAAAGAGGATGCCTAGGATTCAGCTACAAGAGTGTCCTTCCCTTTCCTCGTTCTTACTGCCTTTTTCCTCCTGCTGCAGGCTTTGTGTGGGAGGTGAAAGAGGCCTGAGTTTCAGACTGGGGAGGAACCCCCAGCGGCGAGAGTCAGGTGCCCGCAGGGAGGGCACTACTGCTGTTCCCCTGGAGCAGTGCTGAGTGCCCCTGTGGAGCTGTATTCTTGGAATGTGTTAATCTGGGTTCCCACCAAAGTGTTGTGCCTCAGAGACTCTGCACATAGCTCAAGACTTGGGCTATCCCTTGGGGTTGATGTTGTGGGGTAAGAGTAGCAGAACATGATGGATTTTGTATCTAGCAAATAGTAAAATAGCAGAAGTCCCAGAGGCAGCTGTAATGGCTTATTGATACCTCCTTCTACTTGCAGGATTGGCCAAGACATGTATCATCCCTAGTGCTGGGGCCAAAGCTCTGCAGGCAGGTCTGTGAGGATCCCTGAGGGTCCCCATGCTAGGTTTCTCCCATGGGTCATCTTCTGTAGCGGACCAGGCTGGTCTCTAATTCATTGTGTCTGGCTTGTCCTACCTCTGGGTGTATGGGTGAGAATTCACCTTAGAGCTTGGGACTAACAGAACGAACACAGGCCTGAAGACTTGCGACTCCATGCAGCTGCATGGCTCCCAGAGGAGCACAGCACACTTGCTATATGGCCCCAGATTTCATGGCTGTTGCTATCTCCAGGGGGTGTTAGCGACTTCTCAGAGAGTGTGTTGAGCTCTGGGCCAGAGGAGGTGAATGTTTGGTGTTGGGG
>NW_004955454.1:94926-96683 GCF_000276665.1 Chinchilla lanigera
AGCCTGCTGCCCACATGTCCTTTCTTTGTCTGAGGTGTCCTCCAGTCCCAGCTGCTTCCCTGAGTGCAGCAGGGGAGGTAGAGAGGAAGTGCCCGTCCTGACCCTCTCTTCTCTGTCCCTCACAGGAGGCCATGTGCTGCAGATTTATAAGGTGCTAACCCTACTCCGAGGTTACCTTCCACCTGTTTTTAGGGCTGGGTGGAGTGTGCTGTTTTATGGGTAATGCTGGTGACTAGGCTGCCTGCTGTGTGGTAGGAATGCTGGTGGTGGCTTTTGTTTCTTTGGTTATAGGAAGTAGGACAAATCTAGCCCCAAGTTAAAGCCATTGGTAAGTTTTCTTCACTCACCGGAACTTCAGGTTTGTAAAAACTAAGTTTAATTTTAGCATTTCTCAAATACAATAGTACACCCTTAACTGTTTCACTTTATAGTTTTCAGTTACCTACCATCTCAGAGGTCTGATGAAAATATCAAAGGGAAAATTCCAGACATAATTGTAAGGTTCCAGTTATGTGCCCATGCTGCCTAGTGTGGTAAAATTAATCTTCCACTGCCCCCCCCTCTGTCTTGCCTGGGGCATGAATAGCAAGTGCGTTCATGCTGTCTGGGCCACCCATCTGTTAGTCACTTAGTCGCCCTCTCATTCATCACATTGGCTGCTGCCAGTATGGCAGTGCTTATGCTCAGATAACCTTTATTTTACTCACTAATGGTTCAAAAGTGCAGGAGTGATAGCTGTCAGTTGAACTGTGCCAAAGAGAAGCCATAAAATAGTTTTAAGTGACAGTGCGAAAGTTACCAACTTTATGAGGGGAAAAGTGGTTGAGATTGTTGTGATCTACAATGAGAATGAATGTTTGGTCCATGAAATGGTGAAGAAGGAGAATCATGCTAGTCTTGTTGCTGTACCTTAGACTGTAGAAGTTATTACCACAGTGTGAGTGCTTAGTGCAGACAGAAGGGCATTACATTTGTGCATGTGTAGGGGAAAACATAATTGGGTCTGTTTTATTCAGGGTGCCAGGCATTCACTGGGGACTTCAGAATGTGTCCCTTGAGGTTAAGGAGGACTGATAGATACTTGAGACTTTCCCTGTCTAGAGATACTGGTTCCTTGGGCTTATCTGGTTACACATGTACAGTAATCTAAGTAATTTTGCATTGTTAGACAGGTCTCTGGTTTGTTCTTTCATAGCGTTGCCTTTTTTTTTTTAGCTGTAGGATATGGAAGCACTTTGATTTGATTTTACATATGAGGACTTCAAAGGGCTTAGTTCCATCTTTGCAGTCTTCATAGTGCTATTCCTTAATTATCCTGTTTTTGGGGTTAGGTCTTGATTATATGTATGTACTGTGAGGAATTTTTATTTTCACTTTTATAGCATTTAGTTGTTCTGTGTACAGTTAGGAGGTTTGCAGCCTGGTTTTCTTTCTCTGTCTTCAGAATGATGGATGACAGGCACTGAGTTTGTTTCTACCTGGGATTTCTCCTAGATGGAATAGTCAGTGATTCAGAGAAATATTCACTCACGCTAGAAGGTCTGGTGGCAGTTGCTTATTGGGCTGGAGCAGTGCTGTAGCCTGAGTTTCCGGGGCTAGTGAGGATTCTAGGAGCTGCACAGTTTAAAAGCTTGCTGCTGTTTCCATGGCAGTGAAAGCTTCATTCTGGCTAGAGTGTCCTTAACTAGCAAATCAGTGCTAGGAACATTTATGAAGAAGGGAGGGGAGGAAAGCTCTTACTGCCTTTTGATTAAAAA
>NW_004955454.1:115960-117216 GCF_000276665.1 Chinchilla lanigera
GACATAGCTTCAGCTTGGGAAGATGAAAATGTTCTAGAGTTGGATGGTGATGGTGATGGTTGCATAGCAATGGAATGGACTGAATCATGCAGAACTTTATACTGGTTAAAGTAATAAATTGCATATATATCTTATCACAATAAAAATGTGAGGAAAAATTGAATGGCCCTACAGAACTCCAAGAGAAGGGGCAAAAGCCCAGGTGAGGTACTTGGGCAGGTCAGCCCCTGCCTGGACCTGGATGGTCTGGCAAGAGAGGGGCCACACCGAGGCTGGTGATTTGGCTGGGCTCTGGAGCTGATGACTGTTGCCATTGTGTCTGGTTCTCAGAAAGATCTTATAAACAGCATGGAGAGCCGGGCGTGGCAGCACATGCCTGTAAACCCAGCCCTCAGGAGACTGAGGCAGGAGACTCATTGTGAGTTCAAGACCAGCCTGGGTTATAAAGTGATCTCAAGGCCTGCCTGATCTCCATAGCTATACCCTGTCTCAAAAAGACCAAGTAAATAAATAAATAGCATGGAGGCTGCTGAGGGTGGCGCGGTCATCCCTGGCCATTGTGCTATGGAGGCGAATGTCCTTGAGCCAGCTGTCTGCTGAGGACTTGGTGGTCGGAGGTGAGGAATGACACTCCTTGCTCACCTCTAGGGCTATTAGAAATGATGAGACCCCCTTCGGATGGAGGGTCACTACAAGTAATACCCCAAAGGTGAAGGTCATGGTGGGTTTGTGGAGAACATGCAGAGCACAGCTTGCTGGGGACAGACCCCAGGCCCATTTCCATACAGGACTTCTCAGCTTTCCTAAGATCTCACAGGATGAAGTGGCTTTTCTTAGAGGAAATCAGGATCAGAAGTGGAAAATGACCTGCTCAGGGTCCTCAGTCAGTTACTAAAGAATCAGAATTTGAGCCATCTCTTGCATCCAAGTTGCTTCTCACATGCTGGGCCTCCAGGTGACCAGGAGCTGGATATCGGGTCTCACCCGACAGGAGGGAGAATAGTCCTAGTTCCCACAGACTAGACACGAAGAGCCCAGCAGGGATGGTTATACCCTAGTGGTTGCACCAGCAGCAAGCTGTCCTGGTGACTCGGCTCTCTGAGTCATCAGAGACATTTATAGCTCTCTGCAGAGAAGAAGCTGATGCTCCCAGAGCTGGCAAGTGGGCAGACTTGGATCAGACTCAGAATCCAGACCACAGAGCCTCACCTTAGCCACAGTGTCAATTGTGGCGTCCCAAGGCCAGCCTCACTTCT
>NW_004955454.1:134917-138469 GCF_000276665.1 Chinchilla lanigera
GGGGAGGGTGGCCACGCTGAGAAGCCGCAGTCTCTGCCAAGATGATAGAAGTACTGAGAACAACTGACTCCCAGAAACTGCTACACCAGCTAAATACCCTGTTGGAACAGGAGGCCAGATGTCAGCCAAAGGTCTGTGGCTTGAGACTAATTGAATCTGCACATGATAATGGCCTGAGAGTGACTGCAAGACTAAGGGACTTTGAAGTAAAAGATCTTCTTAGTCTTACTCAGTTCTTTGGCTTTGACATGGAGACATTTTCTCTAGCTGTGAATATACTGGACAGATTCCTGTCTAAAATGAAGGTACAGCCCAAGCACCTTGCGTGTGTTGGACTGAGCTGCTTTTATTTGGCTGTAAAGTCAATAGAAGAGGAAAGTAATGTCCCACTGGCAACTGATCTAATCCGAACAAGTCAGTACAGGTTCACGGTTTCAGATTTGATGAGAATGGAAAAGATTGTATTGGAGAAGGTGTGTTGAAAGTCAAAGGTTCCACTGCCTTTCAGTTTCGACAGCTCTGTTATTCACTCATTCAAGAGAACTTGCCATTTGAAAAGAAAAATAGCCTAAAGTTTGAAAGACTAGAAGCTCAGCTTAAGGCATATCACTGCAGGATCATATTTTATAAAGCAAAGCCTTCTGTGTTGGCATTATCTATCATTGCATTGGAGATCCAAGCACAGAAAAGTGTGTAGAATTAACAGAAGGAATATTCCAGAAATATTCCAAGGTCAATGGCAGAGATATGACCTTCTGGCAAGAGCTTGTGTCCAAGTGTTTAACTGAATATTCATCAAACAAGTGTTCCAAGCCAAATATTCAGAACTTGAACTGAATTGTTTCTGAGCATACTGCATGGCAACTGAAGCATAGTTGATATAGAATAACTCACCTTCCAACAATCCCTGAAACGGTTCCTTAATTGGTAAATTTGTATTTTTTTTCTGTATAGAGAAAATTGTATAATTTTTTTCTACAATTGAAGTTCTGAAATAGTATCTTCAAAATAAATCATCTGGACTTGGAATAGCAAAAGGGAAGAAATAACATCACTAATATAGTCAGCCCACATCTGAAAGCATTTACTATATATAAGGTACAACACCCTAAGTAAAGCAGTTATCCACCCTCTGATATATATGTTAACAATTTCATTAAATTAGCAGCTTAGCAGGGTGTGGTGGCTCATGCCTTTAATCCCAACACTTGGGAGGCTGAGGCAGGAGGATCGTTGCGAGTTTAAGACCAGCCTTGAGCTATAAAGTGAGCTCAAGGCCAGCCTGAACTGCATAGCAAGACCCTGCCTCAAAAAGACACACACACACACACAAAAATAAAACAGCTTAGAAAACAACATCCTCTTTAATAATCTGAATTTTTAAAGTAGCCCTGAAGTAGTGGTTTTTTAATTGCACATTTTGCTATATACATAGCCCCACACTGTAGCTCAAAGTTATAACAGGACCAAAAGTTTGATCCATATGTGAACTAATTTGAGACTGTTAGCTTATAAGCAGAATCATTATGAACTTGAATATTATACCTAAAGAAAAAGTAACACAGAGCAGATGATCTGTTGAGCTTCTGAAAATTGCCAATACATATCAACATACTGCTATTGCAGTCAGGATAGTAGAAAGTAATTATATTCATAAAAATATTCTATGTGTTCTTGCCATCTAAATTTATTAACTTATAGTAATGATTTGTCTTTTTCTACTCAAAACTAAATGTCAACATTGAATACATGTACATATGATTATGAAACTTAGGTATGAAGAATTTACTTTTTTTGTTGTTGTTTTTTCTGGTACCGGGAACTGAACTCTTGACCTGTGCTTGCCAGGCAGGCACTGTGCCACTGAGCTAAATCCCCAGCCCCTTACTTTTAATAGCTAGTCATACTTAGACCAGCTTTTAATAAGTTGGGGTTTTTTGTTCTTTGCATAAATAGTATTATTTCAGCAACAAAAATCATTTCTTCAAAGCCTTTCTCCATAACCCTTAACTATGGATTCTATAATGTTATAATGGATTTAAGTTATGAAGCCTCAAAACATCACAACTAGATTAGTATGATGTTCTCCAACTTGGTAAAACTGCCTAATATAATGCTATAGTAGGATTGTTTACATTTGAATTCATCCATAAAGCTAAAGGCGTAAATGTGAAATACTTAATACAAGCCTGAAAAGGTGAACTGTGTGTGAATCTTCATTTCTAACATTAACCTAACTTTCTATATTGGATCAATATATTATATTTAGGTGATACTGCAAATGGTAATTACTTACTTTAAATGTAAAATTGTATTTTATTATTAATTTTTTTTATTATTATTTTTTTTTTTTGGTTTTTCTCCGGTACCAGGAACCGAACTCACGACCTTGCGCTTGCCAGGCAGGCGCTTTGCCTCTGAGCTAAATCCCCAGCCCCAAATGTAAAATTTTAAATTATGGAATTTATATCAAAGCCAACATTTCATACATGCATTTTTTAAAGGCATAATAAGGGTTATCTTCTAGATAATGTAACGGTTTTTTTGACACCCATAATGCAAGTAATAATATAATTCAGAGATGAGAATGTTATTGCTTTATGGGAATTGTATTTAAATTTAAAGACATTTTTTATTAAGCCAACATACAGACCTAGTAAGTTTGGCATATTCAATGAGCTGTCTTAAATATTTCTTCTAAAAAAACAGGTTATGTTTGTATCAATGGTAAAAATTTCTATATAGAGGCTACTTCCTCAGTCTAGTTCCATTAAAAAGTGTTCTATTGTATTACATAGTAACTCAGAATTAATTATCACTCTGAAAACTTGATTTACCCTAAGTTCTGGCTAGATAAAGCGCTCCAGTTTTTACTCTAAATTGTTTCTATAAAACTGCCATTGCTTCTAGTTTTTTTTTTAAGGAACAGAATATACTTTCACAAATTTCTATACTGTGTTTTAAGAAAAGTAAGTAGGCACCTCCATAATTATGAAATCACTGAGTTAGTGTTTGGAATTCTCCACGTGAGCCAATGAATGTAAGAAGGTATACATATATTGTTAGCGCTGTAAACAGTAACTCAGTGAGGCCTAAAGCCTGAGTCTATCCGGAATGATATAACCAATTTTGACATCATGTAGATAAATAAGCATTGAAAAGTAAACCAAAGAACCATAGTATATTCTACCTTTAACTTTTTATAAACCACGTTTTATGGATAACTCCAGTCTTAGCAAAAGGCTGGTATATTTCAATATTTTGATAACATCAGTATTAACTTTTGAGTTGGCAGAGGTAACCTAACCAACTATCATTATGTTTGGTACTAAGAAATACACCTTTCAATAAAATTATTGAAATGCAATCCTTAAAAAAAAAATAGACAGTTTTTTTTTTTTTTCCTTTTTACCGCTATGGTTTTCTTAGAAGAACAGCATCTCCTTTCCCTCAGAGAGTTGGACACATCATGCCCAGTGGCTCTGTGCTTGGGCACAGCCACACACCAAAGCTGGGGAGGGCCCCTGAGGTGGCCGTGGGCAGAGAGGCCAA
>NW_004955454.1:138931-141060 GCF_000276665.1 Chinchilla lanigera
CAAGCAGAACTCATCAAATGCTGCAGCTGTTTGGAAATGTTTTTCAAACTACAGTCTCTTTATTCAGAACTAAGCAGTTTCTGCTCTTACGTGAAACGGTCAGTCTAAGCTCTCTGAGATCAGGAGGAAGAGGCCCTGCACATCACACAGATGGAGTCAAATCTTGTCATAATTGCTGCCTCAAGTCCATGCTTTTTAAATAAAGTACTTCAAAATGCATGAGAGTCATGCTGCAATATGATCATTCTAAAGCAAATACTATATTTCAAGAGGAAACTAAGCAGTTTTTAAATTACTTGAATTTTCTGTGTATTTAAAGTATTGGCTGTTCAGCAGACTGCTGGTCTTGCTACGTCTCCTGCCACTGATGGTGTTTGTTAGTTGTGTGCTTTGTGTTGGAGGAGTGGTCCAGTGCCTGTCCACAAGGAGGGTTCCTACAGCCAGGGACCTCCCTCAGAAGCCCAGTCTTTAGGAGGACTAGCTTCAGGTCCCTGAGGCTTTCTCTGTGTGCTAACACTTGAAATGGCCTGGAGAGTATTGTGCTTGGACAGGGAAAGTCTAAACACACAGCTGGCACGAATGGAGCCCTCCCACCAGCAGGGTCCCCATTGGCTGGATGCTCTGACCTTTCTTGGGGGTGACAGGCACATCTTGGTTCCCCTCTTCTGCAGGATATTCTTGACAACTCATTCTATGCAAGTTGATTCTTAGTAGCTTGAGATTGTAGCTCTTCCCTGAGGCTTTGACCTGGATTGTGTAAGGATCCGTTGGGTTCTTGTTGTTCTTCCCTGGGAAGGAATGGCGGTGAGAAATGAGGGAAAAAAAATAGACAAGAGACAAAAAACTGGGATCAGGTGGAGGTCCTCACTCCTGAACAGAGAAGCTGCCCAGAAACCAGTTAACAAGTTACAAGGGCTTGTTTACTCGGAGGAGCTCCCGTGTTCTTGGGCTGATTTCATCCTTCATGTGTAACTATTTTCCAGCTTCAGAGGCTCCCAGCATCTCTCTTTTCTGTTTGTAAATGATGGGCGATTAGCTGGAAAGGCTATGCTTGAAGAATATAGTCCAAAGTCCATAACAGTGGTCAGTTATCAGTCTAGCTAGCAATTGTCAGAGGTTGTTGGTGACTTGAACCTTTTACAGCCAACCTATTAGTGTGGTATTGTTTCTTCACATCTTGTGGTTACACTTTTCTGGTGGATATTCAAGACCAAGTTGAAGTGAGACCTGTGTAAATAAAAATTTAATTTTTTGTTATCTATCAAGGTCAGTTAAGTTTCCTCAGGAATCATCTTGGAACCAAGTATAGCATCTCTAGATCTTCTGTCAGTGTCAGCTATCTGGATGAGTCGTGGCCATTGCTTGACCAAGGTGCTTTCTATGAAAGCTTGAGAGATTTTTTTGTCTCCTGATGACTCTCCTTAGGCACACTGTACATCATGGAATCACTTTTCTCTGTGGTCCCCTAATCTCCTTGATCAGAAGATCAAGGATTCAACCGAGTTATAGGATGTCACAGCAGAGTTTCTCTTAAGTCTTGAGTCTTTACTGACCTCAGAGGGTGTAGCCAAAATATTGGCTATCCTCTTAGCCCAATTTATCTCTCTAATTTTTGATCTCCAAACCTCAGTTTTTTAACATCCAGCAGAAAAGATTAATGACATAACATTGTAAGAGAGGCAGTAGGCTTAATATTACAATCTGATCTGAATAGCAAACACCTTAGAACATACAAATGGAACCATTATTTTTTAACAACTATGGATATCCTAGTGTTTAAATACTTATAGAATGTTAACAGTTACATATTTTTACACAAATTTAGAAATCAAAACCATACATAACATTGCTACATGACAGTCATGATAACATTTTGTAATATACTTAAATTTTCATTTTGACATAACATGACCTTTTTTTAACCAGTTATCTCTATCTAATACCTAAGAAGCTTTTATCTAATTTGTTGTCCTTTAATGGAATATACATCACAAGTTTTTGTTAAAGGCAAAAATCTGAAGGAAAGTCTTACCACAATAAACTTTGTTTTACATTTTTGGAAGACCTGTAGATCCAGAATCATGAATACATTTAATACACCATGAGATTAACACTAATGACTTAACCAT
>NW_004955454.1:141314-141925 GCF_000276665.1 Chinchilla lanigera
TGTTGTGAATAGCAGTCCGAGAGGGCTGGTCAGTGCAATACTCAAGCAAGTTTCCTTTCCAAATTATATAGTCTTCTGGACTAAAATATGTTTTAATCATTTGGGGCCATAATCTGTTGTCCTAGAATTTCCAATAAACTCAAGGTAAATGGAGCAGTAGGACTGTAAGTAGCAACTACTTGGTTTTTTTTTTTTTTTTAAGTTTTAAAAGGTATAGCTTCATAACAACGTATAACTTGTCCCTGATGTTCAGGGACTTGAACTTCAGTAACAGGGTAGATATGTTAAAAACCTTCCATGGGCTCCCCTGCCCATCTGGCTTCTTTTAATGCTGATTGCAAAGGAGACAGAGAAAATGGCTCTACTCCCTAAGAAGCAGAAGTTCTAACCTGTGACCCCACCAAAATTTCTCTGAGCTAAAAAGGCTGGAATAGCCATCTGTGGCTCAGTCAATTGCATGGAGTGTTGTGAGACAGAGTTCACGGGGAAACACCTCTGGTGGGGAAAAGAGAGTCCCCCACCACTCCTTCCTTCTTAACTTGGACCAGGCTAGAGGGCTCAGGCTCTATCAGTGGAGCCATTTCTCTGCCCTCCATGTCCCACTTTGGCTC
>NW_004955454.1:142980-144326 GCF_000276665.1 Chinchilla lanigera
GACGATGGAAGTATTTGGAGTCCACATGGCAAAGTCTTACTGGGCATGAACATTTAATTCTTTTACAACTTCGGCAGGTGATATCCTTCACTTGGTAAGGGTTGTAAGATTTTTGACACATTCTGCAGAACTGTTTAAAATAAACCTTATTTGTGCCCTGGATACACCAAATGAATGCACTCTCCCACTGGATGTTGCAGTCCTTACAGTGATAGTAGCCATATTTCTGCTGCAAGCTCAAGTGCTTCTTGCTTGGCTCGGCATGCGGCAGCGGTTTTTCCTGCACAGTGTCGGTTGTGTCTCCGCCGTCCCCGCCGCCAGGGGCCGCCGGGCTTCTGCAGCACAGGCTGCGGGGCTGCCTCACCAGTTCGAGCCTCTTGTTTCTCCTTACGCACTCTTGGCGGTGGGGACGCCTTCCTTGCTGCCCCTTCATTCTCCTCTAGTGCCACAGGGCCCTGGGTGCTCGCCAGGGCCTCGTCCGGGCAGCCAGTGAGGCAGTGAGAATGCATGGGTGAGTGCACAGCAAAGGAGCACAGGAAGCGTGCGGGTGCGGCTGGGACTTCTGGGTCCAGGGCCCTGCGCAGCAGCATCTGCCACCAAAGCGTGCACTGTACCGATGCATCGCATCTCTGGTTCACTTGCATCCCCACGTCACGGCAGCTGGGCCTGCAGGGCCCCAGCCGGAAGCCTGGGCTCATGTGCGACTGGAGCCTGGCGGAGGAGAACAAGGCAGGAGGTGTTCCCCACCGCGGAGCCGCCAACCACTGGTGCCCTTGGCGTCCTGTGCATAGGGGAAGAGATAGGAGGGAGCACACGCCAGGTACCTGAATGCGCCCAGCACCTCGTCCCCTATTATTTGATGGGACTGGGGCAATCTCCAATGGGGGTTTCCCAGAAAGAGCCGACTTTTCCCAGCAGTTCTAGATCGACACTGATTATTCCAGTGATACCCTCACTGACACTGTACAAGGACTGCAAGGTATAGTTACAGATAATGGCTGTGCTGCCCTTATAGGTGTAGCACAGCCATTCCGGACAGGGTGCCCTTTATTTCCACAACAAAAACAAATGGCCTTGTTTTTACCCTTTCCTCCAGGCTGTGGATGAATAACCTAACAGCTGCTGCCACAGTAGCCCCCTGTACATATGAGGGGCCAATATCTGCACAGGTCTGAATCATATCCAGCAACGTGGCCCACCTTTTGTGGGCTCTTAAAGCCTCCTTACACCATTTATTTGTGTTTTCAAAGGCCAGCTGCTGAACTACTAGTTTGCTAGCTTCTGTGATTTATAATCCTCTCACTAGCCTGCAATAAGCATGCAATGAAATTTTGCAAAGGTTCCTC
>NW_004955454.1:151452-152641 GCF_000276665.1 Chinchilla lanigera
AGCTTGTCATTTCACTTTCTTGCTGGAACTCTTTGCAAAACAAAAGCTTTTATTTTTTACTTCTAATGAAATCCAGTTTATTTAATTTTTTTCCCTTTGTTTTGCCAGTGTTTTTGGTGTCATATCTAAGAAACCCTTGCTGAATTTAAGGTCATGAAGATTTACCACTATGTTTTCCTCTAAGAGTTTTATAGTTTTACCTCTTGCATTCAGGTCTTGGATCTACTGTATTTTGGGCTATTTTTTTTTTTTTTGGCTAATTTTTGTATGTGATACACACTCGTCAGCTTTCCTGTTGCTGGAACAAAATGCCTGACAGACACAATTCAAAGGAGGGAATGGTTATTTGGCTCAGAGTTTGAGACGTTTCAGTTCATGTTCAACTGACTCCAAGGCAGAAATATAATGGAGGAAGAGCGTGGTGGAGCAGAGCTTCTCCCTGCATGGTGACTGGGAAGAGCACAGGGGAAGAACACCAGTGAGAGCCCCCAGTGACTTCCTCCAGTTGAGCCCTACCGGCTAAGAGCACATTCAACTTGAGAATAAGTGAATTAATCCATGAGAGAATGCAGAACCCCCATGATCCAGTCATTTCCCCAGGAGTCCCTTTACCCAGTCAAATTGGCAAGATGGCATATGGTGTGAGGTAGGAGGTCTAGCTTCATTCATTTGCATGTAAGTATCCAGTTGTCTCTGCACGTGAGTTGAAAAGACTGTTTTCCACCACTGAATTGTTTTAGCACCCTTGTCAAAAAATCTGTTGACTAATTGTGGTATGGTGGTGCACACTGGTAACCCCAGCTACTTGAGAGGCTGAAGCGGAAGGATCAGAAGTTTAAAGTCAACCTGGGTGTTATGGCTTGTGTGTAGATGTCTCCCCAAAGCCTCATGCAGTTTTAGATGGGGCTTTTTTGGAAGTGGCTAAATCTAGAGTGTGTGATTGACTCATGGTTCAGTGCTAGGTTTAAGGGTGCTGGGATTAAGGGTGGGTGATTGCTGGATTAGACCACTGATTGGATTGGCACCATCCTAATCCTGGTAGACTGGACACAGTATAAGGGACAGAAAGAGGCTTCTCTGTCTCTCTGTTGTTGCTTTTGCTGTTTTACACTGCCATAAACTGTTGCCTTTCTGCCATGTGCCACCCTGCCTTGGAGCCAGGTGATTATGGACTGAAACCTCTACAAAG
>NW_004955454.1:153261-154624 GCF_000276665.1 Chinchilla lanigera
CTCTTATATATGCCCAATCCAGTCCTGACTTACAGTAGCTTTGTAGTACATATTGGGCCAACAGATGCCGCTTTGTCCACACAGGCAGAGTCAAAACTGGTTGGGAATTCACATCTCCCTGGCAGCCCTGAGCCAAAGACTGGGCAGTGGGGGAGCGCAAAAGCCTTCCTGGATTGGCTGCTTAGCATCAGGCTGGACTCCCTGGCACAGTTTCATGTGGAAATCGTTCCCTGCGGATGCCCTCCTTGCCCTACACCCCCAGCTTGTCCCACTCACACAGGAGCCTTCCCCTTGAGAGCTCCTTAGGACCCACCTAAGACAGCAGTTTGGTGCAGTTCATCTCAGCTCATAAGAACTTGCTCCTCTTTTGCGACTTCTGCGTTCCCTTCTTTCCCTCGTCTCTGTCATCTTCGTTCATTCATTGGGTGGCTCATTACCTCCAAGGGCAGCTCTGCCCTTCCTTGAATGTGTGTATGCATATCTTCATCTCACCATATTCCTGGCAGCAGATGGCAGGTCAAGGATAACTGTTTGAGGTGTCTTTATGTGGCCCTTCCTAGAGGCTGCAGCAGTTAACCTTCCCATTCTCCTCAGAGACACTGCAAGCACAGGTACAAGCTGTTTCTGTTCAAGGAGCCACTTGGCCTGGAGTCCTCTAGGGGGCGTGCACACCACTCTTTTAGAAGTGCAGGGAAGTGTCCGGGGTCTGTCGCTGTGCCAAGTGTGAAAAGCGTGGATTTTCAAAGCTGACAGATGTACTAGGCTTTCTCCTGAGGCAACTGAGACAGGGAGAAGAAGGGACCTCCCATTTCTCCTGGTAACCCTCTGCCATCCGTGCCTGTGACATGAAGCTCCTCCACCCTTTCTCTCCTCCTTGCCTTCACCTTCTATTGTCCCACATTCAATGAACTCCATCCTCCTCAGGCAGCTCCCTGCCCCATTGAGTGAATAATTGAACTGAACAAATGAGTGTGCAAAAGAATGACCCAGATGCCACCACTGGTCTGTTCCATGAGAAGTAAAGCTGCTGGTCAGGAGCGGGACAGTCCTCCTGTCACCTGGGGCTGCTTGGACACGGCCTGGGGAGCTCAGTGGGACTCATCCCCGCCTCTCCTTCCTCTTGCTTTGTTACTTTTTGGCTTAATGTCATCTGAAGTAAAGAAACATTTAAAAAGGTGAAACCATTTCCTGACTATCGCGTCCATCTCTATATCATGGGATTGCAGGTTTTGGTGGAAAGTGTGTTGCTTCCATGCCGACTCATTTGAGTGACACGATTTCTCTTCCAGGCTTTGTCCATGCTGACGTGTCTTCATCTCACCAGGCTCGTGGAGAGGCTGCACAAGTCCAACTTCCCTGTGGC
>NW_004955454.1:173649-174793 GCF_000276665.1 Chinchilla lanigera
GGCCTGACCCATCTGATGGCTCTCAGAAGCTACAGGCAGGACCTGGCCCCCTAGGGGTTTGTTCAAGCAGCCAGTGCAGAGCTACTATTGTCCTCTGTAAGCCCTAGGGGTCACTGAAGTCAAGAGTTGGAGCTGTCCCTAGGTGAGCTGGACACTGAGTGTTTTCCAACACATGGCTTCTCTTAGATGTTCATTTTTTAAAGGAGAAAACAACTTCTAATGAATGGGGACATAGCTAGTGAAGGCAAGAGGGGCAGGTTGGGATCACTAAACAAAGCGGCCTCTCTTGTAGTATGCTTAATTGCAGCTGTCAAAACATCTGTGCCAATTCTGGGTCACCACATCATCGTCTTTGGATGTGACAGGCTTATCTACTAATGCCTGTGGCCCAGAGCCCACAAAACTTCCTGCATTGTAACAGCGCTGAAGCTCCTCACAGCCCACCCTCTTCTTTTCTTTTCTTTTCTTTCCTTTTTTTTTTAATCTTTTTGAGCCAAGTTTTCACTATGCAGTTCAGGTGGGCCTTGAGTCACTTTGTAGACCAGGCTGGTCTTGAACTCGCAATGATCCTCCTGCCTCAGCCTCCTGAATGGGGGGATTACAGGCGTGTGCCACAACACCCAGCTCTTCTCCCTCTCTCTTGTACCAGAGAGAACAAAATGGCTCAGACCTAAGCATCGAAACACACAATCTATTAAAGACATACGGACACACATACACAAGCACAGAGATGCATACCCGTGTACATGTACAGCCTTGGGATGTCCTTGAATGTATGTCTAGTCCTGCCAAGGCCAACCCGTCTCAAAACTACCCCTAGGGGCTCTTTGCCCCTCACCTGCCCTAGTTCCAGGACCTGGTGTTCCTGGCTTTCGCTAAGGAGTAAGGACCTGCTCATGGTACAAGCAGAAGCATTTCACCCACAAGGAGCCCTCACGGACATGTGGGGACAGACCAACAAGCCAGTAGTAGGTGCAGTGTGGCTGGCCTTGGGGCGGTGGCCTGGGAGCTGAGTCTGTTGGGTCCTGGAGGAGAAACCTGGGGCCACCCCTGCCCCTCCTGACCCCAGCCTGCCCATCATTTCCTACTCCAGCCTTCCTCTCCTTGCACCTCAGGAAGCTGTGTTCACACCTTCCTGCCTGAG
>NW_004955454.1:176243-177402 GCF_000276665.1 Chinchilla lanigera
GCCCAGGCCTTGCAGGCAGACAGTGCCTCATGCCTCCAGTGGTCCCTGTGAGCCTCTTTCTTGGATGCTGGGGATTCCCAGGTGAGGACTCAGGCCTGCTCTCTGGGAAGGACACCAAAAATAAAACACTGTGGAAAGAGCCAGGCAAGCATGTCCAAAGTCTGCTCTTTTTCTGAAGTCAGTAACATTAATGACTTGTCACAGCTCATAGGTGAGAGCTACTGAGGCCAGTAGTCTTGGGACCAAGGGGAGCCAGGAGACTTATGCTGCTTATGATACAGGAGATTGGGTGAGGCAAAACTGGCTGGGGGAAATGGGGGGGTCTTGTGAAGTACAAGATTCCAGGGCCACACCAGGACTCCGCATGTAGAACTGTTCCAGAGTTTCCACCAGATGTTCAGGACATAAAAAGGAACGGCCATCACGGAGAGCCACTGTCATGGGTGAGTTTGCACGGTAGCTTGCGCCCACGTTTCTCAGGCGAGGCATGTACTTTTAGATCTGCTTTTATCCTCTTTTTCTCTTTGGCCCAAGTTCGCTCGGAAGAGCTGGTTTCTACTACACTCATTTACCCCTCACTTTTCAAATAAACATTTTGGCACCATTGTTGGCTTGTCTCGTCCAATTCTTTGTTCAAGGCAAAAAGAACCGGAATACTTTTGATTGGCGAGCCATTTCTAAAGAAACCACCCTAAAACACATTGCTGATGAGTCAGGCCTTGGGCCAGGCTCTGCCTGGGGGAAGGAATTCCCTTGGCTTCCAGACGCAGCCCAGCCCCGTCACTTTGATTTTGACTAGCTTGTATTGTTCCAATCTCTGTTAGACTGATGACAGATGTTTGACACGATTACTAAGAATTTTAGGGTTTTTCTTTTTTAAAAAATAGAACCCTAGATTGCCAGAACTAGGAAAATCCCTCAGACGAATTTCCCCTTCTTTTTACAAATGCCCAGGGGAGAGTTCCGAGGGGCGAGGCCAGACGGGAGGCCTGGAGCTCAGACCCTCCAGTTCTGAAGGCATCGATCCGGTAGCAGGTCGGCGGGGCGCGCTGACCGCCGCCTTCCTCCGAGCTCACCAGTCATCAGGCCAGACCCGCAGCTAACGAGGGAAGCGCCCTGCCCAGTCACACTGCCCTCAGCCTCAGTTCCCTCGGCACCC
>NW_004955454.1:181772-183405 GCF_000276665.1 Chinchilla lanigera
CACAACAGTGGTTATTGTGTAGAGGTTTAATAAGTCAGTGTTTGGGACAGAAGAGCAGGAAATAACTGTCAGCTCCTGGCTCAGGCTGGCAGAGGTGACAGTCTCAGAGCTGGCAGTCTGTGGGTATGGACCTATCTTCACAGCCACCATGTGCCTCGCAGAGTAATCCATAAACACACCAGATGGGACCATGTATTTCCAGAAAGGTAGTCTAACAGAGGAATGATGGGTTCAGCCACTTCAGTGAGACCTGTGGACATAGCAGATGCCTCTCTGGAGAGGAGGGACAAATGTATTACTGACATGCCACATGTTGTGACAGCTGTGAACAGGGAGGTCAGGCACACTGCAGTTAAACAGCCAAGACAACAGTGTAAATTGGATGACTGCAGCATGAAAAAATGTTGTAAGTTTACATATGCATAAAAAATGGGGGGAAGTGTCCTGGGCTCTACAAAGGGTGTTACCGTGGAGTCATGGGATCCTGGGGAAGGCCTTCCTGTCCTAGTGTTTCCTTTATTGTTTCTACATTGTTGGTATTTGTGAAAATGAGACTGTACTGCTTATCCAATCGGGAGAGATTAATCCAAAACAGATTTCCATTTGAAGAAGAAACACATATGTAATGGACTGATGAAGAAATGTTGGTTGGAGTTTGAGGACATTCTTTCAGTAGTTAAAGGTAATTAGAGGGAATGACAAGAATATGTTGACTTTAGATGACCAGCATTTAATCCAGATCTGAGATCACCAAGCACCAAGAGTACGCATGGAGGGACATCACCTAGAAGCTAAATGTGGGGACAGAAATACAGTACAAACTCTGCCTCATCCCACCCCCACAACCTGGATGGTGATGTTATAGCTCTGTGGAGGACAGAGAAGTTTTGATGTACTGGGGGGGTGGAGCCCTGGGGAAGTGGGTGATTGGGGCCAGGAAGAACTCATCATCCTGACTCAGGGTGGACAAGGCCCTCTCCAGTGAGTGTGAGGGCCGGGGGTTTGCCTGATGAGGTGGAGCCAGCTGAGCGTTGGGAGGTGTCAGGCTGAGTGAAGGGCAATGGAGAGGCAGGGTGTTGTAGTGACCCCTGAGGTGGGTAGTTGCAGGTGGCTCTGGGGCACCCTGTTTTGGGGACGGCTGACCTGCTTCTCGGGAGTACAGTGTCATGTGCCTGTGCACATGTGTGATCCGTACACAGATTAGCAGTAATGATGATGGAGAGACATGTTTTTCAGGGTGGTGGAAGGTCAGAGAAGGTTTTGCCAGGCTGGTTGGTGCCACAAAGCGCCTGGTCTGCTCATTCAGTAGGGACACCTCTCTTGGGGAACATGGACACAGATGCTCATGGGGAGCCGTAGACTGAATGAGACCTTTAAAGGATTTGACCCTGATTAATCTGTATCTACTCTTAGCTACAGCTATGTAGGTGCTGGGTGTACAGGTCTGAGGCCATGGCACAACAGTGAGCTGATTTGGGAGATCTTTCCAGGCCAGTGACCCCAAGGTGGGGGTTTGTAGGCGGGAAGTGGGACCACAGCCTGGAGGTCCAGCTCTGAAGGCCCAAATTGTGCCATTTTTATGGCAGTGAAACTAGCATGAGCTTCTCTGTTGAGGCTGTAAGGGACCCCTGAC
>NW_004955454.1:184500-186009 GCF_000276665.1 Chinchilla lanigera
TCTGTTCCTTATATTATATGGGAAAAGAATGGAAAGATAAATAGCTAAAAAAAACTGGTAGCAGCTTAAAGTTTAAAAGAATTCAGGTTAAGTGTTCCCCTTTCACCCATCCCAAGGAACCATTTGGTCCGTAGAAGAAGGATGTGTCTCCCGTTCATATCTGTCAGATCTTCCTCACTCCTCTGTCCATCCACCAGATTGGCAGGGACAGGAAGTCATTTGAGGGAAGGCCCAGGGGCATGGAGGGCATAGTGCCAGTGAACATGTTTATGTAGAGTGTGAGGATGAGGATGCACAGGACCCTTCAGCATCTGCCTCTGACCTCCCTGGGCAGAGTGCACATGCGTGGTCCTGGGGCTGCCCTCCTCTGTGTGTCCTGCTTGCTCCATCCCCTCCGTGTACCCTGTGAGAGGGGCACTCAGAGGCACAGTCATGTGCAGCTGGCTGTTGGAGACTGCGAGGTAGGATTGAAGCTCCAGTGTACTTCTCAGTACTCAGCTCAGGGCTGCAGTGCTTGTGCCAAGAGGGCACATTGTAGCTGCCTGTGTTCCACACAGAAGCCCTGGGCTTAAGGGGTTTTGTGAATGTTTGAACATTGGGACTGGGAATTCTTACAAGAAACCTTGGTGACTTACTGATGATGTGACTCTCGGGTGGGAAGGACACTCCCCCTGCACCTTTACAGGACCACTTGCAGCTACTGGAGCCTGTGGCAGAGAGCAGGCGGAGGAGATGAGCAGAGGATGCTGTGCTGGGAAGGAGTGGACCATGCAGTGACTCCTCTTGTTCCTTTTTCAGGCTGCCCAAAAGAGGGGAGTCAGAAGCCTCTCCCCGCTGGACCCAGAGGTTCTGTCTGTTTTTGTGCCTCCTTTTATCAGTAAAGAAGACAGCCAGGGGGCTGTTGGGAACTGTGCGACCCTAGGGAAAGGCAGGAGGCGCTCCTTCAGGAAGAAGAGAGAGAAGCCCAAGACAGAGGCCTGGAAGAGCCCCCCGGGGGACTGCAAAGGGCCTGACTCTGAGGACATCAGCATCCCAGGTGGTGTGGACCTCGTTGCTCTGCCCCAGCTGTGCTTTCCAGGTATGGTAGATGTGGTGGCCAACCTGAGTGCCTTACAGCAGGTTGCCCCACAAGTGGTCCATGTCCAGAGGTCTGCATGCTGAGGACACAGGGTAGGGAGTGGAGACAGAGTCCCGCACCATCTGGTGTTGGATCACGGGACTCTGGGTTCTGTCAGGGGAGGCTGAAAGTATTTAGTGCAGTCTCAGGGCCTAGAAGGCTGAGTTCAGGAAGAAAGTCTGTGTGGATTGCCAGGTAGTAAGGTGCGCTTTGGGGCGCTTTTGAGGCATTGCCACTTTGACTTCACAGGAAGTTGGCTTGGCCTCTGGAATGTCACTAAGCCTCCTTTCTCTCCATCGCTCTCTGTTTACTGGAGAAAGAAGCTCAGTTTGCATTTGGTCCCCAAGTTCACAGTTCCAGTTAATGGTGAGCTTGTGTTTCTGGGCTCCATC
>NW_004955454.1:187054-192579 GCF_000276665.1 Chinchilla lanigera
TCTTGCAAAGCTGCCCAGAGTAGCCTCAAACTCCAACTCCTTCTGCCTCAGCCTCCTGAGTTAGCTGGAATTATGGATGTGCACAGCACCTAGCTTCTTTATTCCTTTTGAATGGATGGAACACATTTTATTTATCTATTTATCCATTGATGGGCATGTGTTCTCATTTTCACTTGCTGTACAGGGTGCGTGGGGATATATATTACTGGGGATTAAACCCAGGCTCTTGTACGTCCCTCACCATTTTTATTTTTTGTTTTGACACATGATTTCATTGAGGGTAATGAAGTTGCCCAGGCTGGGTTTGAACTTGCAGTCCTCCGTCCTTAGAGGGTTTAGAATTTTGGAGCACATTTCATTCAGCCTGTATTGGGGTGCTGTCTGGGCAAGGCCATGGGGTGAGAATCAGTTGCCTTTGAAGGGCTGGTAGGAGACCCTGCTCCCCCTGTCTTCAGTGGCTAGGGAAGGAATCCTCCTTCCATTATGACTTTATCTAAGTGTCCAGAGGCAAAAGATATAATCAAATGGACTCTGTCCTGCATGCTATGGGGTAAATCCCAGGCACACGCAGACGTTGCCTTGCTCTGTGGCTGCTGCGTGTCCCTTTTCGTCCTCAGGCCACAGGCGTCTCTGGTGCATCTTTGTGATCTCAGTGCCCTACAGAGGCAGCTACCACATGGGGCCTGTCCGTGGCAGCAGGGAGGTGGTGCTGGCTGGAACACGTTGGGGGGCCTTTCCCACCCCTGTGTTCTCTCTGTACTGATGTGCGGCTATTGGATGCCAGAACTGCTGGTGTGGGTGACAGTGCCTTGCTCTTTCCCTAGGATGATTGCTGTTTCTACAATGGCACAGCTCACTGGGAGCCATCCTGGCCGAGTTTGGTGGGTGCTGCTGGCTGTTTCGTGCCCTTTGCAGTGTGTGTGGTCTCCAGGTTCCCCTACTACAACTCTCTCAAGGACTGCCTCTCTTGGTGAGCCCAGGGGTCACCTGATACCAAGTGTAGCGGGCAGTGGCAGGGTGGGCAGCCAGAGGTCTTTGAAAACCCAGATCCGGTAATGGTAATGTAGGGATGTGATGTGGCAGAGCTCAGAGGGTAGTGCCATGCCTCTGGAAGTAAGACTAATAGAGAGGGATTTATTTTTGTTTGGTTTTTAGAGAAGATACACATATCAGGAAAATTCTTCCTAGCTCTTAGGAGGCTATAGTTTGCTCTGACCAGGCTGTGTAAAGGAAGCCCTTCCTGACCTCACTGTGGTCCAGTGAAGTTTATATTTGTAATAACAGGAAAAAGTTATTGGAATTTTAATGAGTTAATTCCAGTCTACCACTTCCAGTGCAACCCATGGCACAAATAAAGACACAAATACATATCTAAAATGGTGGAGAACCAAGGGGGTCCTAAGTCCAGTTAGAACCATGGTTAACTGGAACAAAGGCCTCGACCCAGAACTGAACCTGGGTTTTATTAATTTGTGAAAAGGGGAGTGGCTCAGGGGTGAGTGACAGAGAAAATCGAAGTACGTGAGTGCTGTGAGCTGGTCAGGTAAGAGGCCTGAAATCTCTCTGCAGTATGCAGAGAGAGAGATGCAGAAAGAGCGATGTGCGTATCATAGACTGGGGCAGTATCTAGTGTTTTGGGCTTGGTGCTTCAGTTTTGATGTGTAATCATTATGCCTTGAGCTCAGTCTCAGCTGGCAGCATGGTGTCTCTCAGCCTAGCTCACTACTTGGGAGTTATAGGCAGGGCATCACTGACCTGTGGCATTGTTTGAAAGACTACACATCAGCACCTTGTCCAGACCCTTTTGCATTGCTTAACGTCAGTTGAGGGGATAAAGAAATATCCTAGCCAGCTCTGCATGTATCAGTACATGAAAGTAGAGCTGTCCAGGTGGTCCTCCACAGTTGTGGTTTTTTTTTTTTTTAATCTGGTGGTACCAGACATGAAACCCAGGGCCTTGTACATGTTAGGCAGGTGCTCTACCACTGAGCTGTATCCCCAGTGCTGATAACTTTTATTGACATTTTTAAAACTTATCTCTTTGGGTGTGGTGGTACAAATCTGTAATCCCAGCAACCCAGGAAGCTGAGGCTGGAGGATCGCAAGTTGAGCTGAACATGGGTAATTTAGCAAGACCCTGTCTCAAAACAAACATTTAAAAATCCTGGGGATGTAGCTCTGTGGTAGAGTGCTCCTGGGTTCAATTTCCTAGTACTGACATCACCACCACCATCACCACAACAAAATAACTTAGATGTTTGGGTGGCGTCTATAACTGTGTTATTGCTACTAATAAGTGGAGAACCTGAGGAGGTCAAGAATTTTGAAAAAATCAGGAAGGCATTTTGTAGAACCTGATGGATCCTACCATCAGAGGGTGTTACTGTGATGGTAGAGGCCCCCAAGTTTGTCATGGACCAGTGCCCAGAACACACAGGTGACAGCCATTTGCTTTGAAGTTTCAGAAAGTGATAGTTGTAGAATTTGTACTTGATTAAAGACTGAGAATGGGGCAGTTACAGGGTCATGATAGTGAAGTCAGGATAGTGAAGAGCAATCCATACATGTTGTGGGGCTTGCAGCTGGTCCCCTGTTAAGGACACTTGTGTAGGGGCTGGGGATTTAGCTCAGCGGCAATAGCGCCTGCCTGGCAAGCGCAAGGTTGTGAGTTCGGTTCCTGGTACCGGATAAAAACTAAAAAAAAAAAAAAAGGACACTTGTGTAGACCCCACACCTTTTCATAGAGTTCAGAAGTGCACCTCCTGTTTTGAAATTAGCAGCATTTGTAATTCAAATTCGAGCACTTTCATGTTTTGGCTCTTAAAATGTAGCTGGTATCTTAGTATCTTTGTGTGCTACTGAGACAGAACATCTGACACCCAAAGCTAAAGGAAGAAAATTTCGTTGTAGCTCACAGTTTGTGGAGCTTTCAGTCCATAATCGGCTGGCTCCAAGGCAGAGTGGTGTGGCAAAAGGGCATCCGTCACAGAGGAGAACAATTCATGGAGGGCAGAATGCAGCATAGCAGTGAAGTAGTGAGGAAGCAACAAGCCACAAGTGATGACAGTAACCCTCTTCTGTCGCTTATATTATATCCAGGCTACACACCCGTAGGGTAGGTAGCACTTACACCCAGGGTGGGCCTTCCCATTATCCACACCCAGAACTTTGCCAGACCAATCAGTGGACTACTTTGGTAATCACTCACCCTGGATCCCAGCATCACACACTCTAGATCCAGCCACCTCTGAAAAGCCCTAGCTATGACCCCATGAGGCTTTGGGGGGACATCTAGACATAAGCTATAACAGCTGGTTGGTGGACAGTGTGGATCCTGCCTACATTTAATAGCCATGGACAGAGGGGTCTGTAGGACAGAGCCCACTGGTCTTAGAGAGAGAGAGAGAGAAAGCTGAGCCCACGCTCATACCTACAGTATCTGTGGCCCCAGGGAGCAATGGTCTTATAATTAGGATGTGGTTCCTTTTGAGTTATTAACTGATGATATTCTTGTTCCTTGAAGGTAAACAGGTTTCTAACTCACCTCCAGTTTCCTCCCCTGTGAAGTGGGGTGCTCATGTCTAGTCTTTGCTAAATGAAACAAATGACCTAGAGGTGCATGATGCCTGCCCTCAGCAGATGGGCAGAAAGGTGTGTCCTCTTGCCAGCGGGCTAGTTCTGAGTTTCCTTGAAGCTAACCTTTGCTGGTATGACTGGCAACCGTGTTCTCCTGTGGGGCACCTGTCAAATGTGTGTGACAGGAAAGAGGGGAGCTTTCATTTCCATACCTCCGAGTTCTCCTCTTTCAGTGGTCATTAGCTAGAGAGGAGCAAAGGACAGTGTCTTAGTTACATTTCTCACTGCTGGGACAAAATACCCAACACCCAAAGTTAAAAGAGCAAAGGTTTATTTAGCTCACAGTTTGTGGAGGTTTCAGTCCATAACCGGCTGGCTCCAAGGCAGGGTGGCACATTGCAGAGTGCAACAGTTCATGGTGGTGGAAGACAGAAAAGGCAACAAGAGCAAGAGAGGGAAGCAAGCTTCTTTCCACCCCTTTTATCCAGACGACTGGGACTAGGGCAGTGCCAGTCAATCAGTGGAGTGATCTAGAAATCACCCAACCTTAATCCCAGCACCCTCAATCCCCGCATTGCACTATGAATCAGTCAAAAACTCTAGATTCAGCTACATCTTAAAAGCCTGCCCTCCATGACTGCATGAGGCTTTGGGAGGGACATCTAGACACACAATAACAGACAGAAAGACAAGATGCCACATTTCAATAGGAATTATATTTTTAAACCATCTGTTCATCAATTACAGTGATACTATGCACAATTCACCTTATGGACACAAGGTGAGAGAAATTTCTGAGAGAAATTTTTGAGAGAAAATGTATTGTATTATCTTTGGGGAAGTAGTTTGTAGGAAATTTTCTTTTTAAATTTTACCTTGATGCTATTATATTTTTATGAGTGCAAGTATGGAAGATTATTGAATCATCGCCAAATCCTGACAGTGGCTACATGAATAAGTACTATGTATTCCTTAAGGTAACAGTGCTTTGAATTGCTGCGATGCAGTAGTCTTGCATCATGGTGGGGGATGGTCGGGGTAGTTCCTTCCTGGGAGGTTGCCTGGTCAGGTATGACTATTGGGCATGCTCTCAGCACTGTGGTCAGCCCTGGACACACACTCAGTGGTGACTCCCATGCCCTCGTGTTGCATTGTATTGAGCTTATTTTCTTTCCCCATCAGACTCAAGGGCTGACCCAGGGCATAACACTTTGTAAACCTTTAAAAGTAATTGGTCAAATGTGTGAATACAGCAGATGGGTAGCAAGTGCATTTATGCTGGCAAAGGGAGTGTCCGTTCTTGGGCTTCTCAAAAAGGATATATCCTTAGCATCTGTCCATTTCATGTGTTTCTTTAAACTCATATGCTACCTTCCAGGTCTGCAGTTCCACACCCCTGGGGTCCACACCACATATCTAATTGAGCTTGAACTGAACATGTGTAGAATTTTTTTCGTGTCATTTTCCTAAAATAATTCAGTATGACAACTATTTTCATGGTATCAGTTATTATAAGTAATCTAGAGATGATTTAAAGTATCCAGAAAGGTGTTGTGTGGGTTCTGTGCAAATATTAATTTTATATTAAGGACCTGAGTATCTGCCAGGATTCTGGACCCAGTCTCCTGTAGGTAAAAAGAGACAGTTGTGAGGGGCTGGGGATTGAGCTCAGCAGCAAAAGCGCCTGCCTGGCAAGCGCAAGGTCGTGAGTTTGGTTCCTGGTACCGGAGAAAAACCAAAAAAAAAAAAAAAGAGACAGTTGTGCTTCTCCACACAAATTTCTAAAAACAACTTTATTGTGGTGTAATAGACATGCTACAATAACACCCACCCATTTAAGTGCATGGGTGGATATGTTTTTTTTTTTTTTGGTTTTTCTCCGGTACCGGGAACCGAACTCACGACCTTATGCTTGCCAGGCAGGCGCTTTTGCCGCTGAGCTAAATCCC
>NW_004955454.1:202514-204191 GCF_000276665.1 Chinchilla lanigera
GAGGAAGCTCTATCTCCCTACTTCCTATCTTTTGTTTTGCTCTTTATTGATATTTTGGGTTTCCAATATAAGAAAGATCCTGCAATATTTAAACTTGTGTATCTGACTTATTTCACTTAACATTATGGTCCCAAGATGCATCCATTTTCTTACAAATGACTCAAGTTTATCTTTCTTTATGGCAGAGTGGTACTCCATTGTATATAAACACCACATTTTCTTTATTCATTCATGTGTTAATGGACATATCGGCTACTTCCATGATATAGCTATTTATGAATTATGGTGCTATAAACATGGGTATGCTTGTACCACTATAGTATGATATCTTCAACTCTTTCAGGAAGATACCTAGAAGGGGATGGGCTGGATCAAATGGGATTTCTAGTTTAAGTTTTTTTGAACAATCTCCATACTGACTTCCATAGTGGTTGTACTAGTTTACATTCCTACTGACAGTGTAGAAGGATTCCTTTTTCCCTATTTCCTTACCAGTACTTGTTGTTATTTTATTTCTTCATGATGGCCATTCTTTCTGGGTAAGAAAGAAACTCAGTATTGCTTTAATTTGCATTTTTCTAGTGGCCAGCAATGTTGAACATTTTTTCATATATTTATTGGTCATTTGTACTTCTTGTAGTGTCTGTTCATTTCACTTGCTGACTTTTTGACTGGGCCTTTTGTTTTTAGGGGAGGTCTCATTTTTTAGTTCTGTATATGTTCTAGATCAGTGATTGTGAACCTTTTAGAATTTTCAGTGATAGAGACAGCCCACTGCAGTATGTGTGCCATGGGTTCACCATCACTGTTCTAGATATTAGCCCTCAGTCTGAGGAATAGTTGGCAAAAGTTTTTTCCCATTCTGTAGGAAAGAGCACTGCTGATGTAGTGGTATTATGCAAGATTCCCATTCTGTAGGTTGTTTCTTCACTCTCTTGGTTGTTTCTTTGGCTGTACAGAAACTTTGATTTAATATGATCCCATTTCTTTATTCTTGGTACTATTTCCTGTGAAACAAGGGTTCCATTCAGAAAATACCTGCCAGTGCTTATGATTTCAACAGTTTTACCTATTTCATCTTCCAGTAGGTTGTGTTTCTGTTTTAACATTTAGTTTTTGATCCATTTTAATATGTTTATTACATGGTGAAAAATAGGCATCTAGATTGAATCTACATGTAAATAGCCAGTTTCCCCAGTACCATTTATTAAAGAAGCTCTCATTCCTCCAGTATGTTTTTTTTGGCCTCTTTGTTAAAATATTTGAATGTGTTTATGGTTGTCTCTGGATCCTGTTTTTCTGTTTCATTGATCCTCATATCTACTTTTGTGCCAGCACCATGCTGTTTTTATCACTGTAGTTGTAAAATATAACTTCAAATCTGGGATTGTGATGCCTTCTGCTTTTGCTATTTTGTGTCACCTTTGGTTCCATGTGAATTTTAGGATTTTTTTTCCAGTTCTGTGAAGAATACTATTGGTTGTCTAGGTGTTTACCTTTTTATTTTGAAGATTTTTAAGTGTACACAAAAACCGAGAGAGGGATACAGTGGATGCCAGTGTGCCTTTCCATATTCTGCAGCCTGATGCTGGCCTATTTCTAGACCCTCTGTCCTCCACAGCCCCCTTCCCAGGAGGGTTAATATGTTCACAGCGGGGCTGTAATTGGTGTGACTCT
>NW_004955454.1:204291-210323 GCF_000276665.1 Chinchilla lanigera
GCTTGCCAGGCAGGCGCTTTTGCCGCTGAGCTAAATCCCCAGCCCCGCTATGTTTTGACACAGATACATACCTGTGTAACTACCACAATTGTGATAAGGGATGTTTCAGTTGCCAGGTTCCCTGGCACCTTTATGGTCAGTTCCCAGCCCTTCTGCCCCAAGCACCCTCTTGAACATTGTGTCTTTAAATCGTATATTTAAAAGTCAGCCTCCCTTTGGAGATAAAATTTCTCAACTTCTTCCCTTCAAGGTGGTGTTCAGTTTTTCTTCCTTACTGACTTCAGTATAACACACACGCCAACACTCACATTCCAGTGATTTTCACAAATGGACACATGCAAGTAACCAGCACCAGAATGGGAAACAGAACATGACCATCCTCATCCTCAACCCCCTCCAAAAACCTCACCCCTTGTGGCCCCTTCTAGGTACTCCACTCTGGGGAGCCACTGTGAATACTTGGGAGAGTGCTGAAATTGAACATACTGACCCTTCAGGAGAAGTCAGCTTAATTAGAAAGACTAAGGTGGCAACTGGATTCTCACTTTTATTTTGTGATTTTTTTTTTCTAATTTCAGTTTATTGACTCATCTGAAGCTCTGTAAAGACTTTGAAGTGGACAATCACATAAAAGATTTTGCTGCGAGACTATCATTAATACCTAGTCCCCCGCCTGGACCACTCCATTTGGTAAATTAAATCTGGAATTATATTACAGGTTTTTCTTTGCAAGTAGTAAAAGTAATATGCTGAAGATTAAGTTCTAGCTATGTTTAAATTATGGTCCCCAAGGCCCTTTGTATAGGTGAAAAGTGAAACATTTAGGATTGAGTTTGGCTGAGTGGCTCAGCTAAAGAAGAACTGAGCTAGAAGTATGAAATGGGATACTTTGGTGTTAACATGCAAGTTTGTTTCTTGCTGTGCAGAAAATACATAGAAACCCCAATCCTTCAGCCTAAGTAAATCCTCCTAATTTATTTAAATTTGAAATTCTCCTTTTGTTCGTTTGTCTTGAACATTGGGTATTGTATTTAACTTGTTAAGGTTTTCTCTTGTACAGAGGAATTAATGAAGAGTAACTGGTTTTGTATGGTTTGTTATTCTTAGGAGTGCCACTGTGTTTAATTAATATAGACAAGGACTTCGCAATCTGGGTTCTGTTTTGAGCAAGGTTACCAGTTCTTAACGTGGGTTTCGGGGTGAAGCAGTTGGAGAAGTGGGGCCCAAATTCCCCTTGGGTTGAGTAATGCGTTAGACTGCTGAGCTGGGTGAAGAAAGTGTTCTGTGTGACTCAGCAGCTTCTAAACTCACCAGCCTCATGCAGGATGCTTTCTTTTTAAAACACATCTGTTAAGTATCTGGGACTGTTTATTGAGCTTTACTTTATTAGTCCCTTTTGGGAGATTATACACATAAATCTTGGACCTCTACATTTTTTTATTATTGACTATTGAAAAACAAGTTTTACTTACCGGGAAACTTGTGGTCCTGAATTGAAAACATATTTTTGATATTACTCCAAACCTAGCAGTGTGCTAGGTAGAGAATCCTGCAGGTGCATTTGAGTCTAGACAGAGAGCAAGTCGTTTCCCATCCACTCTCAGGGACCTTTGTTGGGAGTGATTCTATTTTGTTGGTACAGATGGGAAGATTTCTTTTCTGAAGTTTTTAGGATAAGGAAATTGTTTCACATTTTGGGTATTTTCTCCCAGGTTTGGAATGTTTGCACATACAAAATACCTTGGGGATGAGACCTAAATCTAAACACAGAATTTATTTATGTTTCATATACACCTGGTACACATTGTCTGAGACATTTTATTAAATATATTTAGTTCACTTACTTTTTTTGTGGTATTGGGGATTAAACCCAGGGCCTGCTTATTGAGCTGCTTCCCCAGCACCTTCCTGCCCCCCACTTTTTGAGACAAGTTCTTACTAAGTCACTAAATTGCCTGGGCTCGGTTTGAACTTGTGATCCTCCTGCCTCAGTCTTCCAGAGTGTTAAATTGCAAACCTATACCTCCACACCCTGCTGCCTTTGTTTTTTGACTGACTTATATATGAGGTCAGGTGAGGAATTTCCCACAATGACGTCATGCTAGTGCTCAAAAATGTGTGGACATGGAGTGCTTTGTAGTTTGGGTTTCAGGTTAGGGAGACTCAGCCTGCCACTGGTGTTTTCTTGGTGACAGTGATTACAGTGAAGTCATCCAAGTTTGTGCTTTCACCCTGAAGCCTAGCACTGCTCCTGAGTGTGCAGTAGATAGAGCAGGGCACAGCTGTGCCTTCTAGGTGTTCACAGCAGCATTTGTGCCTACACACCTGGTCTGCTGGTTTCTGGTCCCCACATCCGCTGTCCTGTGAACAAGTTCATGGAGGGTGATGTCTGACCTTCCCTTCACCTGTACATTCACTCACCCCTCAGGCCCTGCCCACCTACCTACCTGTCCCCTTTACTTTTTTTTTTTGTTTTGTTTTTTATTTTTTGGTACTGGGAATCGAACTCAGGACTTTGCGCTTGCCAGGCAGGCACTGTGCTGCTGAGCTATATTCCCAGCCCTTTCCCTTTACATTAATCGTGCTCCTGCATCTCCCTATTCTGAGCCACCTGCTTCTCCCATGTGTGTGACTTGGGAACCACTTGTCTGCCCATTTCCTTTTATCCTCTGCTCAGTGGCTTCAGAAACCACTAAAACCCGCAAGTTGGGCTCCATTTTTCTGCTTAAACTCCACAGTGGTTCCTCAGTGCACTTCTCAGCTAAGCCCCGCACCGGGCACCTAGCCTCACTGTCCAGCTTCGCTCTGTACCTCTTACCCTTGTGTGCTGAGCTCCAGCCACATTGGGTTCCCATCAGTCCCCTGGAGGTGCTGCCCCAGGACTCTTGCACATGCAGTTGTCTGTGGGAGTCAGTGGTCTCTTCCGTAGTCCCGGGAGAAAACAGTGAGAGGAGGATATGGAAAATAAAGACAAGAGATGATAGCTGGGCTCAGGTGGAGTTACCTCTTGCCTGATGAGCAAGAGGACTGACTCCAATAGTAGGTGCGTTTATTTTCTACATTTGCAAAGTAGTATCATGAGAGACAATGTTGCCTAGCAACTAAAACAAAGACTAAGACTAAGACTGTAATTGTCCAAGCAGAATACTTTTTTCAATACGGAAGTAGCTTGACTGCCCTTGGCACTCTGGATCTGTCCCACCCTCAGACACATGACCAACAACCAACTCCAGCAACTCCCAACAGTTGTCAAGTAATTCCTCCATGTCTGTGACCAGCACCTGCTCCTCTTCCAGCTGGTGCACAGCTGTCAGCTCCTCACAACAGCCTCCGGGCAATCTCCTTGTCCCTCTCACGGTCCCCAGCCCTTCGTGCAGGGCACAACACTGTCTGTAGTGAGGCTGCATGTGTGTGTTTGTGTTTAATGTCTGTCTCCTCCACCGGACACTGAGCGGCCTGTGGAAGAGGCCACAGCAGCACTGCCTGCCTACCTCACATTTGTGCCCTGCTGGGTTCATTCAGGCGCTGTGACTTCCTTTAACTGGTCTCATTGGCTACTGGCACTAAGGGAGAACATTGCTCATGATCCATTTGAGAGAATGTCACATGGTGGTACTTTTTTTTTTTTTTTTTTTTTTTTTTTTACTGTGGTGCTGGAGATTGAACCAAGTGTCTCACACATGAGGGATAAATACTCTACCGCACCCCTAGTCCTCTTTAAAATTTTATTTTGAGACAGAATCTTGCTAAGTTGCCCAGGCTAGGCTTGAGCTTGTGATCCTCCTGCCTCACCTTCCTCAGTAGCTGGGATTACAGGTGTGCATCACCATATCCAGCATGTTTGTTGTTTTGAAGAAATGCAAGAGGTTGGTTTAGGTGAGGATTTTCATGTGCACCGGGAGCTGACTCAACAGCACCTTCTACAACTTGCTGCCAGTTAGTGTTTCCTGCAGGTGTTGCTGGCGGTTGTATTTTGAGTGATGTGCCTGGGTATGACATGCAGGCACTTCCTGTTACTTCTGGACTGGGTCAGCTCCATCTTTGCTAACTAGAAGATGTAGGAGGCCCCACAGCATGAGGATGGGGAAGAAGTGGAGGCTGAGCCTTGTCCCCTTGTCCCCTTGTTTGGTGCCATTATCCTTGATATTGCCTGGACCCCCAGCCTGAGAAAAGCAGATAGTAGGAACACCAGTGCCCTAGAGCTTCCTCTGCCTGCAGTGTTGCCTGCTTTCCAAATTGTGGACATATTGGGTGCACATAATTACATGTGCCTCTGTGTATGTGTATGTGTGTGTGTGTGTGTGTGTGTGTACGCGTGCATGCACTTGCGTCCTACCCCCATTGTTCCTGGGTCACTGCCTATGTTGCTTTGAATGTGAACCTACTCTTGCTTTGGGACTCAAAGCAGATGACATTTGGTAAGAGCTGACCTAGAATCTGCACCTCCTCAATTTCTTCACTTACAAAGAAAGTAAGACAACAGCCCACAGGGAGTGAGGGTGCGGGCTGTACACCACCTGCGTGCAGCGAGGACTCCCAGCGACAAGCAGCAGCACGAGGTAGAATGATTAGCATCTGCTTTTATGTTTAATTGGGTAATTGGCTGACACATTTATTTTTTGAAGTATTGAGAATTTTCATATAAACTGCGTAATTATTACTACTATGTCACAACCTGGAGAATTTAACTCCATTTTATTCTACATGGAAAGGCCTTTATTGGTCACATAAGTGACTCTCTTATCTTACTTTTGAGGCACTGGGGATTGAACCCAGGGCTCCATGCTTGCTGGGCAAGTGCTCTGCCAGGGAGCCACACTAGCTCAAGCTGCCTTATTTTTCGTGTGAGTTGCTTCTGTAGGCAAATTGCTAACAGGAAGGCAGAGTCTCTAAGTACTGATGAGAAGCACTTACTGTGTCCTCAGGACCAAGAAATTATGCTCTTTTCTTGTTTCTGGTTTTCCTCCTAGGAAAATACACTTACAACAGTGATGTAGGTGACTGCAGAGAAGTACGAATAGCAAGTGCTTCACCTTGTTACCCTTTCCTTGACTCAGTGCCCTGTGGCTCCCAATTTTCTCCTCCTCTCATGCTTTGCCTTGGCGAAGCTTCTGTGTGTGTTTCTTTTTTATGTTCTGGATCTTTGCTTATGACTGTATCATTCCATTCTGCTCATTTCCTGGAACCCGGGGCAGAGAAGGCACCTGGGCTCCTGGACCCCTGTGTCAACATCCGTGGTGCTGGAAACTTGCTGTCCACAGCTTCATCTCCCAACAAGCTGGGAAGCCCCTCTGTGCAAGGAACTGTACCTTCCTCTTCGATTTCTTCCTTCCCCAGCTAGGTCCTTTAACACTACATGGGCATTCTGTGGATAGGGAATTTACACCGAAACGTTATTTCAAAATCATGTCATTTAGAAAAAGGAAAAGTCTTTCTTACAATTTTTTGAACTACAAGTCTAAAACAAAATACTGAGAACATATACTATGTAATAACTAGGAATAAGACCTAATGCTGAAGAATAATTTGAGCATGACTGCTGTAAAATTTGTGCCAGATGGGACAAATGTCTGTCTTTGTCTTCCAGTGAGCGGTTTGCTGATCAGTTAACTTACCAAAAAAAAGTCATTATGTACTCAGTTTGTGTGTGCACTCCCGACAGTCTTGTGGATCTCTAGACTATTATATAATTCTGTGACGTATCACCTGGTAGAGTGAGTCTTCCAAAGTGGTCTCTAACTTAGACACTTCCCGTGCCAAAGTGGTGAATTTGGGCATATGTCAGCCTCCAATGGGAGCAGTGCTCTGAGCTAACTGTGGCTCTTGGTCATCACAGATGTTTAATATGAAGCCACTGCACGTCGTGTTTCCCTCCCGAGCAGACCCTGACAGCCCTGTCATCGACCTGGACCTTCACTTGCCCTTGCTGTGCTTCCAGCCTGAGAAGGTGCTGCAGGTACAGCTCATGCTAGGTGGTTTCATGGTGCCCAAAAGTGTTGCTTATGAGACTGGCATACAGTACAGAATTAATT
>NW_004955454.1:216144-257978 GCF_000276665.1 Chinchilla lanigera
TTAAGTAATGATACTGTCCTAGGGAATGCAGAATACATTTGTGTGTTTTTAAAGGTGTGTACCAATTCAAAGATTCTTACATCAATGTTTATTTTGCAGGAAGCCGATGGTTTAATTCTCATAGATATTGATCATGGTAGCATCACCTGTTCTAAGTTCTCAGACAGTGGCGTGGACGTTCCTGACATCCCTTTCCTGGTGGCACAGACGTTTATTCAGAGGTAACAGGAAATAGTATGTGTTTGAGAACATCTTTGTTTACATTCTGTGTTTGCTACTTTGTCTTTTTCTAATTTGATGTTGTTGATAGGTGTTGTATATATTTAGAGTTTAGAAATTGTTTGCAAATATTTTTAAAGAGAAGGGATTTATCTGTATTCTAATTTTGTCTAAAAACTATCTGTGGCTTAACAGTCTGGGGACAGTCACTCCCCCTATTTTCCTGACCCTCGGTCCTGGGCGTCAGGGTCCTGTACTGTTATCTCTTGTTCATTCACTAGATGTGTATGAAATACCCATGAAGTGCTGGGATGGGGCAGGACTATACAGTAGTGACAGAACAGTGGTAGCCTTGCATTGGGATACTCAGTCCAGGGGACCTTGTGGGTGTGACCTCCTCTCTTCTCCACTGGCAATCTATCGGTGCTCTTACTTTTTCAAACCTTGTTTTGCAGCTGTTTACACTTTCTTTTACTCTTTTTCTGAGCTTCATTGGCCTAGATCAGGTGTCAGCAAACTTCTTCCAAAACGGACCATAATATATTTTAGGTTTGGGTCCCTGTGGTTTCTGCTGTGGTGCAGAAGCTGGGCAGGATGTTCCTCCAGAGCAGTGGAGGGAGACTAATCATTTGTCATCAGACTGTGGCGTGTGTTCGGATGTCTGGCTGTAGCCCAGGGCTTGTCAGCCCGGGTTGGACAGGACCACTGGGTGCCGCAGTACCGGCTTCTTTTGGGGTTGTTTGTGCAGCCCCTCTTTCCTGTGAGTTTTTGAAAAAAGGGCAGTAGGAGAGCTCCTGCTTGTCTGTCCTCATGGCCTGGAGGTCCAAGTGCTGTCGGACCTTGCATGTGAGTCATAGAAGCGATACTTGGTTCCTTTTAGGCTATTGGAAGACGGCCCAGCCATACTAGTGTTTGCTGACCTTGGGGGGCAACTGTATGTAGGGTAGTCATCTGCACCTTGTCTTTTGTTGGGAGATCAGAAGCCACAGAGCTGAAAGCTCGGGGTGCAGGAAGGAAGAGGGCAGCCTGTCCTGGCTTCCTTCTATGTGCTTTTCTCACATGTGACTCTCCATGGTGTAATTTATTCCTTCCACCCAGATGGCTTTTGCAAAGTACAGGATTCAGAATCTGAGATGCTCCAAAGTCCAACACATTTGAGTGCTGACATGATCAGATAAGTGGGAAGTTCTGGCCCTGACCTCACATGATGCATCAAAATTAAAAGTTTCCCTGAAATGCTATATAGGATCGCCTCAGTGTGTGTGTGTACAAGGAATATGTGAAACATAAGTGAATTTCATGTTCAGGCTTGGGTTCCATCCCAACGATATATCTCATTATGTGTGAGCAGATATCCCAGAATCTGAAATCTGAAGGGCTTCTGGTCCTGAGCTATTTTTTTGTTTGTTTGTTCATAGCATTGTAGATCAAACCCAGGGCCTCATGCATGCTAGGCAAGCACTGTACCGCTGAGCTACATGCCCAGCTGCGAGCATTTTGGATAAGAGATATCAATCCGTACATAAGCGTACCACCCTTATTATTGTTCCTTCCATCTCCATAAACTTAAAAGCCCCCAAAGGCCCCAAGAAACAGTTCAGATAAAAGTGCTGGGGTAGAGGTGGGGGAGAGGGAAGGGGGATGTCCTCCCTTGCAGTGGGGGTGCAGGGGCACAGGGCTGTCCTCTTCCTGCAGCTGCAGGTGATTTATGCAAGGTCTTCTCTTGGAATTTGGACCTTTGTGAACTTGGAAGGCAAAACTTGTGTCCTCCTTGTCCTGTTTACTTTCAGATAATCAGGAGCTGCTTCCCTTGACTTTCAGAGTCATTCTAGAACTGATCTCTGCCAGGTTCTCGGGTGTTTGTTTTGCCATCTGCATTGCTAGGATTCCAGAATATAAATGCACACAGTGCACAGGTTGGAAACAGGGTACATGAAGTGTGGTGTCTTGTATGGCTCATCATGGGGACTTTGGGATAAGCATGAACTAACCCATGTGTTGTCCATGATGCATCTGTTACCCAAGCCTCTGAGCCCTTGAACCAGGTTGCAGTGCAGTCTCCCCGCGGGCTCCTGGGTGCGGTGTTCATCTGCACCCGGGCTTTTGGCCAGGAGGGATGAGGGGCAGTGGCCTTTCTTCCCCAGCTTCCCTGGGAGGCCCTTGGCCCCTGGTTGTTCTCTGTGCCCTTCTGTCCTCACTTTATCAGAAGTATGCATTTGTCTTGGCCTCCTTATGACTGCCGACCTTCCTGGAGGGTGGGGACAGGCACCTGGCACAGAACTCTGCTGGGTTAGTGTGTAGGTGGGAGGGAAGGACTGCATTTTGGGGGTGCAGGAAGTAGAAAGTCTTCTCCCCTGATTGATCCTGTATCAGGAAGGACAAGGATTCCAGCAAACTTGATGCAGGGAAGTTGATCACATGTCCTTCCCTACTATGCTGTCCATCCTATAATCTGCTGGGTCACAGGCCTGTTTGGTGCTGATCAGTTGGGCCAGCCTGCACTAGGGATGTCCTGAGCAGCAGCTTCCCAACACATCAGGAGTGCTTCAGAGCCTCCTGCTGGCCACTTGGCCCCTGCCTCACCGCTTTACTGTGGCTTGGAGCTACACTGGCCTGGCAAGCCTGCCATGCCTACAGTAGGGCTTTTAGTCACCAGGAACTCCTCCTGCACTGCCCCCACCTGCTCCTACTACTCATGTCTTGCCTTTCACATTTCAGGTTCAAGGTAATCTCCTGGGAGAACTCATCTCCACCCAATCTGATTTTTTCCATGTGCACCCCTTGTTTAGATTTTTTGCTGCCCATCCCACTGTTTCTTATTTTGTGGTTAATTTATCTGTTTTTATTTTTTCCCCCTTGAATGTAAGCTCAACACAGGCAGGAGCTTTGCCTCAGTCAGTATCCAGAACTAGGCCTGGTACATAGTAGGTGCTTAAGGAATATTAAATACAAATTGGTTGTCTTTATCTTGCTTATTTAGAACCACAGACTGGGCAGATGCAGTAGCTCATACCTGTAATCTTACATACCTGGGAGGCTGATATACAGTGATTGTAGGTTTAAAGCCAGCCTGGGCAATTTAGTAAGATTCTACCTCAAAATAAAAAAAAATTTTTTAAAGGGCTAGGATTGTAGCTCAGTGGCTGAGTGTCCCTGGGTTTGATTCCAGTACTATAAAAAACAAAAAACAAAACACCAAACAAAAGAACCCCACAGATTTCTTCTGTGATGTCCAGAGTCCCTCTCGCAGCATGGTGTTAGGTAGTATTAGGAAGGCCAGGCCTTGTGATTATGGTGACTCAGAGTTGGCAGATATAACTATTACTCCCTGGTTTCACATGAGAACCCACAGATGAGCCAGTGGTGGGCATCCCCTGGTGGGCCGTCGGTGATGACACCCAGGACATTACGTTCAGGCACAGAGGGGGCACCTGACCCTACCTGTGCTGGGGAATGTCAAGAGGAAGCTTTTGGGAGTCCTGTGACTGTTCCTCCCTGCAGCCCTCACTGCCTGGTTAAGATGCAGCCTCTGCGGAAACCCTTAGGCATCCCAGAAGGTGGGGCACCCTATCCAGGCAGTGCCCAGTGTTGGAATGACTGTACATGGTCCAAAAATGTGTGTGCTGTGTGTGGGAGAATACTCTTCAAGCGATAGGCACATAATGACTGCCCATCCCTTGAGTGATTGACAGGTCCTCCGAGCATCCTGAAGTGTCGACCTACGGGCAACAGTGGCCATGGCTGGTGAGCTGTCATAGAGTTGTGCTCCATGATGCAGCCTCATCTGTCTGCTTTCTCCCAGGGTCCAGAGCCTCCAGCTCTATCCTGAGCTACACCTTGCTCACCTGAGCTCCAGCACAGATCTGAATGAGGGCCGCGCCCGCCAACGAGCCTGGCAGCAGACACTCAACTCCTGCATCCAGCACATCACCCTACAGCTGCTTGTGGGCATCTTCAGGTACCTCAAGGGCACACATGGAATCCGGGAGAGGCAGCCAGCCAGCCTGTGGCACCTCAGGGCAGCTGGCCCCAAAGTTGAGACTAATGAGACCATCCCAACAGGATGAGATGTCCTGTCCCTGCCTAGCCTTTTCCTGTCATTATCAGCATCAGCAGGTTTAGTGAGAGCTGGGTGTTTTCGCTCTGACCCTGGCTAGCATCCTCCTAGTTGTTCTCCCTGACAGTGGCCACGTGGATAGCTGGCTACTTTGAGGTAGCCTCTAGAGGGACAGTCACAGACCTGCCTGGAGAGCTTGTCAGTGAAGGTATGCACAGGCCAGGGAGGACCTTATGCCAAGAGGCCTGTATCCAGGGGGAAGGGACAGGCAGGTTATTTTTGTATGACTCAAAGTAGGCAGTGGAGCTCCTAAATTAGCCTCCAGATCAAATGGGGGACTGCAGGTTTGCCACCTGGAAGGTTTTCTTCTCATTCCATAGTTGCCATTGTGAGAAGTGTCTTGCTTGCTATTCCTTCCCTAGCATTGCAGCTAGAATTGGTTAGGTAGACTAGTAGTATATATCTCCATGGGATACAGGACAGAAACTGAGTTGCTATTTCTGGCCTAAATGTGCAGTCATTTAAGGAATTATAGTATATTTCAACTTGAGTAATTTTTAGGCCTTTTCTTTCTTCCAACTCTTTTTTCTCTTTCTCTTGTAGCACTCGTTCCCCCTTCTTGCTGCTTTCACCCCAAGTCCTTAGCAAAGGAGGCACTTGCTGCCAGCTCTGGTCCAGTCTGCAAGGCCTTCTACTCGGGAAGGCTGAGCATAGCGCCTGCCGATTTGCCAGGACTCAGCATGATTATTTCAAAACTGAAATGTGGATGGCCTTGTTCTTTTGACATCTTTACTTACATAAAGCAAATGACTTCTTAGGAAAAAATGGGATGATGCATTTCAGACAGGTCATATTATCTTTTTGCTCAAAGCGGTGTAATTAGCATGGTTCTGAGTATATTATTTTCCTTTTGTTCTTTGAAGTTGAAGTCTTATGATCAAGGTGGTTGTATTTTAAAAAAACACTTTAGAAGACTGTTGAGTTGATTTAAAAAGCAGAAAATGTGACTATAGATTATGAAATGATATGTCCCCTAAGTGGAATACTTTTTTTTCCTCCCAATGGAAGGAAAACACTGAACATACCATGCATTGAGTATAACCTGTTGAAGATTACTTTAGATCTGAGAGATTATATGTTGAAATCCCATGAGTTTATAATCACTTGAGGGAATAGAGTGTAAGGGAGGAAGAAATTTATCCAGGGCAGGCTGGTGGCCAAAGGGGGTCAGCACTTGGGAAGAACGACTGCTCCTTGTGCTGCCCTTGCGTCGTTCTGACAGTGGCCATGTGGATAGCTGGCTACTTTGAGGTAGTTATTCCCAGACAGCGTCATTCCCAGACAGTGATTGATGATTGAAGCTTAATTGCATGAAAAGCTAGGGTCTCCCCAGGAAGATGCCAGTGACACTGTCTCCCAGGGGTCCAACTTAGCTGCGGAAAGTTTGCTGACCATGTGATCCACCTAGACCCTTGCATTTTGAGGGTGAGGTTAATCTCGCTGAAGAACAGACTTGCCCTCATTCTTTTGTTGCTAAAAGCAGTATTTTTCACGTGCTTGAAGTGATTCCATACTTAGATTACCTTTTCTTTGTCAGGGAGGTGAAAAATCACCTGAATTATGAACACAGAGTGTTTAACAGTGAGGAATTTCTCAAAACAAGAGCCATGGGGGAGCAGCAGTTCTACAAGCAGGTGAGAAGTGTGGACTTGGGTGTTCTTGCCTGTGTTCAACCTATTCTACTTTTCTGTGTTTAAATATTTTCCAGAATAAGCTTTTTGCAAGATCTGTTAATATTTTCCAGGAAGTTTGTCTTTGTATGGTTCCTTTTGATCCTTTGGCTGTCTCTTTTTTTTTAAATGAATACACATTTGAGGTAGATAATGTTCACACTCCTTGTGGGGAACTGATACGTGTACCTATTATACCTTAATTCCTTTTTTTCATTCCTTTCTCTTTGGCTTTTAGAGTGTAATTTGCATATAATAGCATGCACCTATTTTCAGTGTTGAATTTGACGGACTTGTGACAAAGGTGCCTACCTGTGTAACATGTCCTCAGTCCAAACATCAGACTCTGCTATCGTCCCCAGCACTTCCTGTGGTTCTTCCCAGCCACAGTCTCCCTCCCCAGGCCCTGGAAACAGGTCAGGCTCTTTCAGAGTCCCGTGCTAGCATCATCTCAGCTCTGAGCTCTCTGGTTCCGTCCCTTGACCTTTGGGAATGATCTTGGGGCTCTCTCAACAATTGCTTGCTGCTATCGCTGATGCCAAAGAATTGCCAGTGTTAGGACAGAGCACATTGTTTTTCTGCCTGTTAGGGAGCATTTGGGTGTTTTTAAGTATTTTTTGTGGGACTGGGATGGAACCAGGGCTTTTCACTGAATTACATCCCTAGCCCTTTTTATTTATTTAATTTTTTATCTTGAGACAGAGTCTTGAGAACTTGCAGTCTCTGAGTACCTGAGGTTATAACATGCACTACCAAGCCCAGCTGGATTTCAGTTTCTGTCCATTACAAAAAGTGACATCATGGGCTTTAATGGCTCATGTCACTTGCAGAACCTCTTGGTCTTTAAGGGGTACATTTTGACACCTCCAGGGTGGGCTGAGAGCATCCTTTCCCAGGCAGTGTATAGGTCCGTCCCTCTGCTGTTGATGTGTGACCCTGGTGGCTTCTGTATGGCCCCCATCTGGCCCAGGCTCTCCCTTCTCTCTTTTGACTGCATGAACCGCCCCTGTCCTCTGAGCTTGGGAAATTGCTCCATTTTCAACTTCCTGGACCTTTTTGACTAGTTCTGTGCAGGCTTTCTGTGTCCAAGCACCTCCTGGGGACCCACTTCAAATATGTTGGTCCAATG
The DNA here is from genome assembly GCF_000276665.1 of Chinchilla lanigera. NCBI lineage: Eukaryota > Metazoa > Chordata > Mammalia > Rodentia > Chinchillidae > Chinchilla > Chinchilla lanigera. The sequence continues at coordinate 223,280 of NW_004955454.1, forward strand.
TGCTGAGTAGTCGGGTGGGCGGATGTGCTCATTCTGCCGGCCGGGGAAGGTCTGACCAGGAGGGACACATTTGAGCATCCCTAGAACCTACGTGATGTTTAGCACCATGAGTCTAGTGGGGTCACCTGGAGCCAGTGTCGGAGGAGTAAAGAGAACAGGCAAAGGAGTGGCTCAGTCCTGGGCCTGTCAGGAGGTTGGGCAGAGGGATTCCAGCAAGGGAGGCAAGAAGATGCCAGAAGTCAGGAGAAACACCTGGGCCAGGTGGTATGGAAGCAAGGGAGGAGGAGAGAGCATAGCAGCGATCTCAAATGAAGACTGAATGGTCACCATTGTGACAGCATGGCTCAGAGGGTGGCCATGGTCACCAGGACAGAGTGGCTTTGTGAAGTGGTAGAGACCAAGCCATCCAAGTATGCTAGCATGGGGGCTGCTGGGGAGCCTGCTGTCCCCAAACTCACAGTGCAGATGGGTGCAGCCACCCACAGACCCCATGACTGTTACACAGGACTCAGGGAGTATGGGGGAAAGTTAAAGAACTGGAAATTCAGAACTCAAAGCTCTTGCCCTGTTTTATAAGCTTGGTGTCTGGACCTGGTTCTGGGATCTGACCTCGGCCCTGTGCCGTGCCCTGTGACCTTCCTGGCTCTCATGGTGATCTAGGGCCTAGCTGGAGTGGGCCCACCAGCTGGCCAAACAGGGCTCACAATGTCATCTGTGTGATCTCTTCTGCTCAGCACTCTTCCGCCCCATTCTGCATGTTGGGATCCACTTGTCCCTCTCTGGACCTCCTGGGCACCCTGTCCCTCCCTTCCTTGCCTGGGTTGACTTGTCCACATACCGTGGTCAATGGAGAGAAGGTGTCTGGGGGAAACAAAGACCCCAGCGTTAGACCCTCACTTTTGTAGTGAGGACCCCGAAGGCCTTGAGTACCAGAGCCCAGCAGGAGTATCTGATGCAGTGAACGGAGGCAGACTATGCTGTGGTGTGGGGCTGTAGGGGACGATCAGAGGTCTGGAGTCAGTTGGCCATAAACACTTACAGGCATAGCTGTCGAAGTGGCTAGGTGGTTTAGGCTTTTGAACATTTTGTGATTCTTCAAACATGCAGTGGCTACTTATCTCAGATCAGCAGGTGAAGAACTGGGGGGTGCTCCTGGTAGGTTACAACTAAATTCAGAAGCTGTTTCTAGGAACCTCTTGCTGAAAAGCTGGTGCCAATGGGATCCTGTCTGTGACCTTTAGCAGGGAGAGGAGAGAACCCTGAGGCCTGGATGATGTCCTCTTGTTGTCTCCTGCAGGTTTTGGACACCTACATGTTCCACTCTTTCCTGAAAGCCCGGCTCAGCCGCAGGATGGACGCCTATGCACAGATGGACCTGGACACCCAGTCAGAGGAGGACAGGTGCTCTTCCTTGGTTTTTGCATATAACTCTGGTGACTAAAATGCTGCAGTGGCATGGTTTTGTTTTGTTTGTTACTGAGAATCGAACTCAGGACTCAGCAGGCACTGTGCTGCTGAGCTATATCCCTGGCCCAGCGGCATGGTTTTATTTGGGCAGAAAAGTGATAGTTTGAACAGGAAAACCCTGGCATTTAGAAATTTGCTACAAGTTGGTAACAAACAGGCCCCTCTCCATGTATCTGTTCTTCAGGGAGTGCCTGAGTATTCCCAGCATTAATGTGTCTGTGCTGTGCCCCGGCCTCTGTCCACATGTGTTTTTCACCCTCAGATCTGCTCCATTCTTTCTCCCTTCCTGAGGTTTTTCCTGACCTCCAGAACATGCATAAAACCTGCATGATACTCTGTCTGTTTCTTGGACTCTGGGCCATCCTGGGCCACTGATGTGTCATCTCCCTGCAGTACTAGGCGGGATTTAGGCACCAGGTTGTGAGTGATTGTGGACAGGGCTGCCCCATACTACTACCTGCTCTGGAAACGACGCCACGTGGATGGTTACTCCCCAAGCATTATTGCTTCTGTAAAGTAAGGCACTTCTTTGATCAACCCCAGAATCAGTGGGATGCTTGTAAGCCCTAGAAGGCCAACGGTGGAGAAGATGGCTTCAAGGAAGTCCTCGCCTCTGAACATCACCCACAGGCGCATGGTGGTCAGTATGCCCAGCCTGCAGGACATCACCCTGCCCGAGCTGCCAGCCAGGAACTTCTCGCTTCGCATCATGGACACCACAGGATGCAGGAACAGCAGCCCAGGTGAGCAAGCTGTGCCTCCTGCACTTGCTGGGCTCTGCTGTGACAAGCCACTGGGGGACCACAGCTTGTTTCCGGGGCAGGGAGAGGATCTGTTTTATTGTTTAACAGCTCAATTATTTGAAATATGTTTAGAACATATAAGAAAGTATTCCTCATCACCTAGGGTCAGTGCTGAGGGTAACAGCTGTACAGTTTTCGTGTTTGTGTAAAATACATGTTTACATGTCTAATGTGCAGTGTGATGCAGCAGCTGTTGGGCCCTGCTGAGTGCCAGGTAGGTACTGTCTAGAGGCCGGGGTACAGAGGAGCCCTGTGCCTGGCTGCCTGCAGCTGGCCATCCCAGGGCGGAGGCTCAGGGTCCCACTGGGGGCCGAAGCAGAGCCAGGGGCATGGCTGTGGAAGTGACCGTTTTGGCAGAGTCGGGTGTGCAGAGAGGCTGAGCTGCATGCAGCACAGTGGTCTGGGGAGGCCTGGCCTGTCTACTGCAGGTGGGAGTGGCTGTCACCATGACTGGCACAGGTAGGCCCTTGGTAGCCACTGTCTAGCTGAGCAGCATGTACTGAATATTGCCTGGAGAAGAAGGTACCAGAAGCTAGGGAGCTGCGTGAGCAGCACATGCCGTGCTCCCAGAGGGCCAGTGAATATAAACAAGAATTTGACACGCTCACCACCGAGACTCAGAGCTCAGAGCAGGTGTCAGAAGGCTGACTGCTGGATCTGAATCTTTTGCGTAGCCACTCCTGGCTGTGTGACTCTGAGCAAAGCTCTTTGCCGCTCTGGGTCTGCAGTTCATCTTCTGCACTGAGCAGATACTGTGTGCCTGCCTGCTCTGGGCACACACTGCTTTCTCTGCCTGTACCCGACAACCATATGGTCTGGCCCCGCCCCCTTCTCCAGATCCTGGCCAAGACCACCCCACTCATCTCTCACGAGTGGAACTGGCTTTGTGGGTAGCCGGGTTGCCTTCTGCTTTCTCTGGGGGACTGGGCGGTACTTAGCCCCTGGAGCCCCTTGGTCACATTTGGCAGGAGGGACACCCCTGGTTTAAATTGGGCTGTGGCATTCAGTAGCTGGAACAGATAACCTAGGCTGTGGAGGCCTCACTTTCCATGTCTGCCAGATGGGCAGCACCACGAGACCTCCCAGAGCTGGTAAGGTAATGCAACAGTTATTCTATATGTGCTGCCAAAGGGAGCACAAAACCATCATTTTAAAAGGCTTCACTTCCAGGCAAGTACACCTTGACTTATAGTATGAATTTAGTCCTCAGAACCCCAGCACCAGTGTTTCAATGTAGGATTAAGTTTTAGCAAACAAAATTGTTCAAGGAGTACCAGGTGTTGTTAGTCTCAGGGTACAAAATGAGGGGCTCTGGGTACACAGAGCTTTCTGGAAGGGACGCACTGGTTCTTAGTTTACACTGTGTCCTGGCCCCATGTGTTCCTGGGATAGGCACACATGTCCATTTTGAAGGTCTGTGCTAATTATTGGCTTATTTCCCCTTAATTTGTTTAGTTCTGAATGTGGCCCCTAAGTCCACCTATATGTTCAAGATTCCTGAAATCCACTTCCCGCTGATGAGCCAGTGCATACAGACATACCATGCCAACTTTGTCACCTTGCTGAGCAAGGCCATGAACCTCTTGGGTCCTGACAACTCCCTGCTCCTGGCCAGGTACTTCTACCTGCGTGGCCTTGTCCACCTGATGCAGGGGCAGCTGCTGAGTGCCCTCTCAGATTTCCAGAACCTCTACAAGACAGACATCCGGATTTTTCCTACTGACCTTGTCAAGGGCACTGTGGAATCTATGTCGGCCTCTGAGCGCAGCCAGGCTGAGAAGACACCTGAGCTGAGGAGACTCATCGCTGAGGTCCTGGACAAGCCGGGTGAGGCCACCAAGGCAGACGATGCTGTGAAGCACTTTGAGCTGCCCAAGAAGCACATGCAGCTGGAAGACTTCGTGAAGAGGGTCCAGGAATCAGGGATCGTGAAGGACACCAACATCATACACCGGCTGTTCGATGCGCTGACTGTAGGTAAGAAGCCACATGCAACAGCGTCCTGTTTAAACACAGCTGTGCCTGTACCCACAAGCCCTGTATCCACAGATTCAACCCAGTGCAGAGTGAGGAAAACTCACTGTTGTTGTTGTGGTTTTTAATGTCTACATCGTATTTGTATGTGTGTGTGCTTCCTGTACTGGGAATTAAACCAAGGGCCTCCTCAGTGAGCTATGTCCCCAGCCTTTTAAAAAAAATTTTGAGGGCAAGGAATATAGCTCAGCGGCACAAGCACCTGCCTGGCAAGCAGGAGGTCCTGAGTTTGATTCCTGGTACCAAAAAAAAAAAATTTTTTTTTGAGACAGGGTTTGCTAAATTGATAATTGTCCCAGTGGGGCTCAAACTTTTAATTGTCCTGCCTCAGCCTCCCAGGTAGCTGGGATCACAGGCATGCACCACCATGCCTGGCTTGTACTGGTTAATATAAGTGTTTTAGAGGTGACTTGAAGTATATGGGAGGATATGCACAGGTTCTATGCAAATACTATATAATTTTATTAAAAAGCTTGAATATCTGCGGATTTTGGTATCTGCAGAGGTTCTGAAACCTGACTCTATGCCCAAATACCAATGGACAGCAGTGGTTGCCAAAAGACTGATAGTAGCAGGCCAAGCACTGACAGGTACTGGGTGAGGGTGACAACCTTTGCTGGCATTCTGAGCATAGCCCAGGAATGGTGGGGTGACGGGCCCGTCAGCAGTCTTCTAATGCTCCATCTCAAACTCGCCCTGGCTGGGCTTCTGGGCTGGGCTCCTGCTGGGAAGAGGGGTCCAGGGCCTGTGATGGGACATGGGGAGACAGAACCTCCAGATATTGTCCTCACCCTACCGATGGCCTCATCCAGAGAGCCGTGGAAAGCTTCACAGCCATGGAATCACAGAGATCACAGATAGACACCAACTTTGGAAAGGCCTAGCTTCCCATGCCTGCTGCAGGGACCTGTTTCCTAGGCCCAGGTGGGCCCGTGTACCTTCTTCTCCAAGGGAGCTGCTGTCTCCAGCATGAGCTTTCCTTTCTGGCTACTGGAGAATGCGCTCAAGCCTGGGCACAGCCTTCATGTTTGCACAGTGTCATGGCGTCTGTACCTGTGCGTAGCCGTCTTATTCCCAGAGTGTTGCAGAACTCCCTGCATTTACGGCACAGATCTGGCTTGTCCTCTGGGTGCTGGCGGTGTTGCCATGTGAGAGGTACAGCTTGTTTCATCCTGTGGCCGTGGGGAGGTCTCAGGGGCTTCACCTTCCCCCGTGATACTGAGTGGCCCTTCCTGTCCCCAGTGCACGTGTGGGCAGTTCCTCTCAGGTTTATACCCAAAGCCCAGGCTGACGTGAGTGTCTCTGTTTGGTACTGAGCTGACACTGCAGAGCGAGATCGTGTCGATCCTTGTCTGTGCAGCTCTTGGGACAGCCCAGGTCACACATCTGCTGGACCCAGCCAGTCAGCCTGATGCTGTGGCCCCAGTCAAGCCCCATCTCTCAGGGCTTCTAATCCATGTCATCCTACTGTGGACCGAAATATTCAGAGAACTGTGTCTGTACTGAACATGCACAGATGTTTTCCTGTTGTTATTCCCTAACCAGTACAGTGGTTTACATGGCATCTACTCTAGCAGATATTGAAGTCACCTAGAGATACCTGCAGGGTACCAGAGGCTGTGTGTGGGTCACGTGCAAATCCTCCACTGTTGTATGCAAGGAACCTGAGCAGAGCTTGGCTGCCTGTGTGGCCCTGGATGTTCAGGAGAAGGCCTGCTGCCTTCCCTGTGTGGTCACATGGGAACATGAAGGCACCATGATTTAGCTGTGTGAATGCCTGATATATAGCGACCGAGGCACCCTGGGCCGATTGTCCTATCCTGCCAGGACATGAGCATGCCGGTGGTCCTCCGAGTCATCAGGGACCAGACCCCACCATCTCCTCAACTTTTGAGCGCCAGCCTCATCAGCCATGGTCACAAGATAACTGATGAATCTACCAGGACAAGAAGAGCCTGTCTGTCTCTTAGGCATTTCCTCCTCTTCCCCCTATTGGGCAGTGTCATGTCACATGGTCACTCAGCCACAAGGGAGCCCTGGAGGGAGCGCAAAGCTGGTGTGTGGCCTAACAGTCACAGCTGGCCCTAACCTTAACCCTAACCCTAACCCTAACCCTAACCCTAACCCTAACCCTAACCCTAACCCTAACGCTAACCCTAACCCTCACCCTAACCCTAACCCTAGCCCTAACCCTAACCCTAACCCTAAGGCGAGGGTATTTAGGAGGGAACTGGCCGACCTAGCAATGACTAAGAGCCTTCAGTGGCCGCTTCTGGTGCTGTGGACCCTTTGGCCTCATCAGTGTTGCAGATTAGGTTGGGAAATGCTCTTGGCCCTAGGGCCCAGGAGCCTGGAGTCACCATGTGTTTATTTGAGCCAGATGGCTGCATGCTGAAAAGATCAACCCTCTGTCAGAGCTGGATGTTACCATTTTAGAATACATTTATGCGATGTAAGAATACATCTGAGATTTTATAAAGAAATTATGATAATGTCATCATTATACATTTTTATGGTCAACATGCAAATACAGGAATTAATATGTAAGTTAGTTGATCGATATAATTAATAGTGAAAGTTAATAGTTTGCATCAGTATTTCCATACCACGGCTCTGAGGACCTGGTTCTCTGTGGGCTGCTGCATGTGCCACCTTCACATGACTGTGTGGAGCAGGGTGTCTGTGGCCAGCTCTGAGAGGGATGTCGCCTGTGTGCTGCTGGGATGAGCTGGAGGGTGCACTGGAGGCGAGTGGGCAGCAGGATAGAGGAGACACGGGGCTGGGCATTCTGTCTCCACGGGCATGTACCGCAGCTGTGCACCTGATAGTTGCTAGAGGTTGGATGGTGCCATGGTGTCTCTGTGCTTTGCCCACGGGTGTGCACAAAGACTGTGGGGGCGCACTCTGTCTCTTGTGGCACAGTGCCCAAGGGTGTGCGTGGTGTCTGTATGTGCACAGAGGCTGTGGGTGTGAGCTGCCGTGCTGCAGGTGTTCACAGTAGTGGTGGGCACTGTGGCCATGTGTACAAGCACCCAGTGCTGCTGGTTCCCAGGCGATGTGACAGCCGTGGGTGCTAGAGCTCTGACAGTGGTTGCAGTGAGCGTTTCCTCACCCAGTACGGTGTCCTTGGTCTCAGAGCTTCTGCCCTGGTGGGGCTGTCTGGTGTTGAGAGTTGTGAGCTCCTCATGTCAAGCCCTGGTAGACATCTGTTTGGCGCAAGATGCCACTTTGAGTTCTGGTGACATGCTGTATTCTGCGTGGCCTGGGTGCTGAGAGGATCTGTCCCAAGAGCCGTACTGCAGGACCCTTGTCTCCCGCTCCTGGCTGAGCTCAGCTCTCACTGTCATGCGCAGTGGCTTCACCTACTATCTGAGTTCTTTCTTGTTCCCTGGTTTCTTGGGCATCTTCTTGCTCAGCAACTTAAAGCTTGTCTTCAGTGATGTCTGAGGAAGATGACACAGACTCAGTCCCTCACACCCTTTGGGATGTGCAAACTGAGTCCAGCCAAAGGCGATGCAGAGGGCAGGGTGTCTAAACTCCAAAGGGGGGTGCCACTTGTGTTGGTGGCCAGGAGCTGTGTGCACCAACCATTTTATGGAGTCAAGGAATGACCCTCATGCCCTTGGTAACCTTGCAGACTTCACTGTCCAGTGCAGGGGACTACAGAGACCCTCAGGGTGCACCCGGCACCCTGCTCTTGGTCGTCTTCAGTGACTGCTTTTGCTTACGTTACACAGGTGTGCAGATACCCTTAGGGCTGAGAGGCCTTTCTGTTTGGATTCAGTGACTTTGACACTTTTTAAAATAGTGAGTATACTCAAGCAATATAAACCGCGTAAAACAGAAACAGAAGGAACTATTGTAACTCAAAGTGGCGCCACCTGGCGGAGAGTCTGCACGTGGTTTGGTGGCCTGTTGGACCTTCCTGTTCACCCCCATTCTGCACTCTCAGCTGCCGTTGTTTGGAAGCAAGATGTAAAAGTCAAGGAAGTTCCCTTGTCAGCCTGTTGCAGCGCCCACCCCTGCACGTGGCTCTTCCCTCATAGACTGCTGTGACAGTGACAGTCCCAAGCCCATGATGGCAGTGAAATGCCCCACAGATAACCGTCACCACAGACAGCTTGTTGTTTTATTTATTCATTTACCTACCCATTTTTGTTTCTGGCCTTATGATCAAGCCTAGGGCCTTGCACATGCTGGACAAGAGCTTTACCACCTAGCCACGCTCTCAGCCCTTTTCAGTTTTTATTTTGAGACAAGGTCTAAGTTGCCTACACTGACCTTGAATTTGAGGTCCTCCTGTGTCAATCTCCTGAATAGCTGGGGTTACAGATGTGTACCACCATATACTGTACCTTGTTATGTTATCAGAGGGGGAACATGGCCCAGCTGGGACTTTCGCCATCTCAGATCCAGGCCTCTAGCTAGGCTAGGGACAGGAAGACCAGCCCAGGGCAGGACCAGCAGGGAGGGCAGACCCACCAACACAGGTGGCAGCTCAGCCTGGCCAGAGTCTGGCTGTGGCCTCGGGGCCCAGCTCTGTGGGCGAGGGGCTTTCTTCCCTGTGCTTCAGGTCCCCAGTCTGTGCAGGAGTCTGATGGTCATGCTTGTCTTGGATGGTGGTGATGAGTTTGTGGGATCCTCAGTAGAGCATGGTGCACAGTCCTTGGTACACTGGTTGAGTGTGGTGGTGCCACAGGGGACATTGTGTGCACAGTTTAGCAGTCACCCAGCAGGATGCCTACCTCGTCAGGGAAGGCCGTACCTGGGGATTCACCTGGGTGTTGAGCGGTCAGTAGTTTTCTGGTCTGAGCAGTCAGGATGAACATAGGCAGAGATAGGTAACGATATGGCCTGTTTGGGGGCATACTTGGTATATCTCAAAATGGAGTGTAAAGAGGAGGAGGGACCTGCTCCCGGAGGATGTGGTGCTGGTATAGATGTGCAGTCCTGGAATGTCTGAATGAGGCATGTTGGAAAAGCCATTCTGGGTACTGGAAGGTGGGAGATGTTTGAGGGTGAGAACATTAAGCATCTCCCTGTTCAGGATAGAGGGGCCGGACACATGTCAGGGGACAGAGGTGTGACAGGTCCTGGAGATGTAGTGGAGGCAAGACCAAGCCTGGACAGGTGCAGAGGCAGGGAAACATCCGGGACTTAGTGGGCTGCGGGTGAGGGGAGGGGTGTCCCGTCTTCCTTCTAGGGATACAGAAGCAGGTTTTCTTGGTACTGAACAGAGGTGAAGGTGGGCTTCAGCCATGGGTCTCAGACTCTAGGGAAGAGTGGACTTTTGGGCAGATTATTGCATCCTTGGCTAAAAGCAAACACTTTATTTGCTTACAACTGAGGTACACCAAGGTAGGGCTAGTTTCAGGCAAGTGGTGTAAGAGTGTCCCCAAGGATTTGTCTTCAGCATTAGCTTCATTTCAGGACTAGATCCCCTAATGTCCCTGGATGCGGGTCTCCAGTTCTAGTAGTGAAAATGCTTGTACACCATAAGAGTGTGTCTTGAGGGCTGGGGACATAGCTCAGTGGCACAAGCACCTGGCCCTGAGTTCAATTCCTGATTAAAAAAAAGACTGTCTTGGTCTCAGTATTCCCACCCAGAGCTCTGAGAGTTGCTGTGACCACCTTCAGTGGAGCACACATCCCTCTCCTGTTAGCTAGAAAGGCAGGTGGCCTGCGGCCAGGTCATGAGCCCCACCTGGACACCTTGGGCTGCTGGTTCCTGGGGATGCCCTCAGAGAAGGTCCCAATCCAGAAAGGCCTAAATCCTGGTGCCACCTGGTGCCTGGTTTGGGTAACACACTGTTTCTGAAGGTGATGCAAAGTCCTGTCTCCCTCAGCTGTAAGAAATCTCTTTTCTTTATATGAAATTCAGGACAGCAGAAGCTGATCGACCCAGAAACATTCAGAGATTTCTACAACTGCTGGAAGGAGACAGAAGCCCAGGCCCAGGAGGTCAGTCTGCCGTCCCTGGTGGTGGAGCATCTGGATAAAAATGAATGTGTCTACAAACTGTCAAGCTCTGTCAAGACCAACCGTGGTGTCGGGAAGATCGCCCTGACCCAGAAGCGCCTGTTCCTGCTGACTGAGGGGAGGCCAGGCTATGTGGAGATCTCTACCTTTAGGAACATAGAGGTGAGGTCTGGGAGCCTGCCTGCCGGGCTGGAGTCAGCTCTGCTCTGGACGAGTGAGGACAGCCACACGCTTTTCCAGCAGGGCCACCCGCACAGACGCTTGCCATCCCATGGCTTAGTCTGTGTACCTGTAAAGTGTCAGGATGGCCATGAGGATGGGGCATGGTTTAAATACTGAGTTTGGGTGCTTGTCCATCATGCAGTGCACCGTGAGGGGACAGAGTGGCGAGAAGCCAGGCAGTGACCTTCCAGCATAGGAGAAGTACACGGGTCTTGTATTTTAGGGTGTGCTGCACCCTGTCTCCGTGACTACCAGGAGCCCCTGTATCTTACATCTTTTTTCTTGTCTTTTCTTCCTTTAGTGGGGGTCCTCTTCAGGATGGGCTGTGCCCTGTCTCCTGTGACCCAGCACCCTTTGAGTGCTTGCTCTGTCTGATGTAACTGCTGTTTCTGCCTGTGCAGGAAGTCAGAAGCACCACGGTTGCTTTTCTCCTCCTGAGAATACCCACCTTGAAGATAAAAATGATGTCCAAGAAGGATGTCTTCGAGGCTAACCTGAAATCCGAGTGTGACCTCTGGCACCTGATGGTGAAAGAGATGTGGGCTGGGAAGAAGCTGGCCGATGACCACAAGGTCAGTCATCCCTGCATCCTGTGACCAACTTGGGTGTCAGGCAAGTTCCCTGCTGTCAGGGCCCAGGGGTGAGGTCTGGTTCTCTGGAATGTTCTGTGAGCCAACCAGAGGTCTAGTGGCATGCGGCGGCGCCGTGGGAGGAAACATAGGAGCCAACAGGGGTGGGCTGATCAGGAGGACCTTGTCCCCTCCACTTTGGTGATGTTCCATGGGATGGGGACTGGGCCTGGGCAGTGCTGACCTTGTCCGCTGTGCTGGGTCTTAGTTGGGTGTTTTGGGCACACACTGCTCTGAGGAATTTCACCCTCCAGCATCGCCAGATTAGGATTTGCAAGGGGAGCTATTGGATTTCTTCTGTAGGCTTAAGTGTACATGCTAGGGAGCTTTATATTTTCATGCCTTCTTTTGGGCCAAACTGGTGGCTTTGATTACCCCGAGTGATGAGTTCACTGTTCGTGGTGATGAAGGTGGCCGGCACGGGGAAGAGCATGGGGAAAGCTATTCATGTTGTGTAACTGGAAAGCCGTGACAGGAAACCTCCTAACAAACAGGGTAGGGCCACAAGCAGGGATGCACAAAAGGAACAGTTCATAGAAGCATAGAACTACTGTAGCCCCGCTGGTCTCTGGAGAAGTGCAGGCTGGGCTGGCCCCCACCGTGGGGGGCTAACACTGGAAAAAACAGAATGTTGAGTGGCAAGGACTTCCCAGTCACTGGACGGGGGGGGACAAGGTCTTTCTCAGATTCTAATATTGTGTGATTTTTGAACTAGCTCTTGGTTTTACGCCCTTTGCACTACATATTTAGCATAAACCAGCATGGTCAACTAAAGCCTGTGGGCCGGTGGACTGTTTTGCATAACAAGTTTTGCCGAGCCCAGGCCTGCATGTTGCAAAGGGTCTGTGGCTGCTTGGTGCTGCTGGCAGAGCTGAGCTGAGTGGTGGCAGCAGCAGTGTCGTGGCCCCTGAGGTCTGGAATGTTGGCTGCCTGGCCCTTTGCAGAGAAAGTTGGCCGGCCCCTGAGGTAAAGCATCAGTATCAGCCTTAACTAAGGAGAAAAAGTGGTGACACAAACTCCAAATCCATCATTCATTCGAACTCTTCTCGTTGCTGTAAGAAAATGTACTTTTAGAAGTCCTGTTTCCTGTGAGGCAACGAGGTCGCCCAGTGAAGTGACCTTTGTGAGTCCCGTGTATTGACATGTACCTGTTTCTCTTGTAGGACCCGCAGTACGTCCAGCAGGCGCTAACCAATGTCTTACTGATGGACGCTGTGGTGGGCACACTGCAGTCCCCAGGGGCCATCTATGCTGCTTCCAAGTTGTCTTACTTTGATAAGATGAAGAATGAAAGTAAGACAAGCTCCAATTTCACACAGCAGCTTCTTGAGATCTCTTTTAAGTGATTCTATCTGCTTGATGTTTGCTTTGTCCACTAGAACGGACGAGACTCCCTTGCTTAGACTTCTCTCTTTAGAAGTTTCTTGATTAGTACATATTTGCAATTCATAATTTTACATTCCTAATGGGGAGTTGGTACATGTGTATAACACAACATAATTACTTTTTCCATCCCTGTCTTCTCCTTTCCCTCTTCCCCCCCTCCATCTTGCTTTTCTCTTATACCTTCTAATTTATTTCTGTGTCCCACGCAGGGATCTGTGCTTCCCTTCTTTCACTAATAATGGGCCTCACAGCTCCTTGAACATCAGGACATGTTGAGGCATCTTGTAATTTGTCCATCTGGGGAACATTGATAAGAGATTTCACATTGGAAGGGGCTTGTTGTGATTCAGTTGCAGATGACAGAATGTCCTCTGGCTGGTGCAAGCAGGCTAGAAGTCTGTGCAGGGTTACTAAGTGGGTCGTGGACTCTGAGTGGTACGTTGATCTTGTAGTCAAGAACATGCCCACTGGAAGCTGTGGTCCCTGTGCATGGTCAGCTTGTGCACTGGTGGACTTTACCACTGCATGGGGTTAGGAGGATGGTGAATGTCAGTATATATTTTTTAAAAAACTTGATTTGGTCAGTTTCCCTAGACAGGAATTCTCCAATCTTTTCCCTGTGCATTTCTATCTGGCCATCACTTTCTGGAAGCCATACACAGATGGGTGATAGGCTTAGGTATGTTTTTTATGATGATTTTCAATCTAGGAGCAAAGAGGTGAAAAGGGCCTTAACACATCATTTTAGCCGCTTCTATTTTGTTTCCATTTTAAATGATCTCTTACAAGCAGCTGTCTTGTGATCTTCACAAAAAAGTAGAAATTACATTGAGGATGACTTGTTACTACTAAGGCATTAAACAATATAAAATTGGTTTATGAAACAGATTAACAAAATAGGGATGTCTTACAAAGGACATCTAATTTTGATTGTGTGTGTTTTGTTGGATTTTTTTTAGTAACGGCTTTATTGATATATAACTTATTGAAAGTATACAGCTTAGTGGTTTCTAGAATATACAGAGTCGTGAGACCGTTGCCATTGCAGATTTTAGACGTTTTTGCCACCCTTTTTGTATCTACCTCCCCTCCCAGGAGCAGTCACTGACTTGCTTTGGGTCGCTACAGATTTGTCTCTTTCGGGCTTTTCATATACATGGAATCAGACAATATTTTTCCTTTTGTCACTGGCTTCTTTCATGCAGTGGAGGGTTTCCGTAGTTCATCCACATTGCAGCCAGTGTCAGTATTTCACCCCTTTCGATGGCCGAATAATATTCCATTGTTTGGACGTAGTACATTTTCTGTATCCATTCATCAGTTAATGAACAGTTGAGTTGTGTCTACTTTTTGTCTATTGTGAAGGATACTGCTGTGAACACTCATGTACAAGTTTGCGTGAGGACATTTGTTTTTGTTTCTCAGGGATAGATAGCTGGTGGTGCCGGTTTTTTAAAAACGCTTTCTCAAAATTGGGAAAAATGAACCCCAGTTATGTTTCTTTACTTTGACCTAGTTTTCCCTCTTTGTGACATCTGCTACTGACTGAGGGATCCCTGATGCTTTCTGGTTATCAACCCCTCTCACATGGTGCAGGGGACACTAAGGAGCCTTGTGTGTTACCATACAACCTGCTGGTTGGCTGGAAGGCACTTTGCCTTACAACCAGACAGCGTTCGCTCTCTTTTTTCCTTAGGAACAAAATCAAATAAACACTATACTTAGGTGCTTTATATAGCTCCAAACTTACGCCTGATCTTTGCCCAAAGTCTTTGCCAGAAGTTTATGGAACAGCCTCCTAGCGGTTTACAGGGCCACCATGGCAACACCTGGCACAGACAGCTCACTCTCAGTTATTGTCCGCCTTGCTTCCTGTGGCAAAGGAGGGACCAACTAAGCTCAGGTCACAAAATGTGGCTGAATTCCTGACCCCTTCTTAGCAAATCAAGAAATATTTTTGAGTATGTAGAGATTCATGAGGTAAAGGTGCGTGGTCCTGAGCTCAACTTCGTAGCTTGTGGTGAATTCACAATGAGGGGTCTGAGAATATCCAAAGGATGATGATAACTCAGGGGAACATAATGATAACTCAGGGGAACAGGCAAGGAGGCAAGAGCTGTCAGCCCAGGTTAGGGTACCGGCTGACTACCTGCTGATCTTGTGATCTCCAGTAGTTCAACTAATGTCTGCACATTTCAGGTTTCCATCCTTTTTTTTCCGCGGTGATAATAGTATGGACTTCATCAGATTGTAATGAAGAGTATTGGGTTCAGTAACCCTTAGTTATTGCAGGCTGATCAGGCCCGCAATCTCCCAAGTGAGTGCACAGCGAAGGCTTAAATAAATGAGACAGTGGCAATGACTTCAGGGCTCCAGGAGGGACTAACTCTCTTACAGCTTCGATATTCTCTTTAGTTTAGACAAAGACTTTTCTGGGCAGCCTGTATTTATTTGGTTTTCAAACAAAGGAGAAGGATACTCAAAACACAGGAATCTCACAGGACCTTGGGAGAATTTTCCCAAGTAGTAAATTATGTCAGTCAAGAGAAATACCTTATCTTTAGGTTGGTATTTATTGTAGGAGTGTGGAGCCTGCAGCTGCAGTCTCCTTGTAGTTAGTTGGGATTGGAACCAAACGTCCTCACCTGTGGCCTTATCTTCTCCTTAGAGGTATCACAGCTTCACAGGCCAATATGGGCCTCAGGGTGACCAGGGACTCACAGGGGTTTACTTACTATGAGTCCACTGCCTATCTTCAGACAAGGTGCCTAAGCTTCAGAGAACTCGCAAATAAATATGGAAAGCCAATTGGTTAATATTAAATCCAGCTCAGAGCCACTTTGTAGTGGTCTCAAACAGAGGAGTAATACAGTGAGGGAGGAAGCTGGCAGAGGTGGCACGTGCCTGTAATCCTAGCCCTCTGGGAGGCTGAAGCAGGAGAATGTGAGTTAGAACCTAGTCTGGGCAATTTTGTGGTTTGGTGAAACTCTGTGTCAAAGAAAAGAGGGGAGAGAAGCAGTTGGTGAGTGCCTGCACAGTGCCCCACCCAAGACTGCGGTGACTCAGTGTCTGGTGGGTGAGGGAGGCTGGTAAGGTCTCCCAGGAAGCCAGCAGGTGGGGCCCCCATCGAGAGGGTCGTCCCAGGAGTCCCACAGAGGCAGTCATAGGCTCCATCAGGAAACTCAGTGATTTGTGTAGCAGAAGGATAAGTGGGAGAGGGCCCTCCTGGACAGTGGTTCTAGTGGGGGTGGTTTGTACCTCGTCCCTGGGGAGATGTTTGGAGTGGACTTGTGTATGTGTAGGGCTGGCCTGCCATCTGGGGAGTGACCCGGGATGCTGTCAACCCCATGGGGTGTGGGGGATACAGGACAGCCCCATAGCAGCAAGTGTCACCGTTCTTGAGTTCGTTCCTTGGTCCCTTTCTTCTGGGTACATTTTGCTGTTGAGGAAGGTTTAAACCTTCTCTCTTTGGCAGTATATAGTGGGTGGGTGTGGCTAGAGACCGGGTAAGTGGCCTCCAAGCTGATGGAATGGTGGTGGTATTCCATACAGGCCTGGCCTCCTGGCCACTGCTTTACACAACAGAGGAGACCACGTTCAGGTAACTTCCTGTGCAGTTTTACCCCAGAACTCTCGATCTGAAGGGAGTAGTGTGTGTGAGGCTATCTGTAGCATCGCTGTCTTATTTCTGGGGAACTAACGCTTGGGGCTTGTATTTCAGTGCCCATGGCTGTCCCCAAGACGACTGCAGAGACGCTGAAACACAAAATCAACCCTTCAGCGGGGGAGACTGGCCCACAAGCCATTGATGTCTTGTTGTACACACCAGGTAACAAGCTGTCTTACTGGTTTATGCTGCTAGGTTAGAAACAACCTGATAAGTTTAGGTGTGGGTTTGAGGTCAGCCCTAAGAGAGGAGCAGCATTGTGGTGGAAACAGCATGTTTTCAGCCCTTAGGTAAAATCCTGAGAGGGTTGATGCTGCTGTGGCTGCTCCAGCACTTGGCTCTGGTGCCTAGCAGCCGGGGAGCCCAGGGGATGGAAGGGATCCTGCGGAGCTTCCCTCCCTGCCCTGTGTGCTTGTCCTTCCCTCTGTAGCGGTTGATAAGGCACTTAGCTCCCATCATCTCCCTTGGGAGTTACTGCATGTGCTTCTGCTTCTGTGCTGAGGACGTAGCGCCCCCGGTGTTTATTGCAACAGGAATGGGACATAGGCTGTCACTGACCCAGTCAGATGGGTAACCTGGCCAGTCCCTTCATGTGGACAGAATGAAGTGAGCCTCTTCATTGCACTTGTGTGGTCCCCATCACATTGGGTGTGGTGAACCCACTGTTGTGTCTAACGAATTCCCTGTAGTCCCATGCCCTGTAGTTCCCGGCACCTCCTCTCAAGAGAGCATTCTGCCCCACACACGCAGTGGGTTGGTCTAACCCAGGCTCTCTGATGACCTCACTAGATGTTGTACCACAGCAGATCCAAGCCAGTTTCTTGCAGGGCCTACCAGAGCCTGGGCTTCCTGCCGTGAGGGGAAAGTATCCAGACCCTTGTTCTCTGTACCTCTCTGTGTCTGCATAAAGGCCAGCAGGAGGGGAAGAGTAGCAAGCTGCTGTCCCCTGTGGCCTGGCTGCCACTTCTGGGGATGGAAGAGCTTACAGGGAGCAGAGTTTTGCCAGCCTGCAGAAGCTAGGCATGGGACCACCAAGACGGGCAGTTCCTGCAAGCCCATTAGCTCAGGTTAAGACTCCAGGGGCCACATAAGGAGTTGAAAAAACCAAGTCTGTAGGCCTCCAATGGGCTCAGGCTCAGATGGGTGGGAAGAATATTTATTTAGTGGATCCCCCACCGTGGGGACCAAGGAGCAGTGGAATAGATGCCCCTAGAAAGACAGCAGGCCCGTGGTCCCTAGTCAAGGACAGAGGTGGCTCTGCATATGCACAAAGCGTTCTTGTGACCGCAGGGCAAGCACGAACTCCTGGGCAGTGTATGGAAGTGCTGGCTGTGAAGGAAAAGATGGAGTTGACTACACTGAAATTAAGGACTGTTAAGCAGTATTTCCAAGAGTGAAAGTGCAAGTCACAGATGGGAAAGGATGTTTTGGCACAACAGCATGGTTAGGGGCTGCTATCCAGAGAGGGACATGAGGCCCTCAAAAGTTGCCAGTAGATGAACACGTTACAGAAAATGCTATCTCAGTGGCCAGCAAAAACTTAGCCTCAGGAGCAAGAAAGGAAGTGCCGGTAAAATTATAGTTATAAAACCAAAAACAAGCTGACATAGGGCATGGTGGCCCTGTAGTTCCCAGTAGTCACATGCCCTGTAGTTCCTGGCACTCAAAAGGCTTAGGCAGGAGAAATTGGTTATATCCAGAAGTTCGAGGTCAGTCTGGGCAACACAGCAAGATCCTGCCTCAAACAAACCTACAAACAAAAAGCAAAGAAAACCCCCAGAAACTTCATATCCTTAGAATGGCCACACTTGAAGCCACCAAATGTTGGTGAAGCTATGGAGTGAGGGGCCTGGGTATGCACTTTTGTGTCATGGGAGTTGGTGGAAGGCCAGTGCTTTGTCCTCAGTGTCTCCACTGACCCCTCCCTGTGTGCTGGGAGCCCACTGGCTCCTCCTCCTGTTCCTCCTCCTACAATACTACTCAGTAATAAACCCTCATGGCAGAGCTAGCTCAACAATGCAGTCTGTATACCCCACCCCTAATCTAGTTCTGTCTGTCCATGTGGTTCTGTGACAGACAGCCCCTTTACAAGGCACCAAGCTCCACATGGGCAGGGCAGGACATGGTTTCACTCCCTTCAGTATCCCTAGCACCAGTACAACAGCTGGCACTAAGTAGATGCCCAGTAAATGCAGTAATGTCACATCACCCCTGCCAATACACTCAGAGGTTCTCTTCCAACACTATGGCCACTCTCCTCTTTAGGATACCTCGACCCTGCAGAGAAAGTGGAAGATGCTCACCCCAAGTTATGGTGCGCCCTGAGCGAAGGCAGAGTAATTGTGTTTGACGCCTCCTCTTGGACCATCCATCAGCACTGCTTTAAAGTGGGCACCTCCAAGGTGGTGAGTACATGAAGCTGCTCAGTTCAGACTGCTGTGTATGCATCCAAGTGCATACAAGGTCCAACACATAAGTGTGGTAGCCTGCAGTCCACACAGAACACATGGTCTGTAAATGGGAGGCCTGTGATTTTTACTGTGATTTTAAGTTAAGTGTAAGCTCGTCTTGCCCTTTTGCCTACAAGTGCTTATTAAAAGTTGAGGCTTAATCTCCCACCCACCTTTGAAAACCCTGGATGCTTCCTGTGCGTCAGCATGGTGCACACATGGTGGGGTGATGCCTTGAGGTGACTGCAGACCATGCTTCTGGTGAATCCTGGTGCTTGTTGGTGAGGGGCGACAGGTGGGTCTCTTTTGGACTCAAAGAGGAGTGAGCTGCTCCTCTGGAGGCCTGTGTGGGTATCCAGTTGCCCTGTGGACCAGGCCGCAGACACCAGGGCTGGCAAAGCACGTGCTGTACCTTAGTCCTTTGCGTCACAGCAAGCTTAGAGAATTTCACAGCAAGTACTGGCAGCACATCGAGTCATGTATCCGTGACATGGCCATGGTGCAGCCTGTCTCATGAATCATACACATGATGTATACATAGCCTGTGATGTATATATACATGATGTATACATAGTATGGTCTCTAGTTGCATCCATTTATCTATAAAAGCCTGTATACATAGCCCAGGACCCCTGCCCTGCAGTCTCTTCATGGGAGATCCCTACTCCTGGAGGATAGTACCCATGGCCCTCTGGTCAGTGTGACAAGTACATCCTGTCAGTTGGCTTGCATTCCCTGGACACTCACGAGATTGAGCTTTGTTGTCCATGCTTTGCCAGCTGCCAGGCGCCCTGCGGTGGCATGTCCTCTATGCATGTGTCCCTAAGCCTGAGTTTATCTTTCTTGCTGGTGTGCACATATTCTTTCAACCCTACATTCAAACTGCATCCATGTCTGCACATCCTGCCTGGTGGCTTCACCCTGTTCAGGAATTCTGGGGACATAGAGGAACCCTCATACCCTTCTCTCCAACAGTGCAGAATTTCAAAACAAGATGGTAGGAAATTAACAATGGTTGTTATATTGCATATTGTTATCTTCAGAGTAGTTGTTCAGATTACTAAATATAAGCATGCAAAATTGATCAAAAAATTAAGCATTAACTGTTTCTTTCAATAAACCAATAGAAATTAGTAGTATAATTATCTTAGCTAAGATAACATCTTCTTTTGAGGCTGTGTAAGCAAGACATTTTACTAAAATTACACCAATCCTGAGGTGGATGTAAAAATAAAGGGCTCTTTTAAATGAGTAGTTCTTGCATTAACAAGTTGGCTTCCTTTTCTAAATTACTTGTGTGTATATATATATTTTTCCCCCTTCCTTTCTTTCTTTTCTCCTTTCCCCCATCCTAGGTGTTCTTTTCTTTGAGCAGTCTCTTTCCCTTTCACAATATCTATTGTAACTTTCAGATTTTATTTACTCTTTCAGTTTTATACACTAGGAAAACAATACAGTGTTTACACATGTGGGTCTGATGTATTTCACTTAGTATGGTCTGTAGTTGCATCCATTTACCTATAAAAGCCTGAGTTTATCTTTCTTTATAGCTGAGTAATACTCCATTGCATAAACATACCACATCTTTTTTATACATTCCTCAGTTCATGGGCATTGTAGTTGTTTCCAAGATTTAGCTATGACAGATTGCGCTGCTATAAACATGAGTGCATGTATATGGCTGTGGTATTATGTTTTCAGTTCTTCTGGAAAAATACTCAGAAAGGGAAACCTGGGTTGAATGATACCTCTAATCCTAGTTTTTTGAGGAATCTCCACACTGGTTTCCACAGTGGTTGTACCAGTCTCCAACAGTGGTGAAGGGTTCTTTTTTCCCCTACAGCCGCTGGTTAATTTCTTGATAATAGCCATTATTTCTGGAGTGAAATGGAATCTCAGTGTTGTTTTAATTTGCATTTCTCAAATGACCAATGATGTTGAACATTTTTTCATATATTTATTTGCCATCTGCATTTCTTCATCTGAGAAGTGTGTATTCATTTCAGATGCCCATTTTTGATTGGATCTTTGAATTTTAGGGGTGTGATTTTTTTTTTTAACTACAAACACATTCAGCCACCTTATCTTTGACAAAGGGGAAAAGCATGTTCACTGGAAGAAAGATAATCTCTTTCATAAATAGTGCTGGAAAAACTGACTTTCACATGCTGAAGACTAAAACTAGACTCATGTCTACCACCATGCGCTAAACTAAAGTCAAAATGGATCAAAGATCTAAATATTAAAACAGAAACACTAAATCTACTAGAAGAGAAAGTAGGTGGAAATCTTGAAGACATAGGGGTAGGCAGACATTTCATGAACAAAAACCAAACTGCACGGGAAACACTTCAAAGAATCAAAAACTGGGATCTCATCTTATTGAAAAGTTTTTGCACATCAAAAGAAATCACCAACAGAATAAAAAGAAAACCCACAAATTGGGGAAAAATTTTTAGCTAACTGTCCCTCAGACAAAGGACTTCTATCTAGAACATGTAAAGAATTTAAAAAAGGCTTCATTTTGTAACAGTCTTTACTGCCCTCCTGTTAGAACACTGAAAGCAACGTGTTATTCAATTATGTGAAAACATCTTCCTGCTAGTTTCACAGATATTTCTTACTTTCCCATAAGAAAAAACCTGGAGAATAGCTCAAGAAAATGCTGCCTCACCTGAAGTGGGAGGTTCAAACTGGTTTATCTAAGACGTCTTCTTTTGAGGCCATGTAAGCAAGACATTTCACTAAAATTACACCAATCCTGAGGTGGATGTAAAAATGAAGGGCTCTTTTAAATGAGTAGTTCTTGCATTAACAAGTTGGCTTCCTTTTCTAAATTACAGGAATTTTTTTTTTTCTTTCTTTTTTTTTTTTTTTCCTCCAGTACCGGGAACCGAACTCGCGACCTTGCGCTTGCCAGGCAGGCGCTTTGCTGCTGAGCTAAATCCCCAGCCCCAGGAATTTTTATAACTAGAATTTAAATTATTAATTTTCAAAAGAGCTTTCTTCTGACTTCAAGACTATAACCACCATTGACACTGATTATATCTAGTATTATATCTAGTCCTCAGCAATCGGCCAACATGATGTCACTTTTACTCTTTGAAAATCTAAGTGTACTTGAAGACATTTATTCAACAGTACCATGGGGGCCATGTCACGGGCAGAGACAGAAGAGGTAATCACAGCATAGGCAGCAGCTGCCTGACCGTCTCCGTTGGCACCGGCTGGGGCAGGTCCGGCCACTAGACTGATTGCCAGGTGCAGGCAAACACAGCCCTAATCCATGTGATGTGTGACATTCTAATTCTTTGGTGTCTTAAACCTTAATTTGCAATATCAAAAAGCTTAGCAGTAAACAGAAATATTCCTGTCTCTTGGCCTTGACCAGTGGCAGACCCCTAGGATACTCTAGAAATAGAGAGCCCTATTGTGGGTTGTTCCTGTGTGGTAGACCTTCCTTTCCACTTTCTTCACAGCCACCTGCTAAAATTTATTTGCGACTCCAAATAGGTACTCATGGTGGCCTCTTGGCTGTGCACAGTGGGAACAGTTGAGTTGCTGATGTGTACATCCAGCTGAGGCTGACGGATGTCACTGATTTCTCCCTGTACTCAGACTGTATATGAGCAGCTTTCCATGATTTCCACATTTTTGTGCTTTTGTCGGTGACTGCTATTCAGAGTGGCCCCAAGCATGGTGTGGTAGTGTTTCTATTTGCACAGAGGCTGTGACACAGCCTGTGGAGAGACCGAGGGGTCAGGTGAGCTTTACTCGGGTGTGGTGATGGTCCCCTTGGCCATGAGTTCAACATTAACAAAGCAACAATGTGCACCCAATAAACTGTCTTAGAAGGAAACACACAAACCTAAAGCAAGGTCACATAATAACCCATCAAAGAAAATGCCATGATCAGATGCTGTGGGCCCAGGGCTGTTTGTCCCCAGGAGCAAGGGTTCAGTATTGGGGTAATCAGGCACATTTGTGGAACGTTACTGCATGAAGACTGAGCACTGTGCTTTTTTTCCTGGCCTCCCCTTAGAACTGCATGGTGATGGCGGAGCAGAGCCAGGTGTGGGTCGGCTCGGACGACTCCATCATCTACATCATCAATGTCCACAGCATGTCCTGCAACAAGCAGCTCACGGACCACCGCACTGGTGTCACAGGGCTGATCGTGCAAGATGGGAAGAAGCCCAGGTACAGAGGGCAAGCAGGGATGGAGACTCACTCGTTGGCCCTCAGGGCAGTTTCCCGAGGTACATGCCCCAGGAACCAGGAGGGCGAGTGAGTGGAATAGCCGGGAGGTGACAGGCTAGGTCTGCATCTGTTGTGGGTACAAGAAGGGTGTTTCTCCTCTGAGAGTGATCTGGCTTGGCACCTGGCCTTTCTGCTGAAGTCAGGGACAGTACAGGCCTGTGGTGGAAGGGTGAGCCCCCTGTAAGACTAACATCCATTGTTGTCAGTTTCCTCATTGTTCCACTGACATTGGGAATTGGCATTTCTGTGTGAGATCACCCAAGTTTTCAGCCTTGGCTTCATTTTAAAAATGTCACTGTAAGATCCCCTCAATCCCCCAAAAGTTACTTGCTGGCCAGCAGTGTGCAGACTGACTGGGACCAATGAGGTACTTCCTCGTGCAAGCTGCAGGGCTGACGTGGGGGAGCTGTGTCCCTTGACCTGTCTTCAGTTGTTTTCTGGGTGGGGAAGATGTCTGGGGTGCCAGTGATCTTCATTTTTTTATTGGCTTTTTTTTTTTTTTCTTGGTACCGGGAATTGAACTCACGACCTTGCACTTGTGGGGCAGGCGCTGTGCTGCTGAGCTAACTCCCCAGCCCCAGTGATCTTCATTTTTAAACCCACCCAGTGGACTTTCCCTTCTGACCCTGTCTTCCCTTCCTCAGGGGATGAAGGACAAGCAGCTCTAGACTCTACCTGTATTAATCATTTTCCTAGTTACTAGGGAAAAATATCCAACACCCACAGCCTAAAGGAGGAGAAGTTTATTTTGGCTCACAGTTCTCGGAGGATTTAGTCCCAGGCAGAACAGCGTGGTGGAAGGGCGTGTAGAGAGAAAATCAACTTGCGGCAGCCAGGAAGCAGAGAGATGGGAGGAGCTGGGACGAGAACACACCCTTCCAGATCGCGCCCTCAGTGACCTGCCTCCAGCCAGGGCGCAAACTGCTAGCAGCACCGTTAGCCTTGAACTCATCAGTGGCTCAACCTCCTGATGGATACAGTGTCCCCACGATCCAGTCACTTTCCCAAAACCCCACCTCTGAACACGCGAGACTTTGGGGAACCTTTTAGATCTGAACCATGGCACCCCTGCAGGCACAGGCGAGTCCCATCAAATGCGCATGCTTAGCTAGCCTCATCCCACCTGGGATCAAGTCATTCTGGAGAAAACTATTTGAACCACAAAGCCCTGAGACTATCCTGGTCCACGGGAGGCTTCCAGAGAGGGCATGAGGTGCTCCCAGGGCCACACAGGTGGGCGGCGGGTTGTGACCACCAGCCTTTGGGCCTCCCGTGCCCACTCCCCTGTTCTAGGGAGTCAGCATCCCCAGGAAGAACTGTAAAGGTCATTTCTCTGGCCCCATCTAGGCTCCCCTTGTGTCTTAGTTACTTTTCTTGTTGCTGTGACAAAATAAAGGAGGCAAAGTTTATTTAGCTCACGGTTTGTAGAGGTTTCAGTCCATAATCGCCTGGCTCCAAGGCAGGGTGGTGTGGCAGACAGGTATCACAGGAGAAACAGTTCATGGTGCGCGGGTGGTAGGAAAATAAGCAAAGGACAACCCCGGCTCTTTCTGCCCCTTTGTACTTCATACAGCCTACTTAGGGCGGGTAGCTCTCTCTCTCTCTTAATTGTAGTGCCCTTGAGTTTAGCATTGCACCGTGAATCGATCCCAGCATCACACTCTAGATCCAGCCACCACTGAAAAAAAGCCCTAACTATGACTGTATGAAACTTTGGGGGGACAGCTAGACACAAACCATATAACCATGGATTCCTGTCATGTCTTCCCAAGCATCCTGCTTCAGGTGACTGCTCACCACATTCCTTTGTTCCGTAAGAGAACACCACAAATGAGTTAACTTAGAGCAAAGATTCACCTAGTTCTGGAGGCCAAAAGTCCGAAGTCAAAGTGTTGGCAGGGCCACGTGCCTTCTGAGCCCTTTGTGGAGAGTCCTTCCTTCCTGGTCCAGTGCCTGGTGGCTGATGGCCACCCGTAGTGTCCCATGCATGTCTGCTGCAGGGTCCTCAGCTCCCTTGTGTAAGAACACACTAGTCATGTCCCATCACTGTGACCTCATTTTAACTTGTTCAGGTCAGATTCTGAGATACTGAGGTTTGGGACACCAACATATTTTCTCAGGGCCACAGTCCAACCATGATTCCAGTTTGTGTCATTATGTCAAGAATGCTGCTCCTGGGCTGGGGATTTAGCTCAGCGGCAAAGCGCCTGCCTGGCAAGTGCAAGGTCGTGAGTTCGGTTCCCAGTACCGGAGAAAAACAAAAAACAAAACAAAACAAACAAACAAAAAAAAAGAATACTGCTCCTATTCTGCCCATCTGTGTCCTGTGGTGAGGATAGCACCCAACACACATGTGCTGATGAGGTAGGGTCTCTGTGTTGGCCCTGGGGAAGGGCTGCTTGGCAGGTGGGTCCAGCTCCCATACCTCCCTCCAGGCTGGCTGTCCTCCTGGCCCGCTCTTACCCTTACTTAGCTCCAGAGAGCCTGTGTTGTTGGCAGGCCCAGCTCAGGTGGGACGTGGGCACAAACCTGTTAGTGGACTAGGCTCTAGGGTATGGGAGTCATGGACGGTACTGGCCACAATCTGTCCTCCTGCAACTGTGGGTTATTAAACCCAGTGCTGAGGTGTGCTTGCCTCCTGGGCTTCTCTTGGAGCTGGGTGGCCCTTTGCTAAGACCAGATCACAGGTAACGGTCAGCTGTGGCTGCAGTCACCAAGCCTGTGACCAGCCGGCGCATTATCTGCTGGCGTGTTCGCAGGAGTGGCACATTACTTAGCATCCCTGTGGTGGAGAATCCAGTGGTGGCTTTGTTCCTCCTGAGGCTGGAACAGTGCTGCAAAGGCCTCCATCAACCTATGTGTGTTTTTGGTTCCCCCAGTGAGGTCTACTCCTGCAGCCTGGATGGGACAGTCCTGGCATGGGACGTCAGCACCCTGCAGGTGACCTGCTGCTTCCAGGTGCCCTACGGCGGCCTCACGTCCATCAGCCTGCACAGCAGCAACCTGTGGTGCTGTAAGTCCAGACAACCTGACTCCCTACCTGGGAAGGAAGGGCCCGTTTCCTGGTTACTTCTCTGTGCTCCCGCCCCACCCGTAGGCCTCTGCACACCTGCTCTTCCCCTGCTCTCACAGGCCGTGCTCTGGAGCTGACCCCGGCCCAGATGCTGAGGTCATGGTGCTGCCCCGGCATCCTCTTACAGCCCCGTGTGTGTCACTCCCTCCCCCAGGGACCAGGTCAGCAAGGCCTTGGTGTGGTTACCTGTGCTGATCCTGGCACATCCCTGGGGCCCTTCGTGTCCTTGGAGCCAAGCCAGCATTTTCCAGGGGTGATAGGCTGCGCAGGCCTTGGCCTGGCAGCTCATGTTCCGTGTTTCTGAACACCCTAGGGCGCAAACACTGCCTGCGTGTTAAGGACGTCCCCACCCAGCATATGCCAGACAGCATGAGTAACACTCATGAGTTCCATGAATTCTTTAGGTGAAACATAGTTTACATACGGTAAAACGCCCAAGTATGCAGGTTGTTTGTTCTGACAAAAGCAGAATTGTCCCTCAGTGCCCGTGGGGGACTGGTTCCAGCACCCCCATGATAAGAAAATCCATGGCTGCTCGAGTCCTTTGTGTAAAATGGCATGTGGTTGTCTAGAACCTGTGCATATCTTCTTATACCATACACTTTAGTCATCTTAAGATGTCTTATAATACCTAATACAATGTAAGCATTCCATAAATAGTTATGCTGTATGGTTTATGGAATAACGGCAAGTGAAAAAGCCCGTACATGTTCAGTATAGACTTGCAAGATCGAACCCAGAGCCTGTGCCTGCTAGGTAAGTGCGTGCTCCGTGGCTGAGTTGTACTCTCAGCGCATGACTTTTTCAAATAGTTTCAAATCACAGTTGATTGAATCCACAGATGTGAAACATACAGATACAGAGGGCTGACTGTATACCCAGCATAACTGTAGAGAAACCAAGATAGAGCACATTTCCACCACTGCCCCCTTCCAGGCCATGCCCTGCCCAAAGGGGTGCAGTTGTTCTTCACTGTCACTATGAATTTGTTTTCCAGAACTTTCTATAAGTGGACCCTACAATATATATTGTTTCATCTGGCTTTATTCATTCAATATGATACTTTTAGGGTTCATCTATGTTACTTCGAGTGTCAGTAGCTCATTCATTTTCATCTCTGAGTCATACAGGATTCTGTGTGTTACTATACTAGCTCAGTGCTATTCTCCTAGGGTAGACGTGGGGTTGTGTTTAACTGTGTGAGGAGCTATTGGTTTTTCTTAGAGCACCAGCACCATCCTACATTCCCACAAGCAGGGCATGAAGGCTCCAATTTCTCCACATCCTTACCAACCTTTCCTGTCTGCCTTTTTGGTAATGGCCACACATCTGTCCACATCTGCACCTTTGGCTGTTCACACAGCAGAGTAGGTGCTGAGCGCTGCCCTCTCCTCCTGCAGTGGGGGCCCCTGTAGCCTTAGCACATGACAAGTGTTTAGATGCAGCATCAGGGTGACCTGGGAGCTGGTGACTGTATTGGGGAGGAGTTTCTGTGGCCCCCAGACAGAGGCCCCCTCCACATGGGCTTCGTACGGCTTATGGCTCGTGACTTCTGCTGGTCAAGCATTCCCACTGGGCAGCCGCCTGTAAGGGCCTTATTCATCAGCCTGAGTGGGTAACCGCATGGCTGCAAAAAAGGCTTCCTGGAGGATGCGCTGTTTGTGTATTAGGTCTCTGGCTCAGAGGTCTCAGTGGAGATATAAAGCCAGGTTGGCTTCTGAGCCATCCGGCTGGCCAGGGACCAAGGGGCCATTGCCTCGGTGAGACTGAGGGCTGGGGGAGGGGGCTGCAATCCAGTGTTGTAGCAGCATGAAGTCAACACAGCATCTCCGGGCGGCACCTCTTACCTCCCAGCACTGGCAGACTGGCCTCTTGCTGGTGAGATGGGTCCTCCCCATCTCTGTGTAGTGGCTGTCGCACTGGTGGGGAGGGGATGGAGAGCTGCATACAGTGACAGTACAAGAAAGAAAGCTGGACAACACTGAGCCTTTTCTTCAGGCATCTCTGCCTTCACTGTAGATATGGCTTTACCTCGTCTTTGGGCTGGTTTTGGTGGCTTTTATCTCGCAGAGACTGAAGACATTTTACCTAAGTGAGTAAAGTTGCGACACAGAAATGCCAGAACCAAGCACAGGCATGTGCCTTGAATTGTGGTGGCCTCTTAGTGGGTTAGAACCACTTCTTAGGTGACAGAAAACTCAAAGCAGTGGTTCCTGGGCAACTTCTAAAGCAGCCCTACTTTCCACCACACTGCACAAAGCCCCAGAAGAGAGTGGAGGACTCCAGCTGTTTCCTCTCTCTGTTACACACTGGGCGGAGTAGTATACACCTGTAATCCCAGCACTTTCAGAGGCTGAGTCAGGAGGAGCACAAGCTGAAATCCTGAATGAGCAACTTAGCAAGATCCTGTCATAAAAAATAAAAAGGTGTAAGGATGTTACAGCTCAGTGGCAGAGCACTCTCCCCCTGGGTTTGATCCTCTGTGCCACAAAAAAAAAAAAAGGAAAGGAAGGAAAGGTCCTTGTAGTCACGTGTTGCTGTGTAAACTGACAGAATGTAAGCGCCTTGCCAACTCCCAAGCATCACATGGGACGTGTCCCACACGGCAGTCCCTCTGCTTCTGTGCTCACTCTGCCTGGTCCTCATTCCAGTCCTTTCCTGACACAGGCACAGGCAGCAACATTGTGGTCATGACGACGCACGGCTCCCTGTGCAAAGAGCTGAGGACAGACGAGGACCTTAAGGAGGCACAGTCCTCCTTCCTGGGCCTGCAGCTCCTTCCTGAGGTACTCCACAGAGGGCGCAGGCACGAGGTGGGCTGCCTCGGCATAGCACAGTGCCAGCATGATCTTTGTTTTAGCAGGGGCAGCTGTGGACCGCCTGTGCGGGGCGTGGTGAGGTGTGCATCTGGAGCTTGGAGGACCTGGCCCAGGCCCCGCAGCGGATTCACCTGCAGGACTGCTCTGAGGTCAGCTGCATGATCCGTGTGAAGAGGCAGGTAAGGTGACATGTGGGCTCCTGCCCAGCCTGGCCCCTCCTGCTGCTTCTGCCTTCCTGCTTCCTCTCCCAGGTTCTGTCTCCATGTCCCTAGACTGTCATATACCTTGAGTTGCATAGTGTGATTGCAGTGCTTAGAAACCAGATCTCCCCAGGGCTGCCTTAGTAAATAACCACAGTCTGGGTAGCTTAAACAATCAAACCAAACTATTTTCCCCCTGTTCCAAAGGCTGGAAATCTGAAACCAAGGTAGTGACATCTTACAGGTCCCGCCACCTCCCAGCTGTACCAAGCTGGAGTCCAAACCTTTAACACCTGGAGCTTTAGGGTACACTTATCCAACCCATAGGAGTGAGGCTCAGGGTATGGTCCAGCCTGGGCAGAACGCTCCAGCTGTGGGGC
This sequence comes from Chinchilla lanigera, assembly GCF_000276665.1. Classification (NCBI taxonomy): domain Eukaryota; kingdom Metazoa; phylum Chordata; class Mammalia; order Rodentia; family Chinchillidae; genus Chinchilla; species Chinchilla lanigera. The sequence continues at coordinate 252,649 of NW_004955454.1, forward strand.
TATGAAACTAGAGCCCACTCTCTCTTCCCAGAACACAAGTGTCAGGGAGGCAGAGGGTACACAGTCCAGTCCCAAAGGGGAGAAATTAGAAGAAAAAGAGTCCTGGGTCCCAAGCAAACCTGAAACTCAGCAGGGAATTTATATTCAAGCCCTCCTCCACTAGCTTTACTGGCATATAATTAACAAGTACAAATGATACTCACTTAATGTATACAGTGTTGATATACAGTGTGTCTAATCGCCACAACCAAGCTCATTAACATATGCATCACCACACAGTTACAACTGTGGGGTTTGTTTTGTGGAGAAAACTTCTAAAATTTACCTCTTAGCAAATTTGAGGTACACCAGATGGAATTATTAACTATGGTCACATCATCCCCTAAGCTTTATGGCTTGAGACAGTCCACTGTAGCTCAAGGCTCCATCCTGTGGGCCCACCAGGTGGCCCAGCCTCTGGGGCACCAGGAAGGACATGGATTTGGGGGTGCATTAGTCAGCCGAAGCACTGGGTACAGCACCATATATTTTTGGGGGGCCTCCTTCCCAGCTGATGCCCCTCCTGTTTCTCTCTGGCAGATCTGGGTGGGCGGCAAGGGGCCATCCCAGGGAAGACTCAAAGGGAAGATCTATGTGATTGATGTGGAGAGGAAGACGGTGGAGAAGGAGCTGGTGGCGCATGCAGACACCGTGAGGACCCTATGCTCTGCCGAGGACCGATACGTGCTGAGTGGGTCAGGCAGGGAAGAGGGCAAGATTGCTATCTGGAAAGTGGAGTGATGGTGCGCAGATGTGCAGGAGGTAGCCTGCTCTGCTTGCTCCGCAGGCCTCTCTGGAGCTGTCCCCGCAGCAGAAGCCCTGAAGGCTGGGCAAGCAAGGGCCGAGCCACTTGGTCATTTGGGGAGATGTCTGGGCCTGTGTGGAATGTGTCTCCTGTGGGCCCTTGACAAGACCTTCCAGCCCGCAAGCAGCTCAAGCCAGGTGCTCCTCAGGTTGTTGGCTATGGCTCAGTTGGATAATAGCTACCTCTGCTGGGCAGCTACCATGTGTGCTGTCTGCAAAGTTCCAAACGCTACCACCAGGGTTCAGCCCTGGGTTGACCCGTTTAGCTGAGTCACACGTGACCTGGAGGCCCTGGCGTCTGTCTGGTTTTGCGTCTCTTGTGCTTCAGTCATTCATACTTAGGTGTCACCAGGGTGACAGTGGCTGGGCATGATGGTGAGCCAAGGCACCCTACAGTCTTCTAGTGACTTCTAATTTCTGGCCAGTCTTCTGGGCATTTAACAGTAACCACTTTGTGGTCGAGCAGGTTTGCACTGCCCAGCCTGCCCCATCGGAACAGGTGGCCTGCCTGAGGGGCGGGGACAACACTGTGATCAGATGTGTCCAGTCAGGGCTTGGGCTCTCTGTATCTTTCCTCTTCTCCCTCCCTCCTTTCCTCCCTCCCCCTCCCTCCCTGCCCCCATTGGGCAGCACTGGTATTCAAACTCAGGGCTTTAAAATGAGCTATATCCCCAGCCCCTTTTTCTATTTTGAGACAGGATCTCGCCAACTCACTAAATTGCTCAGGCTGAGCTCAAACTCGGTCTCCTGTCTCAGAGTGCTGGGATCACAGGTATGTGCCAGCATGCCTGGCTTCTCTTTTTCTTTTTTATGAATTCAAAGATTTTATAATTAAGAAACCTAGAGAGACTTTGTTTCTACCAAAGTTACAGACAGAAAGGTCTAGAAGAGCAGGCACTATCTTATCTCCGGAGTAGCTGCTCTCCCAGGGCACAACCCATTGACCTGCATCTCTGTAAATGTGTATGTATATGTAGGTGATGCTTTATTATGTAACTAAAAAAAAACTGTAAATAACTAAATATTTGCAAAAAGGACCCTTTGCCCATTACTATGCTGTGATTAAGATTTCATTCCTGAAGTATTCTGTGAGGATGCTTCTGGTGTTATTGCCAAAGTTGGAGGGAACACTCATCTCTCTGAACATTACCAGGGCACGTGGCCTGTCCCTGTGGACCTAGCATGAGCTCAGCCACCAGCCCTCTCTGGAGCTTCTCGGTTTTCAGGACACAGCGGAACACCGGGCCACAGCCTGCCCACCGAAAGGCCACTGAGGGTGTTTCTTGAGGGTGTTTGCAGGGCCACACTCTAGCCCACAGACGTCTCCTCGTGGACCCTAGGCTTCACTTGATCTTAGCCAAAAGGCCGAGAAGCGATGACCCTAGGCTTTAGAAGAACCATGTCATTGACTGATACTTCCCTCAAGGTGTGGACTTCGCATAGTCACTGGCTCTTCTGGGTATCCTGGAACGTGGTGCAGCAAAAGCTCAGTGCTTGTGGAAAGGTCCCCAAATTCCAGAAAGAGGACTTGGCCAGCAGTGAAGGGCAGAGGTTGAATTTTGCTTTTGTAAACACATGGAACCTTACAATGAAAGTCTATCAAAAAGATGTATATAAATTATTTAATGCCAGTCCAGAGGTAACCAGGTATTTTCACCTTGTGAATAATAAATTCATTTATTTGATAAATGCATATATCCACTTTATTTCATCATTGACTGGTGGAAGAGGTCTTGAAAACAATCCAGGACTTTCTGAACTTGCTCTTGATTCATTCTAAGCACCAATCAAGTTATGTCAATGCAGACTTTTCATCTGTTTTACTCATAGTGATAATTTCCAGGATCTATGTGACAGTAATTATATTTGAAACCACCAGTACAGAAAAACCCCAGAGGCTTTTAGGAAGTGGTCATTTATATAAAAGAGGAAAAAGCAGTGAAGTGGGATGGATGGGTGGAGTGAGGGCATGGTTCTGTACTGATGTAAATGGCATCTTGCTAGTGGGCTTCACCTGGAAAAAAGGGGCACTTTGGTGTGTCAGTTTCCCCGTGCCTTGGAGAGCATATAATACGCATACATTATGAATGAGCGTGTATCAGGGGAACGGCCAGAATGAGTGGGGTTCATTAAACAGACTGTGCTGCCTTTCCTGCCTTGGCTTTGCCAACTTAGATTGGCACAAAAGCATTGCCCTTGAACCACAAGCCATTGTATTTTATGGTAATTTCAGCTGACACAGGAGAGGAAAGCCTTGGTGAGGGGGTTGGTGGGGCTACAAGCACCCTCCCTTTACTGAGGCAGAGTGGTGGTGACAGTTCTACGACTCGTTCTCAGGAAGTGTTTGTTGTCCCTTGGTGCTGTGCAGTGATGGCCCTTGGAATGTGACTATAATGTCTGAATTGAAAGTGTATGACTTTTGTCTACCTCTGGAGAACTCCTCAGGGAAAGTCCAAGTGGCTGAGGAGGGCAGCGAGGCCTCTATTTGCATTTCTTGCAGGAATGCCACAGTATCACTGAGGGTGAGACAAAGGTGCAGGGACAGTGCTGCCACTGAGGATAAGGTGACTGGGGCATGCACAGGACAGGGACCCAGCTTTCATGCCTCAGAAAACAGGCTGCCTGGGGGGCTGGGCAGGGCAAGTGGACCAGGGCTTGAGCTGAGCCTAGCCGGGGACCTGGCCACATGACCTGTGTCCCCCGTGAAACATAGGTGGTTCCTTTGTGCAGGGCTGGTATGAAGCCTGATGGGGGGCAAGCTGAACTGTTGGGTGCTCAGGAAATGCTCAAAGAATATTCCATCCTGGGCTGCTTCCTGGGCTTATTAAGAGTAAATGTGAAAGCTACTGCAGTGGTCTTCTAGGGATACACCCATGTCCTAACCCCCAGAACCTGTGATGATGACCTTATTTTGCAAAAAGGGTCTTTGTAGATGTAATTAAGGATTGAGATGAAATCCATGGCAAGTATCCTGAGAGGAGAGACACTGAGATGGCCACACAAAGAGCAGGCTGCCTGAAGATGGAGCCGGGCGAGAAGGGCCACACAGCCTCAGCCATGTGACAACCTGGAGCCACCCAGAGCTGGAAGAGGGAGAAAGGATGCCTAGAGCCCTCAGAGGGAGCACAGCCTGCCTACACCTTGATTTCAGACTCCTGGTCTTCAGAACTGTGAGGAAATAAACTTTTCTTGTCTTAAACCCCCACAGGACACTCACACGGCCCCATCTATTGCTAGCTTGCTCTGGGCAATGCTCATCAGGCATTTCAAAGGCAGAGTTACGCATAATACTAAGAAGACCTGCAATACTGGGCGTATTGTTCCCCTGCTACACATCAGGGCACCCTGGCTCCAGTCCTGAGAGCAAAGTAGAAGGCCATAAGGTATAAGGAAATGCTCCTCCTTTCCAAGAAGTCAGGGGCAGTTTTTCCTAAGGAGCCTCCAGAGCTGGCCTTGCTCTGACAGGAGGCTTGGTTGGCAGCGGGAGGCTGAGACGGGCTCTCCTGAGAGGTCTGCAGCCCCTGCCCGGCTCAGCCCGTGCCCTGAGGGAGGAGGTGAACTTACTTCATCTGGTGCTGGAGAAGAGGATCTCTCTCAGGTCTGCATTTCTAGCTGTTGATCCTGAGCAGTGGTCAGCTAGGGGCCAGGGCCCCTAGCCGTGTGGAGGTAGCTGGGTGGCTCAGGTGAGATGAAGTAGGACAGCAGTGTACTTAGCTGAGCCTGAGATCACTAACATCTCAATATGGATGGCCACAAAATTAAATGCTTACAAAAATGACTTACCAAAAATAAAGTAGGAAAGCAATGACAGAGGAGCAACAAAATAAAAAGAAAAAGCCCAGATGTGACAAACAGAATATAAATAGCAAGGTGGTAGACTTAACCCTAAGCACATTGGTTATTATATTAAGTACGAATGACTAACCACTCCAGTGAAAATGCAGAGATTATCAAACTCCATAAAAATGAGACCCACCTGTATGCTGTGTATGCTGTTGTACTTTAAAGACAAAAAATATAAGAGTAAAAAATGAAAAAAGGCATACTATGCAAATAATAAGCAAAAAAGCTTATAGCTATATTATTATCAGATAAAACATACTTCAGTGAACAAATAGGAAATATATAGTAATAAACTGTGAATTCATCAAGAGAACATGATAATCTCACATAGGATATCATGTTAATAAAAGAGACTTAGATACATGAAGCAAACATGGTAGAACTATAAGAGAAAATAGACAAATCCAAAACCTACCTGGGTATGTTGATCTATGCCTGCAATCCAACACTTGGGAGAGCAAGGCAGGACGATCTGAGGTCAACGTAGGGCACCCAAATTTGAGGCCACCATGGATTATATAACAAGACCCTCCTTAAAACAGACAGCCCAAAACCATAGGTTGAGATGTTAACGTTCCTCTCCCAGTGACTGACAACAAGGAAAAAACTGGGAAGGGTACAGACAAATTTCATAACCCTGTCAA
>NW_004955454.1:258588-260347 GCF_000276665.1 Chinchilla lanigera
AAAAAAAAAGAGAGAAAACAAATTTTCAATACCAGGAATGAAGGACAGCATTAAAATCTTGTAGACATCAAGAAAGGAAAAAATGAAGGGAGGCAGGCAGGCTATGAAAAATAACCAAAGACAAAAAAATCTTATAGACATTAAAAAGATACCATGAACTTAGATGAAATGTCCAAACATCTTAAAAAATAATTTCATGAAACAAACACAAGCAGTAGAAAATCTGAATAGTTCTACATTTAGAAATGAAATTGACTTTGTAGTCAGAAACCTTCGCATAAGGAAAAACTGGGTTCAGGTGATTATTAGTGAATTCTAACTCTTAAATATGGAATAACTAAATCCTCTAGAAAGAAAAGAGGAAAGGGAGAGGAGGAGAAAATACTTGTCAGCTCATTTTAGGACACTACAATGGCCTTATAAGAAATTTGACAATGACTGGAAAATTACAGCGCCACAACCTCAGGAATATGGATACAATATTCTTGGGAAGAAAAGCCCAGAAAACTGAATCCAGCAATATTTCAAAAGGTTAATATACCATGAGCAAGTGGGATTGGAAAATACAAGATTATTTTAACATTCAAAAATCAATCAATATAGCACTGGCAGAACAAGAAAAGCCATGATGATCATGTCAATAGATGCACAGAACATAAAATACTTGTTCATGATGAAAAATAATCTTGCAAGAAAAGGGAACTTGCTTAAACAGAGCATCCACAAGAGGTATCATAGTGAAAGACTAATTGTTTTCTCTGCTAAGATAGGGAAAAAGTAGACATTCAGGTTGACCTCATCTATCAACACTGTACTACAGTTCTAACCAGCCATAGGCAAGAAAAAAGGCATAAAGACTGAACTGAAAAAGACAAAACTGTCTTTATTCACAACAACATGACTGTTTACATAAATCCTAAAGAATCTATTTCAAAAACAAGACTAAGAAAATGTAGTAAGGTACTTGGATACAAGGTCAATATACGATAATTATAGCAGACAATTAGAGAAATTAAAGTAGTAATAAGATGCATCAAATGGAAATAAATTTAATGATGTAAGAGACTTGTACACTGAAAACTCAAAAACATGGCTGAAATTTGAAATGACCTAAGGAGAAAATATACCATGTTCATGAATTAGAAGGTTAAATATTGTAAAGATGTTAGTTTTCTCAAGATTTGATAGTTAATTTAATCCAAATCATAACATAACTTTTACAAAGATATTGAGAATTTGATAATATACATAGGGAAATGCTAAGAATAGTGAAAACAACCTTTAAAAAGCAGATCGAAAGCCAGGTGCAATGGTGTACACCTACAAGTAATCCCAGCTAGTTGAGAGACTGAGGCAGAAGGATTGCAAGTTTGAGCACAACCTAGGCAGCTTAGCAAGACCTTGTCTCATAAATGAAAAATAAAAAGAGCTGGGGATGTAGGTCAGTGTTAGAGCACTTGCCTAGTTGGCTCAAAATCCTGGGTTCAGTCCCCAGTACTCACTTCCAAATCAAGATGGAGAACTCACATTAGAAGATTTTAAACTTTATTAAAAGCTGTTGCAATTAAGACTGTAGGATTTGGCATTGCGATAGGTAAGCACACCAACAGAACAAAATACAGAATCTAGAGGTACAACAGTCAGCTGACTGTACAAATACAAATTTCAAGACAGTGCATTTACAAAATCTGTTCAGTAAATGGTACAAGTAGATACTGAGAAAAAAGGTGTGGAAAAAGAGGAAGCTTACCTCTCACTA
>NW_004955454.1:261207-261905 GCF_000276665.1 Chinchilla lanigera
CAAAAGCTGTACATTTTCATCTGTAGCAAGTTCAAGGCAGACAAAACTACCCTGCTGTGGTTGGAACCCTCATTGTGGTTACCCATCTGCATGGGAATGAACTGGACAGTCCCAGCAGGACTTTCTGGAGAAGGAAATATCCTCTGCAGACTGGTGTCTGTTCCACAGGTGTATGCACTTCTCAAAACTCACAGACTACAACATTCAACACCTGTTTCACTGTATGTAAACTTGCCTCAATTAAAAAATTTTTAAAAAAGGGGGGGACTGGCAGTGCCCGCCCGTAATCTCAGCTACGATGGAGGTGGAGGTAAGAGGGTTACAAGTTTGAGCCCAGGATGGGCAACTTTGCAAGACCCTGTGTTAAATGAAAAAGGCTGGGGATGATATAGCTCCTTGGTAGAGTGCTCCTAGGTTTGATCCTCAGAACCAAAATTGAATTAAAAAAAAAAACACAGAACATCTATCCTCAGAACCAAAATTGAATTAAAAAAAAAAACCAGAATATCTATCTATAGGCACTAAAAATGAAATCAGTATTTTGCTAAATCAGAGATCATATATTGTAAAACTCAACGTAGTGGTCCACGTTTTCATTTAAATATTATTTTAACACTAGCCTACAAGGCGACCAAGTTGTGAATGCTGCGCCAGTTGGGAGGGGCCTTGGAGTGGTGATTTCTCAGCATCATTGGCTG
>NW_004955454.1:275824-287918 GCF_000276665.1 Chinchilla lanigera
TGAACAAGCACTGAATTTCAGATAAGCCTCTGAGAAGGATGAGCACAACCAAAGCACCCACCATCCTTCAGAGGGAGCCTATGTGGTCCTAAGACACCACCTTCACAAAGTCTCCTGTGCCTCAGGGGCGTCTGCCTTGAAGCCAGCGGTCAAGTTACTGATCTGACACCTGACCAGCCCAAGCTGGGTCTCACCTGATGCCAGGAGGGGGCGGAGAACAGTGCTCAAGCACAAGCAGCGGGAGCAGGGCTGAAGCCTGGGTACAGAACCATCCCAAAGCACTGTGATGAGGCGGAACGTGGACCCACAGCAGGGCCTCACAAGGGAGTTTCTGCCTAGGAGCTCCCCACAGGTCTCTAGCAGGAGGCAGTGCCCAGACTGGCTGCATTTGGGCCACACGGGGTCAGGGCCACCGCATGGACATAGCGTGAGACTGCCACTGTACGGGAGAGGGGAAGGCTGCTGTCTAGCGGGTCAATGACCAGCCCAGAGCCAGTAGCAGGTGCCACGGCATTGGCACCCCTGGGTGGAGGAGCCTGACCCACACAGGGAGTGACACACAGATGCAAGGGGCAGGGGGCAGAGCTGTGCACATCCCATAGGCCCTGAGAAGCTCAGTGGCTGCCCTGTTCCAAGAAGGTCTTCTGAGGGCTTCCTGTCCACCCTCCCCGACTTCTACCAGACATCAGTCCTGGGTAAGCTCCTCTTATGCAGAACACATGCCAGGCAGCTCCAGCTCAAAAGCTTGTGCCAGAAAATGAGGTTTTGTTTTTAGCAGTTTTGATGGATGCTCGCATAGCAAAAAAAAAAAAAAATTTTTTTTTCCCACACATAGTTTCTTTAATTAAAAACAAAACAACAAGAAGAGGCAAAACAATACACGAGCATGTGAAACAAAAAATAATACCGAAGTAGGATCTGGGTATTTTCAATACCAAGTCTGAGAAAAGGAGAAAAAAAAAAAAAGAAAAGATAATTTCTGAAGTAATGCTGGAAACAGGACATGGTGTCTGATACGCATTAAAAACAAACGGTCCCGGCAGGAAGCGTTTCCCTGTGAACAGGTTCCTCTGGCGTTCCCACGTGGGCCGGCACCACGGCCAAGCCGCCTGCGCTGCGGTCACTGCCAGGCGACCCATGCAGGTCCCACAGGACCAGCTTTATGACTCAAACTGCACACCTGCCGGGTGAAGTCCCCAGGCCCAGCGCACTGGCACTCACCTATGGCAGAGCCGTTGAGGAACAGTGCAACGCCAAGCAAGACGCCTACACAGAGTGCGAGGATGAAGGGCCGCCGGCGGCCCCAGCTTAGGGTGCAGCGGTCACTGGCTGACCCGATGATTGGTGTGAAGATGAGGCCGAGGACAGGGCTCAGGAACCATGTGAGACTGTAGTACTGCTCCGGGAGGCCTGAGGGGACATGGGCTGTTACTCAGGAGGTGCACTGCCATACAGACTCATGCAGACACACGCAGCCCCACTAGGGTCTCCAAATGCAAGCACCCTGACATAGCCCACAGTGCTGGGCCCGGCCTGCAGGGCAGTCACACCAGACTGGCTCTGGCCTGATTCACATAGCAGGCACTTGGTAGGTAGGCGTGGCTGGGACTGAGAACCTCCACAGCACTGGTGGCAGTCAAGCCCCACAGGGCACCACCATCCCTCCATACTGGCAGTCCACAGTGAGCAGGACAGGGGCGACAGTTAGAGGGAGAAAGGGGAAATACAAACTGTCCAGCTGGACCTGAGGTGGAGCTGCACGTAACATTCACTTGCATTTAGCCTCCCTAACCACGATGGAGGCAGGGATTGTGCTCATTTTATACAGGGGGACCGACAGCTCAGAGAAGTCACCCCAGACCACACAGCTAGAAAGTGGATTTAAAACACGACAACCTGACTTCAACGTCTACATTCCCTCACTCTGCACGCTGCCTTCCTATTACACAAAGCCAAGTGCCTCCAACAGCAGGGTGGGCATGTGGTGAGGGCCGAGTCCTAGGTGAGAGCACCACACAGAACAGGAAAGAACAGACTGGAAGACTCTCACACTACAGCATGACACGGTTGTGGAGGATGGGCACACACCACAGGGCTCCTGTCCTGCTATGTCCAGACTCCTGTTGCTAGCAGTCAGGGGCCTGGTTGCCTTGGGAGTGGTAAGGCCTACAGGTGAGGGCAGGCTTGGGGGTCATTATTTCTGCCCCGTATGTGCACAGCAGGTGTCCCTGTATGGTTACACAGTGACAACTTCTCTGACTTTATTATGTACCCTCGTATGTTATACACTTAAAAAATAAAAGGTCTCTGGAACACGACTGCCTCATTTGGCTGGGATTTTATGCTGCCAAAGGCGCTGAGAAATGGAATATCACGTTGAACTGACAAGAAAAATAAACTTGTGTGGGAGGAGGAAATGTTTTCCCAGGCAGGAGGGAAGCACCTTTGAAACCTACTGCTAGCAGCCCATTAAAATGCTGACATGTTCTGCGGCACTCAGGTGTTTGCTCTGACCTCTGCACCCCATACAACTTCAGGAAGGCTGGGTTTTGTTCCCATCTGAAGTTAGCAGAATATATCAAGGGCTTGGGAAGTGGGAAGTTTGCTGAGTGAGTTCCGTGGGATGGGCTGGGCCTCACACAGTGGGCCTGGGTTCCTGAGCTTCACCTTGAGCACTCCAAAGGGACAGGCAGTTGCCACAGGTCACAAAGCCCGGCCCCAATGATGCACAAATCAGGGCCCTGCTTCTCAGGAACGCATCCTGCTGGAAACTTCTCAGAGCCAGCAGTGTGGCCTAAAGTTCGGAGAGAAGGGAAAGCATCCCTGCCCCAACCAACACACAGGCTTTGCCACTACTTCACTATGAGTGATAACCGGCGGGAGTTGTACCCTGTGCTGATGTGCCCACCTGGCCATGGTGCCTCCAGGCCACGGCTTTTCTCCAAGTCCTGGCCTAGGGTGGGCCCTGGATGCTCTGGGTCCCCTGCAGCCCTTTACTGCTTCTCACCTCCCAGCTTGAGAAACCTCCACTTCAAGGCCACACACCCTCCCCCAAGTGCAGTAGTCCACAATACGCACCCCAAAGGTTCTAGCACTCAGGCTGCAGGTCTGGGAGGGCGGAACGGTTTACCAGCAGCTCTCCCCTCCACCCTGAAGCTAGACAGGACCCAGACAGGGCCAAAGGTTTGCTGACTTGAACCAAACTGGAAATGCCAGTTTGTCCAGTTTCCATTGCCCTGCTTCGCTGGGGCACTCCACTGATCGGCCCTTGCCCTGGTGTTTGCTGCTACCCAAAACTCAGTCCAGTCTCAGCTGGAATTTTCACCTCCGACACCCTCTGTTGCCTTGCCTGCCATGTGCCCCATGAAACCCATCCCCTTCTGAGTGACCAGATACACCTAAATTAGACCTTTCCTTGTGGGTCCCCTAAAAGACCTGTGACTCCCCTGCCCCCGTGTCATGTCGGATCATATGAGCACATCCAAGGCAGACCTGCTGTGCATCCCCAGTCCATTGGATCCAGCACTGACCTGGCCCGGGCAGCTTCCAGCCCCAGGAAAAGCAGCATCAGCAAAGCCGTAGTATGGGGAGACTAGCCCTGCAGGTGGCCAAATGTCACAGGTGACCATGCTATTAAGGGGGACTGACAGGGGTGGAAGGTTGCATGCCAGGTAGAGAAAGGCAGGAGGGTCATATACTTCCACACCTTCAGAGCAAGTCAGGGGACTGAAAGATGCTTTCCACACAGGACACAGGCCTGGTGCACAGTGAGAGTGCACCCTTCACACACTGGTCTACACGTCACGGGGAAGGTCTGCACAAGTCAGGACTGGTCCTGGGCCCTACAACCACGCTTCTCCTGGCACCTTCACATGTGTGAAGCCAGCAGGGGCACCCACTGGGGATCCTCAGGGCTCCAATATCATCACTTTTGCTGCTGTAGGAGCTGACAGGTACACACCAATCTCAGTTCCTCCTGTCTTGGCTACTGGCTTTATAGCCCACTAGAAGGGCCAGTAGCAGAACCATAACGGTACAAATCTTGAAGCTGGGGTTCAAAGACATGTCTATCATCTCCTACCCTGGACCTCAGCTGCCCCTGGTCTCTGAGCTGAAGCCTGAGCTCAGGGAATGGCTGATGAAGGGAGGGTGGCAGGACACACAGAGGGTAAGCTGACATCAGAAGGAAGGGTGCAGACAGGTGCCACCTCTGCTCAGAGACCTCCACAGCCACAGAGAGGCCACCTGCCCTATCAGCCAACCATTCTACTCCCCCAAAGAATGCTACAGCTTTTAAGGATATGCATTTGCCACACTCAATGGCAGAAGTTCTAGCCCCAACTTGGGCCTTTTTTGGATGTTGGAGCAGTAAGGTGAAGAGGGGAGGTAAGGGTTCTCACTAGGTAAGGGGAGAGGGACACAGCTAATGGTATTCCTCAAAGATTCTCAAGAGCCATAAACACTGTTTACTTGCTTCCTGCAGGCCACAGTCAGTCATCACCACCGGGACCAAGCACTGGGGGGCAATGGGGCTTGGCCACAAAGAACTACCTCTAACTAGTCCTCTCTAACTCAGGCATCTGTCCCAGGTAAGGCTCTGTGATAGCTGTGAGAGGAGGAGGAGGCCATCTCCATATAAGCCATCCTGTGAACACAGGCTCTGTGCTGAATTCTGCAGAGTGCCTGGGGTAAGCAGGGGCTGGCACGGCCTTAAACAGCTCCTGGTGCCAAACTGACACAATGAAAACACAAGGGTGGTCAACGGGCCCTACGGTGCCTTCAGGTCACCACACCCACACCAGCCAGCTGGGCCTCACTCTTGTCTCACAGGCTCCTGAGGGGCCAACAGGGTGATTCCGGTGGGACATTATCTTCGTGGGTGCCAAGGCACGCACTGAAGGTCCTGCTGCTGTTCTTACTAGCTGCAACCACAGGAAGTAAGGGGAGACAAGGCAGAGATGACCCAACTTAGTGCACGCTCACTCCAGCATCAGCATTGAGAGGGTCAAAGCTAGCAGTCCCACACAATGGTGCTGAATCCACTCATAAGTCTCAGCAGAGCTGGTGTGGCTGCTTACCAGAGCACCCTGTCTAACACTGGTGTCCACAGCTGGCTGCAGTAGCCTCTCAAACATAAGGGTTCGGGCCCACAGAGGGGCTGTCAGGGTGAGCCCACACTGATCAGTGGTGCTGGCCAGAACAGGATGAGGGTATGCCTTCAAGTGTACAGTTCACAGAAAAGACCTGGGAAATCCTACCATTTCTTTCTGAAGGTAGGCATGCAAGCAAAATGAAAATGGTCACGGAATTTACACTTGAATTTTAGAAAGTATTTTTCTGCTTGCCCAGAAAAATGTCAACAGGCAGTACTCGCTGCCTAAGCACTGGTCAGGTCCCAGGAAGGCCAAAAGGGGCACAGCAGGTATGAGCCACAGCTTACCTGCTCTCAGAGGACAATGCCAGTCACTCACAGCCTACCCTATGGCACATCCATTGTCACGCTGATGAGTCTTGGAGGTAGAAAAATGCACCAGAACCAGGCAGCCTTTGGCAGCTCACAAGTGAGGCTTCTGACGCCCAAAGGATAAAGAGAGACAGTGCTGGGGAGTGAACAGCCAGCCCAGGCTCAGGTCCTAAGCTCCCGGCCCCTGGTGGAGGCTATCAGGGCTGTCCACCTCTCAGCCTAGCTGGTCCTTAGTTCTTGCTGGCTATGGCCCTGAGCTCCTTCAGGCAGACAGCACTGGCATATCTACAGGTTCACCTGGCCAAGTGTCTGGACCCAGCAGGTACCATAACCACATGTGGGTGAAGGCATCGTGGGCAGTGGTACCCACAGCATGCCCCTCTTCCTTCATGCCTCCTTCTCTCCCTGCACTACTCCACACTGTGACATATGTCAGGTCTTCGTCTCTGGCTCTGAGGCCGGCTCCCTCAGCTCTGACCTCATAGCCACTGGCTACAGCTCTTGGTTAGACCTCCCAACCTTCTCTCTAACCCTGAGCAACCCCAGAAGCCAGGGTGCCTGTCAAAACACACTTGTGGAGGACCTAGGTGCTTGGAGGCCTCTGACAGTTTCTTGTGGTCTGGTGGTATCAGGATTTAACCTTAAAATGTAGGTTGGAGGGGCTGGATCAGAACTTATGGAGGTTCATGTCCTCAGAGTCCAGCATAGCCAGGGCTTTGGGGCTTCCTCTGTCCATCCTTCTTGACTGGGTACCAATGAAGGTGTGGAACAGTGTACCATACTGAGATGACCCATGGCAGGTCATCTGGCACAGAAAGACAGGCCCTTCTCATCCTACCCAGTGGACACAAGGTCACCCACTGAGGCTCGAGCTTCAGTAACATGGGACACACCTTTGCTCCACCACAGTAAGCAAAGCGTTCATTTGCATCATATTGCTGGACTGGGCTCACCAAGACTTGGATCACACAGCAATCATGTAGTCTGGCTTCAGGCCATGGCCTAACCACAGGCAGTCCCCACCCTGAGGTGGGCCCCACTTCCCCAGCAGCCCACCTGGTCCTTCCTACCTTCTCTCTCAAGAGAAATCAAGGAATACAGGGTGAGTCACAGGTAACTGAACACCTGGACGTGGGCCTGGCCACACTGAGGTGCTTCCTGGGCACTGGAGGAACCCAGAATCTGCCCACCAAAGCATCAGAATCAGATGTGGGGGAAGGCAGGCAGAAGGGCTCAGCTGGGGAAGGATGCTAGGGCCAGCAGGCTGTAGTGCCTGGAACTGCATAAGCCAAGGGGCAAGAGAAGCCCAGGAAGGCAAGCACACCAGGAACCATACCAGGGTCTCATTCTATTTCTGCCCTGGGCAGCAAAATTCCAGCCCACCAGGAAATGAAGGCACCTGCAACTGGGCCATCACAGAGATGGGACAGAGCCCACAGAGCTGCCTGAGAGACAGGGTGACAGCACTCTTTGTTTCAGCACGTCAGCAAGGAAAGCAAACACTTCCCACGGCAGCCCTGGTGAACAAGGGGTGCCCCTCCCACCTAAGCTGCCCCCCATAAGCTGGCCAAACAGCCTTGTTGCCAATGCAGTACAGGCTGCCCCTGGGACAACTTGGACAGGCAATTCCCAGCAAAGCGCTAAACAAACACGTCGGTCCCCAGTAAATAATTTGTGTTTTTTTCCAGGCAAAAGTTGAACAACAATGGTGGGACCCGGAAGGCTCCCCGTGCACAGGAAACACTCACTGTGTCAGTGCGTATCCATAGCTGTGTGAGGTCACGGAGACACTCGGGGCATGTGTGGCAGCTACTGTTCACAAGGGCATTTTTGATAAACTGGCACTCTGTGGGGAGGCAGGGGGCTGGGAAAGTGGCCTATAAATGTTTAACAAAGGTCTGAGATGGAATCGGAACTCACATTCTTTCTCTCAATAGACAAAGCCTGCCACATCCAGATTATGTTTGTATTCTTGGACAAAAATTCATAACATTAAGCTCATGAGAACGAGTACTTTGTGGGAAATGAGCTGCATCCCTGAGTGGCCTTGGAGGATTTCAGAAGTTGGAGCCCACCAAGGAGCCATCAGGTTGAGACCACAGACACGAGGACAGGGTGCCGCCCTTCACACCCCACGCTCAAGCACAGGCTGCTGAGGGTCTGCATGGGGGAGGGGGCATTTCCATGGGGTGGCACACAAGGCTGCAAGGAACAGTCTAGAATCATCGAAGTTGCAGAAAAGGTAGAGAGAGGGGGAAATGGAACAAGATGTTCAGGTGGTTGTTCTGGTACCACGGTAAATCCCTGGTGTGAACAGGGAGGAAAGTGACTGCTGCTGAGCTGTCACCTTGTCACCCCTGCACCTCCACCATCCACTGCTCAGCAAACTACTTCCCAGAGGACCAACAATCTCTCAGAAACCTGAGAGACAGAGGGGCTGGAATGAGTGTGGCCCTGAGCTCCTCCGTTTTCCCAGGAGTCTGGACTTAAATCCTAGAATGAGTGGAGAGAGGCTCAGGGTCTAGAACCCCCAGGCAGGGATTCCAGGGTACTTGACTGCTGATCCAGGCCTCACTGTGGGAGGCAGGCACCACCGCCTTAGGATCAGTGAAAGAGGCAGAACCTAGGGGAGAGCTGTGTGGTGTGGAATGGTGTGGAAGTCCACAGATCCATCCATACAGCTCCGTACTTGCAGCAACAGTGCACAGGGGCTGTCAGTGTAGCCTAATGCTCTGTGGCATTCAAGCTTCCTGTAGGCTCCATGAACCTGATTCCAGCAGATTCAAAATGGTTTTTCCTTTGGTAAAAGAAATCTCCAGCTTCTTATGCTTGCTTGTGCTAAGCTCTGTTCTGAGAAGTAAACAGTCCAGCCAACTGCCCACAAAGGGCTTCCTAACTTCTCTTGGAGGGGTTGTTTCTATTTTCAAACAAGGAGGAGCCTCAAATACACAACTAGATGCACCTGGCCAGACCCAAGCAGGACAGACTCTCCAGAAGAATGCCAGTGGGACACTACTCCTGCTTTCCTACTGTTTCCCTTAGCCTCTGAGTCCAGCTGTTTGGGCTCTTTACTCACTGGTGAACTCACACATGAGCTGCTCTCTGCCTGAATGTAAAACAACTGACCACCCTTATGGCTCTTTAGATGTTTGGGGATCAGGATGTGGCTCAGTGGTAGGTAGGGCACCTAGTCAGCATGCACAAGGCTCTGAGTTCAACTCCTGGCACTACAAAAAAGAAAACAGATACTTTGTGGTTGTGTAAGCAATTGTATGGCTCTCAGCTTGAGATTACAGAAGCTTCTTAGAGATCACATAATTTGTGGTATGTCTGGCCACCCAGCCTAAAATCATAAGTCAGTGTTGGCCAACACCCTCTGCTCCCTGTTACAGTTACATGGTGTCATCAGTCTCAAAGCCGACAGCCACCAAGGAAACAAGGTTCCTATGGCCCAGTCCTTTGAGAGAAGAGAAAGTTCTTCAAATTCAGTATTACTCAAAACTTAACTCTTGGTCTGAAGTGCCAATCCTAGACTTCCTTAGAGGTAAAAGAGAAGAAATAAAGAAATAGGAGATAAGAAAAATAATTTAGTTAAAAATTGTACTTTTAAGGACTGTAGCTTCAGGACACAATCCAGGTTATCCAAGGTTAAAATGCCTTTTTCTCTTCCAGGAAATGGACTCCAAAATTTCCTTAAGGTCTCAAAGATACAGTAAGTCTATACATTGGGTCCATGCTTTTCATTTGTAACTTGAGCCTGAGCTATTCCTTGCATACTACAGATTCACAGATCCCACAGACTCCCCATACCTAAGGAAACAGCACTATTAATTGGGTACCATACCTCTAAACTTCAAACACATGCAAACAGTTTGCATTCTAGACTAGCACACTGACGTGTAACCTGACAGACACTAGGAATACACATACTGGGTCATCTGTCTTGTGGACACCCAGGGCACTCCGTAACATCCCCAGCCCCAGACCATAACTCATCTCACTCAGAGTGTCTGCACTCACTTCTAAGTGTGTACTTCTTTAAGTTTGCCAAATACATCTACTTATGCCTCTCACTGATGCATCCTGAAAATTATTTTTTGTGACCAAAGTTGGCAAACCTACTCTGTGAGTAAGGGAATTGAGGTCCCTGTATCTCTTTGTGGGGGAAGCTTCTTGGATCTCATTTGGTGACACTTTGGGGTCCCCTAAATCAGAGAAAAGCCCCATTACCCACCCACTCACACTGACAGGACCCCAGATTCATCCAACAAGGCCACCACCCCTGCCTGGCACTTGGCTCCTGTGGTCCTCACATGCAAGGGAGCTTTGCTTGCACTGTTGCCTCTGCCAAAGCACTCTACCTCCCTCTCACATGATGCCCAGTGCCTCCTTTCATGCCCTTAAAAGAGCTGTAGTTTTATTTGGTCTTTTTTTTTTGGTACTAAGAATTGAACTCAGGGCTTCATGCTTGCCAGAAAGGTGCTGTACTGCTGAGCTACAACCCTAGCCCTGCAGTTTTATTTGAGCATGGTGGGTTTCCAGCAGATCCTTACTTCCTCCCTGGCCCCCACAGCCATCTACCACTCCACAGCCAGAGTGATTCAGAAACCTGTATGTACGCCTGCACTGCTTAACCCACCTAAACTGCCAGTGCCCTGGGATAGCATCCAGCCTACTGCCCATGCCCTCCCTGCTGGTTATTCAGCCAACTGGACCTCTTCTCTCTTCTCAGCTGCCCCACCCTGTCCCTTCCTGCTCCCAGAAAATACAAGACCTATTCACATCCAGCACAAGACCTCAGTTCTACCACACCCAGCACAGAAGGGGAAGCTCCATGGAGTCCAGATATTCCCATTCCAGCATCAATAGCCACTTTGACTCATCTTTCTCATGTGTTTGTTTTCTTACTGTCTGGGAGTGAGCTTCCAGACAGAGGGTCCTGGTCCATTGCCATGTGTAGGAAGTTCACAGCCAATAGCTATTAGAGCAAAGCATGCCCAATCCCTCTGGCTCCCACCAGCTGCCACCCCTGTGGCCCTGAGGACAGACCACAGGGTCAATGTTGAAGCAACTCTGGGACCTGCAACCTCCCACATGACAGCCCTGCATGTGGCTGGGCTATGATGGCTCTGAAGGCAGATGTGAGCTGAGGGCCCATCCTCTACCAGCTTCAGGATTTCAGGAACAAACTAGGCCTTGAACATCCTGTCACCTCTCGGAAAGGGGGCACACTAGTAAAGGTGGGCATTCTGAAAATTAAACAATAAAACATAAAAAGAAAGGCTCAGTTCAGTGCCTGACACCTGAGACAGGCAGACACAGCATTCCTTCCGTATTTCTGAGGCCACGGTGCTATAGCAAATTCCACAGTCAGTGAGTTCAAAACATTGGAGGCCACTCAACAGATCAATTACACGGCTCTAAGGAGTGCTCAGGGAGTCTATTTGCTCTCAGCAGATTACACATAACAGTCTCTATCAGATTGCTGTACATGACAGTCAGCCACCAAGAGTCCTCTCCAAAGCATACCTCCCTAGGAATTCAGGAAGACCAAGCAGGATAGCATGCGGTGCTAGATCCACTCTGTGGACACAAACCATCTGATGGATAGCATGCGGTGCTAGATCCACTCTGTGGACACAAACCCAACCCTACAACCGCACCCACATGCCCATTCCTTCCTTCAGCAAAGAGGAAGATGTGTAAAGGAACATGGTTTGTGTCCCCGGGAAGACCCATCTACAGATCCAAGGGTGCTTGTAGAATCCCAATACAGCTGGGAAGGCCGTGCAAGCCTGTGGCACTGTCTGCGCCCCAGACAAACTAGGTGGGGATGGGGCGTCCCTGCACAGCAGCTCTAGTCACTGCATGAAGGAATGCAGCCCCGGGTGTGCCAAGCTCCTGGATGAGCTGAACCCGAGCAACGGTGGTGAGAAAGGCTCCCAGCCCCCACTCGGTAGGTGGGGCAGGGCTCAGGCCCACTCCTGCCTCTAACCCCAGCCTCACCGACCTAGCACTGGTCAAACACCACACTTAGAGTGGTGGCCACCCTGCCTTGTGGTGTCCAAGCTGATGCTATTTTCCTGTGCAATCAGCCACCTGAAGACTCTCATGTATGCCTAGGGACTTCCTGCTTCCTGGACAAAGTTGCTAAGAGATCACTTCCACAGAAGGACACATCATACACATGTAGTGATCATCCAACCAAATGGGACACGCCTTCCCACAACAGCTCCAAGAAGGAACCACGCCACAGAGGACCAGGACATGGTCAAGAGGTTCTTCCTGGTCTGGGGAATGACGCTGCGATGGGAGTAACAGCGGTGATATGCTGTGAGACATTTCCACTGCCTTAGCCAGATTCTGCATTCTCATCTGTGAAGTGGAAATGCCGGCATCCCTGAGGACCAACTGACACACTGCTGGGCACACAGGACCTTCCCCACAAACAGCTTCGCGCTGTGAGCCCTTCATCCAGCACGCCTGCTATAACGTAGCACTGGGAAACTGTAGGCAAGAAGCCTGAACAGGGATGGCGGGAGCCCTGTAACAGACGCTAATGGGAGTGGACAGCAGTAGCTGGTGTAGGAGGAGCTGACAGGCGGCAGAGGGTACGGCAGCAGAACAGAG
>NW_004955454.1:288810-296240 GCF_000276665.1 Chinchilla lanigera
TCAACACTCCCTTCATGGTTTAGTTCAAGCTGCCAGAGGGATGTCAAGAGGATGTGTACCTGACAGCATCCTGGAGACCCGTATCTCCACTCTGCAGCAGGGACAGGGGAATGGCCTCAGGAGTGTACACACAAATAGTGTCCCCCCATCCCTAGCAAGTGGCAGGATATACTACCTTTACAGGTAACATGATTCAATTGTAAGTACAGGACTTAATTTTTAAAAACAGAAGTATATACCAATCAGCCCATGAAATTACTAAAAATTCAATGGTAAGCTCACAAGCCAGTGCAGAGGTGGACTGCAGACAACTCTTGAGTTTCAGGATTTATGGAGTATATTCGGTCCCCTTCCTAAAGCAGGACGGGGTGGTGAACTGCCAGGAATTGAACCCAGTGCTTCACACATGATTGCAAGCTCTGTACCACTGAGCTACACCAGACCATTATTAACCACTTACCAGTCCAATTATTTAAATACAGGATAGCCAAAAGTTGCATATTATTTTTTCATTAATTTTTATAATATAACAGAAAATACAAAAACAATTTTATCAAATTTATTCAATATAAGAATCAACTGGCTGAAATGACACCTGCCCAAGCAGTTTGTAAATAAACAAACTCAGGTCAAATTGTCATTACCAAGTGACTAGAATTAAGGAGAAGGTTCAATTTGTACTAAAGCTTCTATTACAGATGATCGTCAAGACCTTGAGAAGTCAGAAACCTTCCTACCACACCTGCCTTCATGATGCCTATCCCACAGGGTGGGCCTCGCTCTTGGTCTCATGGCTGCAGGGTCTCAGCTGGGCAGGGCCTGCGGATCTGCAGAAGTGAGGCTGGCCTTGGGACGCCACAATTGACACTGTGGCTAAGGTGAGGCTCTGTGGTCTGGATTCTGAGTCTGATCCAAGTCTGCCCACTTGCCAGCTCTGGGAGCATCAGCTTCTTCTCTGCAGAGAGCTATAAATGTCTTTGATGACTCAGAGAGCCGAGTCACCAGGACAGCTTGCTGCTGGTGCAACCACTAGGGTATAACCATCCCCGCTGGGCTCTTTGTGTCTAGTCTGTGGGAACTAGGACTATTCTCCCTCCTGTCGGGGTTCTCTGTCAGCTAGACCTAACATCCAGCTCCTGGTCACTTGGAGGCCCAGCATGGTGGTCTATGTGAGGAGCAACCTGGTTGGGAGAAAGAGATGGCTCAAATTCCAATTCTTCAGTAAGGACCCTGAGCAGGTCACTTTCCTCTTCAAATCCTGATTTCCTCTAAGAAAAGCTACTTCATCCTGTGAGATCTTAGGAAAGCTGAAAAGTCCAGTGTGGAAATGGGCCTGGCGTCTGTCCCCAGCAAGCTGTGCTCTGCATGTTCTCTACAAACCCACTGTGACCTTCACCCTTTGGGTATTACTTGTAGTGACCCTCCATCTGAAAGGGGTCTCACCATTTTCAACAGCCCTAGAGGTGAGCAAAGAGTGTCAGTCCTCACCTCTGACCTCCAAATCCTCAGCAGACAGCTGGCTCAAGGACATTCTCCTCCATAGCACAATGGCCAGGGATGACCACCTAGCCCTCAACGGCCTCTATGCTATTTACAATGGTCTTTCTGAGAACCAGACCCAGTGGCAACAGTCTTCAACTCCACTGCCCAGGCAAATCCCCAGCCTCAGTGCGGCCCCTCTCCTGCCAGCACAGCCAGGTCCAGGTGTGCACTGACCTCCCCAAGTACCTCACTTGGGCTTTTGCCCCTTGTCTTGGCATAGCTGTCCTTCAGTGACTATGGTCCTGCTTGTCTTCCCTCCTTGAAGATGGGGTATATCTGGTGCCTTAGTGGCTTTTTGTTAACAGGTTCTCAAAATGCATTTTGTAGTGAGGCACAGTGGTGCACGCCCATAACCCCAACACTCTAAGAGGCTGAGACAGGAAGATTGCAAGTTCCAGCCTAGCCTGGGCAACTTAAGAAGACCCTGTCTCAAAATTTTAAAATGCTGGGTATGTAGCTCAGTGCAAATGCCCTGAGTGAATCCTCAGTACTTTAAAACAAAAACAAAACGAACAAAAACCACACTGGGCAAAAGACTCCTCGGTACCGAGCTTGTTGCTGTTGCCTCATCTCCAGTGAAGGTCAAACGCCCTGGCTTGGAGATGCAGGTGACTGACACACTGAGACTGTGGCTGGGCGTGTTCAAGGTCCTCATACCATCAAACACCTTGACTCATGGAAGCACTGCTGAAAGCAACCAATGTGAACCAATTCTACTCAACTAGCACTTAGGAGGAAGAGCTGAGATGTATGCAAGACCCTGTTCATGCATCATGAGCTTGCGCCACAGAGGAACACTTCCAGCACTGACTGCGCTTGACTGTCACACTCGAGCAAAGACGCAGGTGTGGAAGACCTGTTCTAGAGAAAAGGGGGCAGCAGAGGTCTTCTGAGATCCCAAGATGACTCTCAAGGGAGTGCTGATGAAAGCTGACAGGTATGTAAGGAAGGCCAGAGGGGCCCTGGCTTGACAGAGAATAGGGAGGTCAGGACTCCACAAGGGAAAGAGAAAGGAGGCTCTGCCTAAAACTGCTGTGGCTAGACACAACACTCCCCCAGACAAGCTGTAATTCTCACTTGCCATGTTTTCAAGTGACGGCAAAAAATGCATCTGTGTACACCAACTAAGTAGGAGCTTGACCGAAATGTATGAGCCAGGATAACCTCTCATACAGTCAGCACCCCCATGCTCAGCGGCACATTAGAAGTCCTCTTCTGTCTCACATCTAACACCATGAGCAGGCCTCTGGAGACATTCACCCAGGATACACCTTGTCCCTTCCAGCCATCTTCAGTTTCCCCAGTTCCATTCTGTGACAAGCCTACCTGGAAACACACACACATCAAGCAGGTCTTAAAGTTACACCCAATACAATATATTACATCTAAGTTTCTTTCAATTTATTTGCTGTGATGTTTTCAAAGTAGTTTATAATGTTTAGGACACATCCATGTACATTCTTCACTTAAAAAAGGAGACAAAGTCTATCTAAGTCTTCAGTCTGGCCTGAATCTCTCAACCCCAGCCTGCTTGCCCCCAGAAGTACTACTCTCTGCAGGGAATTCAGCTCAGCACTCGAGGCTGCCATCCACCCCACAGGAAAGGAGGTAAGATGGGACAAGTATGCAGGTCCTGGAGGCACCCAAAAATTAACAACGGACACTTCAAAGGACTCAGCCCACTGAGATGTAAGACTGTCAGAAAAGTTTAACCCCAGATATTCATTGGGCTCTTCCCACCTAATGTGCTCTGCCTTCTCTTCATCCCTGTAAAAGGGACACACTTCTCTTTGTTCGGGGCAGAAGGTCCTATTGCACTCTCTGCCTGAACCAAGACACAATACATTCCATGCCATGTTGCCTTACACAGGCCTGATGGTCTCTGCTGCATACATATATTACAGTCTAGATGCAGTTCAGGGGTACTGTGCTTGCCTAGCAAGTGGAAGGCCCTGGGTTTGATCCTCAAAACTGCAAAAAATAAAACCTTTTTTTTTTAAAAAAAGGTGAGCAAAGGAGCTATGCTATACCAAAGACAAACCTACTTTACACCTAATTTACATGCTATCATATTTTGTGTAAAATTCTGGATAAATATATAATTTTTTTGGTGCTGCTAGAGATGAAGCCTAGAGCCTTGTGTGTGCTAAGCAAGCCTCTTTCTCTGAGCTATGGCCCCAGTCCTGGAGTTAATTATTTACTGACAAAATTACCATCATCTGGGAACTATTGTTCTGGTGGATACATTCTGTACTGATTGCTTTTAAGAATAAAAACAGTACTTGTATATCATATGAAAATACTTCTCTCCATGATTTTAACTTTATTTTTGATGTGGCTGTGGAGAAGTGTCTTGAATTTACGAAGTAACCCCCACTGAGGACCCTTCTCCAGGGAGCCATTTACATCCCTGCTCACCTTCTCTTGGGGCCTTGCTGGGGCTCAGGCCCAGGCCACAGACCCCAAGGGGCCACCACTGGGTCTCCTGGTCGCTCCCACCTTGCCCTATCCTTTCAACATGAATTTGTGATGGTTTGTTAAAATTTAACTTGTTTTTACTATAAAGTTAATTAATAATTTTCTGTAAGAATAATACATAAAACTCTTCTGTCTAATCCAGAAGCGTTCATGTTCTGTCACCGTATTCTTTTTCTTTTTTATTAATGTGTATGTTCACAAAATGTATTGGTTATGTTCATTCTGGGGAAGTGATATATATCTTGATCACCACCAATCCCTTTACCCACTCCCCTTGTATTTTGATATTTATTATGACCCAGTAATTTGAGATATTACCAAACACAGTGCAGCTCAATGGTAACTATTAGAGTTCTACCAGCATTCACAGCACACAGCTGCCCAGGTCTCCGCAAAGTGCCTCCTGCTCTGTGCAAGGGCTCTATGTTTTACCCCGCTAGACTGACACCACTTCTATAATGTGCCATACTCTCCCCTCTCCCCTTCCTGCTGTGCCACAGCCCAAAGTGCTCACTCATTCTGGCTTTGTATCCCTTAACCTCTGCAAATTGGAGGCATGCCTGACTTTCTCTGCCCTTTCTCCCCTGAGCTGGGTCCCTCACCCCCACCTGTCCCTACACCCCCATGTGCTGCCCTATGGGTGAGCAGGATAAGGCTTCCTAATCTCTCTCCAGATCTGGAGGCCTACAGGGCAAAAGGTACCATCTTTGCCCCAAACCTAGCAGAGTGCCCAGCACACAAGGGCCCCTAAGAACTGACTACCTGAGGGGACAGCCTCTCTCCAGGCCTTACCATCTGAACCAGAAGAGCTGGATTCACTGGCACCCCTTAACTCTCTAAAGGTAACTACCCAGGTGCCACAGGCACACAGCTGCCATCATCTCTAGACCTAGCACGAGCAGGCAGGTGTGCATGAGAGTCCGACACAAGATTAACAGGCATGCATAGCTCCCTGAGAAAAACTGCTGATGTGAACATTTCATTGTTTGTAGAACACAGCATTTTACAGGTCAAGAAATCCAGACTTCCAAGCTCAAACACAGGGTCCCTGCACTAGAAGCTTTGTGACCACTGGGCAGAGCCAGGAAATCCACCACATCCAACTCCCTCTATGCACATACACAGGTATCTTCCTGGTGGGTTTTAACCACATGTGGATTGTGGTGAGACCTGCTGTTGGTGGGTTTTCACACAAGGAGTCTCAGTAAACACATATACCCTGTCATTCTCTGGGTCCCTTCATAAGACAGGTGATGATCTGTAGCAGTTTCCATTTAAGCTTTTCTGTTCTCCAGCAGGAAATTCAATTTTTAGGTGGAGTTCTGTAAGGCCATTCAATTTTTCCTCACATTTTTATTGTGATAAGATATATATGCAATTTATCATTTTAACGATTGTAAAGTTCTGCAGCATTCAGTCCGTTCTGTTGCTATGCAACCATCACCATCACCGTCCAACTCTAGAACATTTTCAACTTCCCAAGCTGAAGCTATGTCTGCTTGACATGGATTTCCCCCACTGCCCCAGCCCCTGGAATCCACTCTTGTACTTTCTATCTATGGTTTGAACTCCTCTGGGCAGCTCATAAGGTGAAATCACATAGCATTCACCCTTCTGTAACAGCTTTATTTCACTGAGCAGAATGTCTTCAAGATTCATCCAACTATGGCCACTGACCTCCTTGGCATCTGTGACCCCATAGCCCAACACTGCAGGAAGCCCCATGTGCAGAAAGAGCCCCCTCACTAAACAGCGAGACATCCCTGAGTGCCTGGCTGGCACCCTCCCTATACTGGACATACAGCAGGTTCAGGGGCTTGTGCCTGGGCCCTAGTTCCTTGGGTTGTAGAGCAGGTTGCCCTTCCCAGGGGCTGCAGACAAGCCATGAGAAGCCATAGGCTGAGGGTGCTGTGCAGGGTTCCTGGGAAAGCCACCATGGGTGCCATCCTGGTAAGTTTTCTGGCCTCTGCAGTCCCTGTGCTAGCTCACCTGAGCAGGCAGGTAGGCAGAGGAGGGACTGCCAAGTGAGAAGCCCTGCAAAGTACGTCTCTACCGCCCAAAGACACCGGGTGCCAAGGTACTGCTGTGACAAAGTGGCACCAGGTGCAAAAGTAAGGCGGAGCAGGGACCCATCCTCTCAGGAGCTCTTCCTGCCAAGTAAGGGAAGTGAGCCCTGAGGTCTGGCTTGGGGTTTATTTTTGAGACATGAGTCTCACTTTGTTGTCCAGGTTAGCCTTGAACTCTTTGGCTCAAGCGATTCTCCCACCTCAGTCTCTCCAGTAGCTGGGACTACAGAAGCACAAAAAAATGGTATGCGCATGTGTGTTGGGGATTAAATTCCAGGCCTTGTGCATGCTAAGCACACTGAACCCCGGCCTCGGCTTATAAAAAACAGAAAACAGGCCAGGGATTCAGTGCCTGCTTAAGTACCTTGGGTCAGCCAGGGCCTCAGGAAAGACCACACCTTTTCCAGGTATCATGGAGGGAACTCCCAGAAATGTGTCAAAGTCTCCTGAATTGTAGGAGTGAACTACTAGAATAACACAATAACTCTGTAGGCAAAGAACCCACAACATCAACACAAAATCTAGTTACCTGGCTTAGTAAAATAACGTCCACGTGCTCAAAAATCATGAGGACAGCTTGAGTGTCCTACACATGTGCACACACTACAGTGAGATGCAATTTCACACAGGATTCTAGGAAGAATGTTCCTTAATTCTTGCCAAAGATATGTTATGCTGGTGGATTCAGATACGAAGCTAATAGGTGGCTGGCTCTGGAGACACTGTTTTGAGTTTCCAGGAAGGGATAGGCTTGGGCCCAGAACCTGCAGGTGACTCATGGGAGATTGCTATGGCCAGTCCATAGCACCAGGCCTCCAATGGCCATGGCTCACACATCCAGGAATGGGGGCTGAGCTGCACATGGAGGGCATTTTCCACTTCTAGTGCTTGGTGTAAGTGGCTTGCAAAGGGCAAGCTTTTCCCACAGGACCAAAGGCAAGCTTCCAGTTACAGCAGACCACGCCCTAGGAACTCTGATCACAAGACACTGCCATGCAAAGTGGAAAAGTCTGGTGCTTTTAACTCAGTGGACATTCACAAAGTAGACATAAGCCCTGGACATTATCCCCTGCCTTCTGCATACAGTAGAGAATAAGTCTTTCTCCATAAGGAAGCCTGTAGCCCCTGCCTCACAATTCCTACATGCTGCTATGCTTGGCTTTTACCAAGGAAGGGAACAGGCAGGTTCCCTCACACTAACCCAGCTCTCATTCATGAGTCAGACCCACAGCCAACAACAAAAGCTGTTCTTTCTCTGTTATCTGACATTCCTTTTCCCCTGAGTATACTTCCTGAGCCAAGAGGGAAACAATAAGCGGAGGGGGAGGCTGGTTCTCCTTCTCA
>NW_004955454.1:325190-328497 GCF_000276665.1 Chinchilla lanigera
AAAAGGTACTACCAAACTAGGAACTACATCAAAATCTTAAAGCCACAGAAGAGATACTGATAACTGTGACCAGAGGAGAGAAACAAAATTCAAGCACAGGAAAAGACATACTCATGAACCTAATCAAAAGCAAAAGACACACACTGACAACACTCGCACGTACTCCCTGTGCTGCTCGCCGACAGCCACAGGCATGGGCTGTGCCCATGAAGCCTGGACAAGAACACCAAGTTCACAGCAAAGCGGGTAAGTGGCTCCTAAGGATGCAACACTCAGTGCGCACAGAGACTCTACCCTCCCTGTACTGCACGGTGAGCCACTGTAGGGACAAGCTTCTGGTTCTTATTGGGACTGCATGCGCGGCGCACCCTTCCTCCCCCTGGCCGTTGGCCCAGCCATTCCATGGGTGGCATTTCTCCTATAGGCCTACTCCTATAGGCAGGCTCGTTCCATACACAGCACTGCCTGGTCCTAGATGGCTATGCTTGGCTCCAGTTTTCTTCAGCATGCAGTGCCATCGTTCCTGCGGTCCACCTGCCACACAACAGGAGAGAGTTGGCGCCTGTGATCCACCAGGTGCCCACCCAGCTCTTAAGCATGGTGCCACAAGACAGAGGGAGGTGGTGGTGGAGCAAGAGTCCCTTGGGGAAGGGGGGAGTCCCACTTTTCTGTGGGAACTTTTGACTGCAAGAAGCTAAATAGGCAGCTAGGCACAGTTACTCAGAAGACTGTAATGCCCAGGAACATCTGACTGGGCATCTACAGGTGCCAGTCTTTGGTCATGGGTAAGGAAAGGGTTAGGAAGGACCCACCACTCACAGGACAGCAGGCAGAAAGTGGAAGGGGCAGGCAGTCCTAGAGGGAGTGGCCCCAGAGCAAGTAAGCAGGACTGAGAAATTAGGAAGCCAGGTGTTGGGCGCTTAAATGACTGTGAGAAAGGTGCCTCTAGGAAGTGGTGGGCACAAAGGCCAAAACAGAGGAGGCTGGAGGTGGAGGGTAGGACAGAGAGGCCCAAGACACATCTGAAAGGACCAGAGCTGACTGGCTGCTGGTAGGAGCCTTGTGGCCAGATGTATTTGAGCCTGTGTTCTTTTTTATACAAGAAATGAATTATGGACTGAGTAAACCCTTGTCTGAAGCAGCCCTTTACCTCACTCTTCCGCATAGGAGAGCAACCATCTGAGCAAAGGCTAGCAGGCATGAAGACACTATCTGAGCATTCAAACAAGGAATCTAATTTGTAGGGCTGTAGATGGGGTAACAGACCACTGGAGCCATCAGTGACCGTCACACCAAAGAGTTCACAGAGGTGACTTATAAATGGGTGAGATTCTGGGGTGCTGCTGGGCTTAGAAGAGCTGGCCAGCTAGCCAAGAAGCCAGGCTGGACAGGATCAGGCTTCCTGTCATAAGAGGAACTAAGTGTCCATGTGCCAGAGAGACTTCGGGAGTCTCCTGCGGTTGTGGCCTCTCCAGAGGGAGCCTCAAGGGAAGTGAGTGGTCAACTCTAGAGAGAGATGTAGCGCTAGGTCCTCCTGGGTGCAGCCCAGCCAAGGAGGGAACCAAGGCAAAGCTGTGCTGTGTCATTCCTCCAACTCCTGCACACAAGAACCAGTCATGCACCATCCCTGCCCCACGGGCCCACACACAGAACCCCCAAGTACCTCTGGGCTGATACCACAGCACAGACCCCTGATGGGAGTCCTCCTTGAAACATGCTGGTACTCACTCCAGCAACAAGCTCCTGTGGAATGCAAACCCTGATGGCCAGACATAAATAAACTATAAATAACATATCCGATTTTGTGCGTGTGTACTATAACACAGAAGGCCGTAAGACCCATATAATATATTAATACAATACACAGCCGACATTTTCTATGGTAACAACATTACATTATTCATAAAGGACTACTATATCCACACTCAGCCCTCCATATCATGGGAGCTGCACTCATGAACTCAGTGAATTACTGACAGAAAATTATAGTATTCCAAAAAAAAAGGCACCAGTACTGAGCATGTACACACCTTTTTCTTGTAACTTTCCCTAAGCACTCATTATAACAACTACTACACTGCATTCACATGATAGTAGAGTTAAAAGCAACCTGGAGATGAATCTATGAGAGATGGGTGTAGATTATATGCACATACCTTGCCATTTTACTGTAAGGGACTTGAGCTTCTACCGATATCGATATCATTGGGGTCCTGGAACCAATCCTGTAAGGACACCGAAAGACAGCTACATTTTTGGGTTACTGGCCTGCTCTGAGCGGTGCCACACATCTGGCTGTGGGATTAACCACACTGGCAGATGCAGAAATCTCACCCAGGGCTCCTTTCTCAGGACTACTTGGTGCCAGCAGGAAGGTCCCTAGGGTCCTGTGACCACAGTTCCAGGACCAGCCCACCCACCTGGCTCAGCTCAGGGATGAGAATTCCACTACCACTCCTCAGTGCCAAGTCTTATCTCCACCACATTTACCAATGTGACACTGCCTAGTCTTTTGGACAACTCTGACCTCTCTGGCTCTCACTGCTAATTTTACTCTGGACACTTCCCCACAAGTAAGCATGAGGCACCACTGTCACCACCATGACACATTCCAAACAGTCACTCCGGACAGCAGATAACCACACAGGCCTGCCAGTGCACAACAGCCCAGCACAGTCTCTCCGAGCTGATCTCTAAGGGGACAAAAGCAGAAGGCGAGCTCCAACTTCTAGGCAGCTGGCCTGCTTCTGCAGTGACCAAATACAGATCACAGATAACACAGCTAACACCGACATGGGATCCAGAGACAGATCAGAGGCCCATTCTGAAGAGTTACACCCCTGGGGCCCAGAGATGAGGGCTAATGAGGGTCCTCCTTGAATGGACATCAGGAGACACGGACACCTCCTAAAGTATATACAAAACTGTCAGTCTGCCTTGCTGTGAGAAAGAGGCACGCAGTTTTCACTAAACTTTCATAGGAATCCACAACCCAGGTAGGATTAAGACTACCTCAACCTGGAGACAGGGGCCTGAGGAACAGCCATACAGTCACTCAACTGGTTAAAGGAGTTTGGGCTGTGATATAGTTATTACAAAATCTTTTTTTAATTTATAAAAAGTAGGTCTTCCTGTTTGTCCTCTCCTTTAGGACTTAGTTGAATAACTTAGGTTGATTCCAAAAAAAAAAGGCAAAAAAGATAGACAGCCAGACAGAGTGGTGTATGCCTGTAATCCTAGTCCTTGGGAGGCTGAGGCAGGATTACTTGGTTCAAAAAATTCAAGACCAAACTGGTCAACAGTGAGA
>NW_004955454.1:329460-331096 GCF_000276665.1 Chinchilla lanigera
GGACACTTCCATGCCCCTCTGGGCAGAAAACACACCACATCTTTCAGCATGGGCCAGTGTAAGAACAGTGAGCAACGCAGCCCAGCACCCTGGTGTCATGGTGCCATACCACACAGGAGGCTGAGGCACCTTGGGCAGTGCCTGACTGGACTGGCTGCATCTCTCAAGGGCTACCCAGCCCTACTCCCCACATACTTTCTGGAAGAGTCGAGTCTGCTCCTTCCTAGTGCCTTTCCCCACACAGATACATACACACCTTCCTTTCCAGTAATGGGGACTGAAACCAGAGCCTTCACACTGAGCTATATCCCCAGCCATCATCAGATAGGGTCTCACTAAGTCGCAGCTGCCAGGGCTAGGCTTAACCTTGTAATCCTCCTGCCTCAGCCTCCCTCAATTTTGAGATTACAGGAATGCACCAACATGTTCAGCTCCTAATTTCCTTCAAAACACAGGTCAAGCTAGGACTGGTAGCACACACCTATAATCCCAGCACTGGGGAGACTAAGGCAAGAGAATCTGAGTTCAAGGCATTAGTAATTTAGCAAAACTGTCTCAAACTAACAAACAACTCAATTCAAAGACCAACAATATATTGACAGAATTGCTGCTGCTGGTAATAGGTGGGGAAGATGACACTACGACACTAAGTTCACTACTTTTAGGTGTCTGAAAATATCTTTAATAAAAAGTTTTAACAACAATCCCATGTTCAGCTCAAGCACTACCTGTCCAGTACCAGAGCGCTAGCCTCTTGTTGCAGTGCTCAGATGCCTGACACAGAGCAGCCACTAGTGAGTATCTCCAGAGTAGAGTGGACCATAAGGGGCCTGCCCAGTCCTTCCCTGGCTCACAGCCCAACCTGATTACGGTTACAGACCTT
Organism: Chinchilla lanigera; assembly: GCF_000276665.1. Taxonomy (NCBI): domain Eukaryota; kingdom Metazoa; phylum Chordata; class Mammalia; order Rodentia; family Chinchillidae; genus Chinchilla; species Chinchilla lanigera. Next base: position 330,344 of record NW_004955454.1, read on the forward strand.
GGAAGGCCAAGCACGCTGCCTGGAAGACCCAACTTCAGAATTAAAGGACAGCTGCAGTACAGCCACCTAGAGAGCCAACCCAGTTGGGTACAGTCCCCCTACCCCCATGCCAGCTGCTGGGTCCAACCTCCCAGCAGATCTGGAGCAGCATGGGCATGGTGGGCCTGGTGCAGAACCTAGCAGGGATAACGGAGGCCTTAAGGTGGAATGCAGGATGAGGGCCATTTCCATGCTTCTCTGGGCAGAAAACAAACCACCTTTTAAAGTATGGACCAATGTGAGAATGGTGAGCAATGCAGCCCAGCAGCCCAGGTGTGTACAAGGCTTGGCCACTTACCTGGTGGCTTTGGGCACAGAGAACCTTGCAGGTTCTGTCAGAGAGGGGCCAAGTGTCATTACTATACCTCAAGGGCCTGCTTAGAGCCAGGGACAGATACTCCACCACACAGAAGCTGAGGCTCCAAGCAGTGGGCAGCTTCTGGGCCAAGGTCACAAACTCAGGGCTGCCCCAGCCAGAACCATGACACTCTACGCACTCCTCTCCATCCATGTAATAATTTAAAAGATAAAACTTTAAACATCTGACTTAACAACCTGAGCAAGAAATGTTTTGACAGTGCTCAACCTCCCTCCAGCTTATCTGGGGAGACACTGCCCCACTGGGGATGCCCACTCCAGGCCAGTGAACAAAGCCACCGCTACCTCTACACTCTCTTCTCTTCCTCAAATCAGAGCTGCCTTTCAAATGGGCCA
>NW_004955454.1:332381-333353 GCF_000276665.1 Chinchilla lanigera
GCCAGGCAAAAGCCTCTAGGAAGCCCATGGCCTGGTCACATTGTGTTTTAATACATCTTCTGGTAAATTAAAATTTAACTCAAGATACAATTCCACAGGCTTACTTTTTAACCCAACCAAATAAAAATGCACTGCCACCAACCAAACTATGCACATTTACAAAATTTATCCTCTTTTGCATTTTATCGCGGCATGTTTAGAAAACACAGTTATATACTAAAGTGTAAGAGCAGCTCTGGTGTCATTATTTGACAAACTAGGGAGGGCTTACCCCCAAGCAAGCAGAGCAGTACACACCCAGCATCTAAAGGCACAGGGTGAACTCAAGGGCAGTCCAAGGGGTTCCCAAGCACAGGGAGCTTCAAACGTCCTGACAAACACTTCAGCATCCCTATATACAGTTTCCTAAAACTGAACAGCCTGAGAAGTTGCCCTGCTGAAGTCCCAGTGCCCTGGTGGGCCCCACCTACACCCAAAGTCATCTTCATACTCTCCCTTCCTCACCTAGACAAGGAGATACTCCTCTCAGAGTATTCCACTAGCACAAGTGTACATGGTACCAGGGACATCAGCAATTCCTTTACTTGAGATACCTTCAATGGATGCCCACTCAGGTCTCTGAGACCCCCATTCCAATGCATTTTTACTTTGTGCATTTAGTAAGTGTGATCAAAAATACATTTATGGTTCTGTGTTCAATTCTGTACTGATAATAATAACAATGACACAAGTTTTTCCAGAATGATTTAACACAGTCTAAAATGACAAAAATTTACATATACTTTTGTCACCGGAAAAAGTATGAAAAATGACCAATAAAAAGATTCTCGCGTATAAAAGCACATGACATTAACACAAAAGTCCACAAGGGAAAATGGAACTAACACAGAAGTCCAGAAATAAAAGACTTGGGGCTGGGGATTTAGCTCAGCGGCAAAAGCGCCTGCCTGGCAAGCGCAAGGTCGTGAGTTC
>NW_004955454.1:337058-338573 GCF_000276665.1 Chinchilla lanigera
TTCAATACCAAGCAACCTCACATCAGCTCAGATACCTTCCCAAGCTCCTCTCCTCCACCCGGGATGGGGGAGCTGCTGCTGTGAGGGCTGCTGCTGCCGCAGCCCTCTCCTCCCCTGCAGGTCGGCAGGGCCTGTGGAGGTGGGATCTCCCTACTCTGGAGGAGGGGCAGAAGCTAATAGAGCAGCTTGCCCCACCCCTCCCCCACCCTAACCTCACCAATAAGCAAAGTTATAGGATGTTAAAGCTTGCAAGTTCCCCTGGAGATCGCCTGGCCTAATCTCTGATCCCTTTCTGCCATGCCACAAGGGCCAAAGCCAAAGTACACAGCATCTCAGCAAGAGATAGGAAGACAGCAAATGAATCCCTACAGGCCCAGGGAGCTGGCCCTGGGCAGCCTCGACAGCCCCCCAACCCACCCAAAGACACTGTTCAGACATACCCACCTCTGCATATCTAATATGCATTTCAAACTATCAAATCCTTCTTGTTCAGCTGCAACAAAAACAATTAGCCTGAACGTGACTGCAAACCCTGATTTTAAGACAACCTATTCCTGCACCTCTCCCCAGAACCACTGGATTTCTTTATTATGCCTGAGTCTCTTTCCATGGAGCCCACAGAGCTTTAGACCACAATCCCGGGCCCTCACCACTCTCTAACAGCTTCTGCAAAGTCTCTCTCCAGCATTAAACTCTACTTGCTTTTTCAGTACATAATTCAATCTAACAGAAGAGTGAGGAAATTGTCACATTTTTTTTTTCCAGGTGGGTGGATGACCCTGATTCTGGATGACTCTGGTGGATGGATGTCCAATCATCTGCTACATTCTTAATCAGTAAATCAGTCCTCTAGCCCTTCCTTACTTTTTCCTACTACAAGAACAAAATAAGAGGGCAAGATTCTTACCACACCCTACCTCTCGGTGGAAAACGGGTCAGAGGAGACAGCTGCAGGTATTAAAAGTGCAGAGAACACTCACAACTGGGAAGGTCCGGTGCAGTTTCTCCCAGCCGGCTGAATCTCCAGGCCATCAAAGTCACTTGCTTGACCCCACAACTGTTTCAATCACTAACCTTGTAAACCCTCTGCCTTCCCACACCCCGGACCAGAAAAAGACCACTCCAGTAAGTAGGAGCTGCAAAGTCTGTTCTGCTCCAGTCAGCTGAGTACCACACTGAGGGAGATGTCTCACTGTTATCCTGAATCCACACTCCAGCAGTGGCCCCATCGGAAAAAATCACAAACCCTACGAAACCAAGTATACTCTCCCACCGTTCGCTGATCCCTCCCTTCCATAATCTCACCAGCCAGCAGGCAGTACCCCCACATCTGAACATAACTTCCCCGGAAAAGCCCTCGCTGGACTGTGCTCCTCCGGAGCCCATGAAGTGCAGCGTGCCCTGGTAAGGAATGGGTTAAGCTCAAGGACCGGAGGATGAGGGGCGCCAGCAAAAGGTACCATGTGTACTGAGGTCCTGAGATATGCGCAGGGACTTGTCCAAAACACAGGCACT
>NW_004955454.1:339388-474007 GCF_000276665.1 Chinchilla lanigera
GGCTGGCGGCGGCTGCGCTTTCGGCGTCCGGCCGGGCGGTCCGTCAGTCAGCTACGCGGGCTCAGAGCGAGCGCTGCGAGGCTGCGGCCGGCGCGCGGGGACAACGCCGCTTTATCGGGTCGGAAACAGCCGCTCCGCGCCGCTTCCGCTGACGCAGCGCCGGCCTGCGCCTCATGACTATGCAGCGGTCGCGGGGGCGGGGCCTGCACCGCGAGCGCCCATTGGCCTCGACCGCCACCGGCCCGAGAGGCTCCGCCCCCTCTCGGAGTGGGCTCCGCCCCTCAGGAGCCCCGCCCCGGGCCGCCCCGCCTCCTAGTGCGACCCTCGCCTGCCGCCAGCCATTGGTACTCACGCCTTACTGGCCCCGAGCATGTACAGGTACCTCCCGGTGGTCTCTGGAGGATGAGCCCTGCGCCCCCAGCCCCATAACCCCGCTGCTTCTCCTGCATCACCAGCCCTCCTCATTTCTGTGCAAACACCCTCCTCACTCCTCCACCTAAGTCCACACAGCCTCCCTAAACCCAAAGCGCACCTTGGTGGGTCCCGCCCCCAGCGCTGCACCCTCCTAGGCAGCAAACCTGCTCTTAGTTACTTCCCCTCGCTCCCCACCCCACTGGGCAAACCTCCTGGCGCTACTCCCTCCCAACTCCTCGTTCATCCGCCCTCCATGACCCCCCTTGCTGGGCAGGACTCAGATCAGAGCCTCCTGGAGGCCTCTCCAGGCCTGACCTAGGGCCCAGGCACCCTGCAGACGCCCCCATCAGGTGTCTTCCCACATGTAAAAGGTCAGAACCTCTATGAGGGGTCAGGGAAGGTAAAGGAGATGAGGTGTGCTTATTTTGTGACAAGTTCTCCAGTTCTGCAGTCAAGACATGTGTGCTAGTAAGTTGTGGTGGCACACATCTGTGCTCCCAGTACTCTGGGAAGGTAAAATAGATGAGGTCAGGAAAGGGACAGAACAAATAGACAAAGAGATGAAGCCACAGTCAAGGTCAAAGTAGGTAAGGGCCTACTCACATTCCAGCCCTAAGCCACTGCCAGGGTTTAAGAGTCTTTGGACACATTTGTTCACCTTTCAGAGCCTTGTCATCTTGATCTGTAGGGACCATAAGATCCATTTCAAGGCGTTTAGAGAGCATGTAGAAATAGAGTGATTTAGGAGGCCTCCAGAACAGCTAAAATGGGAAAATCTGACAATACCAAGTGTTGAAAGGGAAGTGGAGCAACTAGAACTCTTACAGGACCAATGGAAACCTGGATACAGCTGTGTTGGAAATCTGCTTACAAGGTTTTACTCCCAGAGACACACCTGACTTCATCTTTCTGTCCATGGCAGCATTGCTTGTAGTACCCCATACTGGAAACTACCCAAATACTCATTAGCCATTGACAGAATACATAAAATATCATAGATTCAGATTGTGAAATGATGGCAATAATAATAAATTTCAATTACACATAATATGGGTGACTTATAAATGGTGTTGAGTAAAAAAAGTCAGACATTAAAAACTGCAAGTTCTCATGTACATAAAAGTAGAAGATATTGTGTAGCTGGTATTGGGAGTCAAGACAGTGGTTAACCTTGCGGGAGGGGGGAGTGTAGAATCAGGAAGTAGGGGTAGAGGGTGTGTCTGTGAGCTGGCAGTACTGTTTCCTGGTCTGGGTGCTGGTAGCACAGTGTGCTTATTTTGTGACAAGTTCTCCAGTTCTGCAGTCAAGATGTGTGCTAGTAAGTTGTGGTGGCACACATCTGTGATCCCAGTACTCTGGGAAGCTGAGGCAGGATTACAAGCTCAAGCCCATCCTGAGCAACTGAGTAAATTAGCTAGACCCTGTGCCAAAATAAAAAAGGGTTGGGGATATATCTCATTGTGAAGGCTCAGGCTCAACCCCCGGTACCATATGCAAAGAAAAGACCCTTGTGCCCTTCCCTGTGTATGCACCACTCAGAGGGCTAACACCAGTGGTGTACATACAGAGCTCGGAGCAGTACTTGACAGTTGCTCATCACTGAGTATCTGCCTCTCCTGTGGTTTTTTAACTCCTATGGCCAAATGATAGAAGCAGGGGCAGTTCCAGCCATGCAGCTTGTCACCTATGTGACCTGGGCGCCTTCCTGAGCCTCTCTGAATCCTAGTCTGGAAGGAAGCTTTCTAACAATATCAGTTTACAGTTATCACCATGATTAGATAAAAGATTAATAATGTATGCTTTTTTTAAAAGAGTATAGGAAGGAGCATCAAGTAAAAATATAGAAACTGTTTAATTATTCATGAGCTGCTGGTATTTATTGAATCTTTTTCATTTTCATTCATCAGCAAGCAATGAGTGTGTGTGTGCCTATCATGTCTACCTGCCATGCTAGACTCTGGCATTAGAGCTGGGGGCACATCCATCTCTGTTTAAGGATGCCACTGTGGAGTAGGAGACACCTGTGGATGAGAGAATGTGCTGTGGAGCCCAGTGCAGGATCTGACTCCGAGCCACTCCATAAACCTTCCTCAAAGAATACACGAATACAGTATGAAAATGTAAGTATAAATCTTCTTGCAAAGAAATTTGGAAAGTAGTTTTTAAAATGTGGAAACATCCAATTTATTTATTTCTGTGACCTGCAGTTAGGCATGGAGATCAGACGGGGTGAGGTTAAGGAAAAGCAAACCATGGCTGTGCATGTGTGTCAGTACTGCTCCTCATTCAGTGCCTGTGCATGTGTGTGTAAGTGTGCATTCAAGAGGACCCAAGCAGGGCACTCTACAGGCGCTCTCCCCTAGCCTGGCCAGCCAGAATCTCATCTCAGCTGTAGCTGCTAAGAATGTGTGGCCTGTGGTTCCTTAGTCCGGTTGCCCATGGCAGTGTCTGAATGAGGACCTCAGAGCCCCTACAGAACTTCTCCCCACTGCTCCTTGAATGGCTAGCCTCAGTCCCATGAGGACATAGCTCAGCATGGAGCAGCCCTGTACCCTGGATCAGAAAGCCCTGGGTCTGGTTTGGCTCCAGAGCAGGGTGCACCCAGGCTCTTACCACCCTGTGGGGGCAGTTGTAATTGGTCCAGATTCTTTCCTTAGATGAGCTCTATGCTTGGCTTATCATTCTGCTATCATAACAGGAAGGTGGCCCCAGAAGAAAGGCTGGGGGCTAGTGAGTGGTACAGATGCCTAGGAACCCTGTGGGGCCAGATGTTCCACATTCCTGGAAGGCCTGGTAGGTCTCCCTTCTCCCTGCACCCTACCCTGTCACATGAGGTAGCTGTTTGTGTCATCCCTCTGAACCTACCTCTGGACCTTTGCACCTACCATTTTTTCTTCTGAGAGTGTCCTGCTGTGGAAATGTCTGGTAAACAATGACCTTGGACTTCCCAGGTCCTAGAGAGGGCAGTGTATTGAAGACTTATGTAAATCAAGATGACCCAGATTTTACTATGATGAACCGCAGTGCACCTGATCATTAAGTGAAGCTCCCTCCATAGCTTGTCAGATCCCATTAGAGAATCGGGGTAAGAAGTCCTCTCCAGAAAGCCAGCCCTGAATAAGGAAGAAAGAGAAGTTAGCATCCCACCTGGACAGTCCCTTGGTGGGCACCTCCTGTGCTGATTTGTAAGTCTTTTATTTTTTTAAAAAGCTTTTTTGCAAAATCTCTTATGTCAGTCAGCATGCCCACTTATTGCCAGGGATTTCTGAGCAATGATTTGAGCCAAGCCTCTTCCTGAATCTCAGGGTTGATGTTCCACCTGTGTGTACTGTGCACTTCCAGGATCCTCTCCCTGTCCCTTTCCCTGTCCCTCACCCTCTGGGAGCTGTGCTTCAGTGTGGCAGGGAGAGCAGAGACCCCAGGACTCTGCCCCTTAAGCATCTAATTGCTTTGAACCCCCTGCAAAACGGAGGGGTTGAGCACTTCCTCAGAGAGTGAGGCCATACCCTACAGTCCCAGATCTCCAGAAAGCCAAGCATGCTGCTGTTCACAGTGGAGCCTGAGACGCTCTAGGGCACACATCTACTGAAGTATCATGGGTGTAAATTCCTATCAGGGCTCCAGGTGCTTAAATTGTCTCCAGAGCCAAGAGCTTCCTGGGGTCACAAAGCTTCTAGGTCAGATGGCTTCTTAGGCTCATGTAGTCCCTCAATGTCATGTGGCCACTTTGAGGGGGTTATATGGCTTCCAATGATCATGGGGCTTTAGGGTCATACGCTACCTGGAGTCATATAGTAGCCAAGGGTCATACAGTTGCCAGGAGTCACACACCTACTTGGTCACCGAGTAACCCAGAGTCATCCGGCTTCCCAGATTGTGTGGATACCTGGGTCATGGGCTCCTCATGTAGGCGCATCTCATTGGAAGTTCAGGCTCCTTCCAGGCCAGTCCCCTGCCTTTGCATGCTGGGTGAATCCCAGCCCCTCCTGAGCCTCAGTTTCTTGGACTGTGACATAGGAAGTTTCTGTTTCTACAGTGCATAGCTGTGGCAAAGAGTCCATGAAGGGCCCACCAAGGCACAGGGGCCACTCCATGCCAGGAAGGGGCAGCCACCCCAGGAGGAGTGTGCCATCAGAGGCTTTCCCAGGAGAAGAGGCAGGCTGTCTCTCTGAAGGACAAGATTTGTCAGAGTGAGGTGTGGAGCGGCTTGGGGATGGGGACAGGTGTGTGGGGTCGGGGGGAGGTGAGCTGGTGGCAAGTTTCAGTTCTGGGGTGGGCGCATGTTAGTAGCTGTGCTGTGCCTTTCTTAATAATCATCTCCTATCCCACAAGTGAACACATGATAAATAAATAAAATGGATACCCGCTTCATCCAGGGTTGAGGGAACTCAGTTTGACTTCTTTTCTGAGGGTAAGGGAGCCTTGAGGATTCATCAAGGGGCCAGATAGGGCAGTGTAGGTGTGGCCCAGCAAAGGGACCACTTCCCTGTGCTTCTGAGTAGGTAAGATACCAGCTGGGGCCAACAGGATAGCTATGGACTGTGGTACAGTCTGAACACTGCACAAGGGAGCTGCTGTGGGGTATAATCCCCAAGGATCACCTCTTTTCCTCTCTTCTCCTATTCCTGGCACCTGACCCGCCCAGCCTACTATTCCTCCCACCCCACCCTCCCAGTCTCCTCAGCATTTTGGATAGAGGGTCTGCCTTTCCTTCCCCTTTGTCTCAGGGTGTGAGCTCCTTAAAACAGGATGATGCTCCCAGGGGAAAGGACAGGTGGGATTCATGCCACAGGAAAGAAACTTAATTGGGGATAGTAGAACCCCACTGAGGGGCCCTAAATCCTTAAAGCAGGCATGTGCACACATGCTGAACACACACACAGGCACGTACATCCAAGCGTATACTGTAGCAGAAACACTGACCTCAGTCCTCTTCCTGGCCTAGGTCTGAAGTAACAGGCCTCCCCCTGTCGACTGCCCTGTGAGATGCAGGAGCCCAGGGGTGGGCATCTTGTATCTTGGGAGGAGGGATGCTGCTGCCAAGGATCTTTTAAAAGAGGATTCAGAGGTGGGGCTGTAGCTTAGTGATACAGCACTTGCCTAGCATGTGCTAAGGCCCTGGGTTCAATCCCCAGCACCACAAGAAATAAAATTCAAACAATGATGATAAAATAAAAAAGGACTCAGTAGACCTAGAGTGGGAAGCTGGGGTGCAAGCCAGCCCGGGTTCAAGTCCCACTGTATCATCTTGTGGGTACTCATGGCAGGGCCAGCTTCTCAGGCATGTAACCCAGGCAGTGTCACAAGGCCCTTCACACAGAAAAGTCCCATGTTGTATTGAAGGCTGTGTGGTTGCCACTTAGCAGTTGCTACCAGTTTATGGACAAAGATCCCCGACATGCCATTCTGCACCAGGCCTGAAAGTGAGGAGGCCAGTCGTGGCTGGAAGAAGTCTATAAAATGGGTCAATGCTGATGTTTGCCCAGCTCCTCCTATCCAGTGCCTGCATGTTGGACAGCTCCATGAGGCCCTGCCTCACACTTTCAGCAGCCTGAGCCAGGTGCAGTCAGCATCCTCATCTTGCAGAAGGGGAGGCACAGAGAGGTGAAGTGGCAGGCCTGAGGTCATGCAGTGAGCAGGTGGCTGAGCTAGGACTTGAATCAAGGCTGTCTGGCTCTGTGTCCTTGTGCCATCTTGCCCAAGGTCATGGGGCTTGTGGGGAGGGGCTGTATTCCTCACCTTTACTCCACTGGTCTGGATGGGCAAGCAAAGGGTCAGGGCCCCTTTAATCCAGCTAGCACTGGAACCACAGCCCTGAACCAGATGACCAGGATGACCTGGAGAGAGGCAGGAGTCGGCCATGCACAGCACGTGACAGGGCGGGACCTCTGGCTTGACTGTCAGAATGAAGGGTGAGGGCAGGTGATGTGTGGGGCTACCCTACCTGCCAGTAGCAGTAAGGGCAGGGAAGGTCCCTAGGGTGCTTCTCCCTCCAGACATCCCACCAACCCACAGTCCTCAGCCAGGTATCCATTCCCAGACTCTCACCTTGGCCTAGTTTGGTGGCAGCCTCCTTAGTCCTCCAGGCTGGCTCTTCCTGTTCTTGCCTTTGTTCACATAGTTCCTCCTGCTGCAATCCCTCCCTTTTCCTTGAGTCACCTTGATCCATCTGCACCTCCTTCAAGAAGCCCTCCCAGACCACCCCAGCTGATGGAAATTCCTGCCTCACCCAACATTCAGTAAAAATAAAGCTAGACTTGGCTTTGAGGAAGTCCCAAATCATCATTTGAAGAATGATTTATGTCTCACAAGGTGTTTCTCCTGTCCACGGTCTCTGTAGACCTCCATGCACCCTGTGGGGTTGCATGTTCTCATCCCCACTTCTGAGACCCAAGAGGCAAGGGAAGGACCAAGTTTCCCATGGCATCATTGTACCAAAAGCTAATAGTGACTGAGACCACCCTGGATGCTAAGGCCTGGCTCATTCATTCATTCATTCACTCAATAATGTGCATGGACTGAAAGTACACTCTGCTGTGGGCTGACCCAGAAGCTGGGGATGCAGCAACAGCAAAAATAAAGCAACAGCCTCCCTCTGGGACCTGCACCCCAGTGGGACACAGACAATGAATGGGGCAACAGTGAGGGTGGCGACCAGTGGAGGGGGGTTGGCCTCCCCATGGAGGGGACTTTGAGGAAAGGATTGCTGCCCTCCCACCCCTTCACCCCCACGTGTGGACACATCCACCCACTGCATGTTTTTCTGCAAGGAGCACAGGTTGTCAGTGCTAGGTCCTGACCAGGGAACAGACAAAGTCCTCAGCCTTCAAGTGGGGCAGCAGCAATACTTGAATAACAGAGGCTAGCGGCTGTAAAGGCAGAGAGAAGAGGGCCAGGGAGGGAATGGAGTGTGCAAGTCCTCAGGATCTGGGAGATCTGAGTAGAAGAGGGACACAAGGGACTTGATATTTCGAAAGGTCCCTCAGGCTGCACCTGCATCACACCTGGAGGGCAGAAGGCACAAGGGGCTTCCAGACAGTGCAAGGGGCTAATGGCTGCCGCAGGGTGGGGACAGTAGAGAAAGCAGTGGCTAGATTCTGGTCACACCGAGGCCTTCAGGGAGACTCACTGATGGGCGGAGTGTGGAGTTTGGCCATGAATGCCTGTTTAAGTCTCACTGAGTCTTGGTTTACCCACCTGTGAAGAGGGGTGCTAGTCTAGTTACTAGGCTTTGGGGAGAACAAACTAGGGAAAACTAGAACAAACTAGGAGGCCCTCCCTAAGCTTGCCATGTAGACATGGGGGCTCCATTGGTGCTCTGGGCCAAGGGGGACACAGTGATCCACAGGTGCATAACTAAAGGTGATTTCTTTTTTTATTAAGTGTAAAATGAGGTGGGAAGTTGGGCATGGTAGCACATGTCTATAATCCCAGCACCCTGGGAAACTGAAGCAGGAGGACGAAAAGTTCAAGCCCAGCCTGAGCAACATTATTGACTTAATGAGACCCTGTCTCAAAATAAAAAATGAAAACTGGCTGGGAATGTAGCTCAGTGTGAAGGCTCTGGGTTCAATCCCCAATACTGAAAAAAAAAAAAAATGAAAGAAGACAATGAGGAGCCCCAAGGTGGGCCATAGTGATCAGGTGGGGCAGGTTGTTCTGGATCAGGCTGTGTCCAGCTAGGTGGAACCCTGGTGTTGTCTGACCTTGTGGCCAGAGAGCCTAAGAGAAGTTGCCAAGGCAACAAAAGTCCAGCTGCTGAGAGGGCTGACCTTATCCAGAGGCAGAGGTGCCAGGAGGCCAGTTTTCAATGGTGTCTTCAAAGCAAATCCAGATCCAAGGAGTCCTGAGTATTTGGGCCATATTCCCAGGGCCATCATCCCCTCCATAGCATACTGGAGGTGGAGAAGGCTGAGCAGTAGTGACCTGGGCTAGCTGGGAAGGGTGGAGGCTGCCAAGGCCTGTGGGTGGGACAAGGCTCAACTCTCCTTAATCTGTAGTCTGGGAAGCCATGCCCCTGGCCTACCTTTGGTGTGGGCAGAGATGGGGGTTGGGGTGGGTTGGAGCTGAGAGCCCTTTTCCAGGCTGTGTGACATAGGGGAAGTCAGACAGCAAAGGGATCATGGCTCAGTAAATAGGGTAAGGCTTAGCCAGGGAGTAAATAGGCTCAGCACTCAGGGTTTAAGGTACCATTAGGGTCAGAGATTAACATCCAACCAATGTTAAATTCCAGAATGTGAATAAGAGTCAGGATTAGTCTGTGATAAAGGCAAAGGTGAAAAGCTGTCAATTGTGAGCAGGGCCAGGGCTCAGTGTGTGACCAGGATCAGGGCTAAGTGTGTAACTCAGGTCATGACATGGCTAGCCTCAGTGTATGATCAGGGCCAGGGGTCAGTGTGTGACCAGGATGAGGGCTCAGTCTGTGACTAGCTGCAAGGCTCAGTATCTGCCTGCTCTCAAGTTGAATTTTGTGATCAGGGTTAGAGTCCAGCCTGTGACTATGATCATGATTTAGTGTGCAATCGGGATTGGGGCTCAATCTGTGACCAAGATCAGGGTTCAGTCTGTGACTGACAGGAACTCAGCGTAAGGCTGATATGACAGTTACAACTCTAAGGTGGCCTCCGGGTGGACTGGCCTCTTTTCTCTGAACAGGTCAGACCCATTCGTTCATTTTTCTCTTTGATTTGAGAATCCTCTGCTGTCTGCCAAGCACTGTCCTTAGTGCCACAGACTCAAGGCTACTTCATTGCAGCCTAGTCCTCAGCATCCTCCCACCTCTCAGCAGCCCAGCCAGGTCTCCACTGTTGACCATGCAGAGACAACTTGGAAGCCATAGGGTGGTTCTGCCCCAGGATTTGGGAATGCTTTCAGGAGAAGGCTCTGTGAGCCTCCTTGGATGGTAGGCAGGAGACCACCTAGCAAAGGGCCTGCTGGAGCAAGGTCACAGAGGGTGGTCAGCCCAGGGCAAAGGAGTCTGGCTTCCAGTGTCAGGTGGTTGCCGGTGTCAGGTGGTGGATACACTGCACCTGACTAGGGCTCAGTCACCTGGTGTCCAGCTAGCCTCGTGGGCACAGGAAGCCTTGCTTTCTCAAGGCTCAAGGTGGCCCCAGTCAGTTCCCTCCAGGTGACAGTGATTGCCTTAGCAGCTGGTGGGCACTCCCTGCCCTGGAGGCCGCCCACCTTGGGTGGGACACAAGGCAGCAGACAATGGAAAGGAATGAGAGTGCGTGAGGCCAGCAAGGGTGGCTGGCAGGAAGGGGTGGAGGGTGTGGGGGGCGGTGGGTGGAGGCCAAGCTGCAAAGCAGGTGAGGGTAGGGAGTGCCTGGAAGGGAACAGACCAACAAGGGGCATGTGGAGCGCTGTGTGGGGCTAGGTTCCCGGCTGCAGCTGTCCTCAAGTCCTTCATTCAAGGCTTTGCCTTGGAGACCTCACTGCCATCATCTTGTGTGAGGGTTGCAAGCTCACCTTGTGTGGGGGCCCAGGATGAACTTGGCCTGCTGGCCTGGGCCTCCCAGCTTTCCCAGACTTTGTCCTTGGCATCCAGCCTGGCCCTCTCCAGGACTACCTTCACAGAGCTTCCAGAATCATCTGTCCCAAATACAGTGGACTCAGTTGTGCCCCTGTGTGGCACCATTCCAGACCTTCTCTCACATCCCAGGAGCTATTAGAACCATCAAGAATGGAGCCTGGTACAGCCTGGCATGGTGGAACATGCCAGTAATACCAGCTACTTAGGCTGAGGCAGGAAGATGATAAGTTTGAGGCCAGCTTGGGTAACTTAGCAAGAACCTGTCTCAAAAAGGGTGGGAATGCAGCTTAGTGGTAGAGTGCCTGCCTCGAATGTGTGAGGCCCCAGATTCAGTCCCCAGTTTGGAGAGGAAAGGAGAGAGGAAGGCCGAGGAGGGGAAGGGAGGGAAGTAAACAGAGGGGCTTGTGCTGTGCAAAGGGCCTGACATGGGAACACTGCATCTAACCTCAGAGGTGACTGTGCCTTTTGGGGCTGGTAGCTATCACCCAGCACCCTACCAGACCCAGGACGGCCCCTGCCCTGCCACATGTGTTGGGCTTCCTCACTCAGTGTGACCCTGCCACTTTCATAGACACGCATCACTGAAGCCTGGATCATGCACTAGCTCCCACTTTCTGGGTGCTGGCTGCTTGCTAAATCCTCCTCACCCCATGCTCCCTTGTCCCTTGCTGCAACCTCACAGCCGGTTCTCAGCACTGGCTGAGGCAGGACCCTGGGCCACACTGAAGAGAAGGCAGAGCACTGGCCCCTCGGTTCATTGCCCCAGGCTGTCCTCAAGGCCAGGAATAAGGTCACCCATGACCTGCAGGGAATGGGGTGCAGAGACCGAGCAAGGCCCACCCTGTTCTTGCCCGACCTGCCGGGTTGGTTTGGCCCTGGTGTCACCCCACACCTGGGAGTCCGCCAGCCACACCCTCCCCACCCCTTCTCTCCAAGAGTAGGGACTTTGCGGGACTGGGTCATGCCTCTTTGGAGGGGGGGTGCAGGCTCTTGGGGTGGCTGCTTTAGTTTCTAGAGAACAGTGGGCTTAAGGAGCTAAACCAGACACTCTTGGCCTCTGGGTAAAGCCTTAGGCCTGCCAGCAAGGAGGGGAGTTCAGGAGGGGAGTGCAGTCAAGGCCTAGTCAAGTGTGCTTGAGGAGCTCTGTAGGGAACCAAGCGAGTCTCCTGTAGGGAGGGCCTCAGTTTTCCTATCTGCAGTACTAGGCAATGCAGAGCCCACATAGAAGCCTGGGAGGGTTCTTGGATTCTGCTAGGAATGCTGGCCTTGGCACCTAACACATCCCTGTTCTCTGGAGCAGGAAGGCCGGCCACACAGGTACATGAGTTCAAACCACCCCTGGCCCAGTGTGGGATAGAACCAAAGGGCAAGAGACACAGTTAGACCCAGATGTTTGAGACACCTCTACCTGATGTGATTGGTGATGGCAGACAATCTGCTTCTTCTCTGTGTGCCTCAGTTTCCTCAAGTGTATGCCATATAGCATTGGCACAGATAGTTGGGAGCATTCAATTCTCTGACACCAATGAGAGAGACCTGAAGCTCATGAAGTGAAGGGTCCCCAGGGCCAAGATGAGGGCTTGTGAATGCACCTCCTGCAACAGCCCTCAGACCTGCAGGTGAACATACTCATAGACACACACCCACAAATGTGTACACACCTGCAGGCGGACACTGGCAGCTGTCACCCTTGCTCACATCCATATACCCATGGAGCCTGCCCCAGGCCCCAGGGTGCTCTGAAAGCTGATTCAGGGGTGTTCCTGCTCTTGGCTTTGCTTCTCCCTTTTTAGACTCCCACTTCCATTGCTCGTGTCTTCCTGAGGGCATCAAGCTTGGGCCCAGGGCTGTCACAGGGGCCGGTGGGGTCCTCCTCCCTACTGCCGTGGCCTGGGCTCCACATCATCTATTCACATACCCCAGGAGCTCCACAGAATCCCTACTGCCAGGCCCCATTCTGTTCACCTGAGCTACCTGTGACTCTGGGAAACTTGTCCAACTCCAGAGCTGGTGACAATGCTGAGGTCACCTGAATAAAGCCTCTGCTGTCCTGTGAGGCCTTATTCATAGACTCTGGCCCTCAGCACTCTGCCAACAGTGAAGAGAGGAGCTCTGGCGTGTATACCTGTGATGAGACCTTCACCTGGCTAAGCCTCAATTTCCTCACCCATAAGATGGCATGGCATCTGACCTACAGAAAGGATTGCTGAAGATGTTGACACGAAATGCCTTCATGAAAGGAAGCAGTGACAGAGACAGGAGGGATAAGACACAAAGTCTCCTTCCCCGAGGCTGTAGCACCCATGAGATCTGGAAGCGTCTCAGGCCCCATGAAGCAGATGGGAAACCTGAATATTCTGCATAGGTCACCTGGCATGCTGCCCTTGATGAGCACAGCTCAGGGTCCACTCTGAGCTCCTTGGGGCTGGCAGGCGTTCGGTGTCATCACACAGCAGGCTTCACAACTGACTTCAGAGGAGCAAAGGCCAAAACAGGAAGGCACACCCAACCCTGGCAAGAGCCCAGAGCCCTGTGACAGCTGCTGCTTGGGGCCTTCCTGGGGATGCCTCACACTGCCTACCACCCTGGCTCTGTCTCACATGGCATCTTGTGGGACTGACACTGACTCCACCGACCCTCTAGTGCCCCAGGAGAGGGGCAAGGACAAGATTCTAGCATTCTGTGAACCAGGAAGCCAAGGCTCCAGGAGATGAGGGGTGCATGGTGTCTCACCTTAGTTCACCTCAGTGGTTGGGTCTTGGCTACTATTAGAATGACTTGTGCTATCTGCCTCTGTTTGCTCATCTGTAAAATGGGGCTAGGTTGTTGAACGACTGACCATGCTGCAACACAGGAGTAAGGCTGGAGGGGGTTTTGCTGACATTGTTGACAGCACATAGGGCTCAGGGAGCTCTCTGTCCTGAGAGGCGTTTCAGCCTGGCATGAGGGAGGGGCTGGGCCCTGTCAGTGGAGGAGATGGGAAAGCATCCAGCAGAATATGCAAAATATCAGTTCTCAATTAGCAATAATCACGCCTCAGATAAACCTCATTGGCTACGATACTGCCACTGTGCAAAGCTGTGCACAAAATATCAGGACAGGAGGTGTGCCAGCCAGCCTTAGTGGGTGGGATGCAGGAGGCTGGGGACCCCCTTCAGAGGTCCCTCCACCTGAGGCCAGCTGCTGTCTCGTCCCTGCACATGCTCATCTCCCCCTCCAACTAGACCAAAGGCAGCCCAGTCACAAAGGCTTTCCTGCTATGGCCCCAGCTCTAGAGCAGGAGCCTTGGAGCTGCTGAAATCATGGGTGCAGAGAGGGCCTGTTGAAGATGGCTTTCTTGAAGATTGTGACTGCACAGGTAGGACTTGTAGCCAGGGAAAGCCTGGGGTCCAGGAGTGGAGGAGGGGGTGCTAGCCTCCTGTCAAGCCCGGGCCAGCTAGGACTTTAGTCCAGTCCCACTCTGCCTGGGGTTCGCTTGGAAGCCTGCTGCTTCCTCTCTGACAGAAGCAGACTGGGCTGAAAACACGCTGGAGGGAAATAACATCTTGGCCCCAGGCAGGATGCCTAGGTTGGAAGATGCCAGGACTGTGCACTGGACAGGGTGGGACCTGGAGAAGAAACATCGATACCCCCGTGGGCACTCACGGAGAAGAAACATCGATACCCCCGTGGGCACTCACGGCCAATTAGGGGGAGGAGGAAGGAGAGGAGGAGGAAGGGGAGGAGGAGGCTGTTGCAAGGGCCCTGATTTTGAAATTTGGCCTCAACCACCACTGTAGTGAACTTGATTCACCCCACCAGCCTGGGGCCCACCTTCTCCCTCTCTGGGCCTCAGCATTTTCTCTGTGAGGAGGGTTTTTACAAACCCTCATTTATATGTAGAACCCCTAGTCACTCAGAATGTGATTTATTTAGAGATAGAGTCTTTACAGAGGTGATCACATTAAGCAAGGTTGTAGGGGAGCCCCAGTTTCCAATGATGGGTATCCTCAAGCAAAGGGGAGCTCTGGGAACAGGCATGTACACTAGAGCATGGAGACATGTCTACACACCGAGGGAACAGTGAGAAACATGTCCTTCCTCACGGCCCTCTGAAGGAACCAGCCCTACGACACCTTGACCTGCAGTCTCCAGAGCTGGGAGACAGGAGGTGTCTCATGTTTAAACTGTCCAGTCTGTGGCCCTTTGTTAGGGCAGTGAGAGCTGAGGAACTCGGAGGGTGTTAAGAGCCACATCGGTGTAGCACTGAGCAGTGCAAGTAGTGACAAGCATGATGTTAGGCAGGCCAGGGACAGGCAGGACTCATCCTACCCTGGATGCCCAAGTGGACACTTGTGAACCCTAATGGTTATGAACAGAGTCCATATTTAGGGCACTTCTGTGACTTCTTTGACCTCCGTGGGCCTCAGTTTCCCCCCGGCCCATGACTCCCAGCCAGCGAGCTCTGAGGCTGGCAAACTTTGTGACTTTGGGCCAGAAAGTGAGTACTTTCCTCTTTGCAGGCACCAGTCTGCCTCCAGGCCTCCTCTCTTCAGCTAGATACAGGCTTAGAGTATGGAGCAGTGAGCTGGTGTGGCTCCATTCAACAAAACTTCATCCATGGACCCTGGACGATTTCACATAATTTTCGCATGCCACAGAATTTTCTCCTTCTTTAATTTTTTTCAATCATTTCAGAATAAAAAGCCTTTCCTAACTCTCAAGCTTACACAAGTAGGGGGCCAGTCAGGGTGGCCTACAAGCTGCCATTTGCCAGCCCCACCTGGTGAAGGGGCCTCTTAGCACCCAGAGGCACTGGCAGGATGTGCTTCTGCACCTCTTGGCCATGCTCAGGAAACTGTGTGTGTGTGCACACACACACACATGCGTGCTGAGGAGTGAATCCAGCTCCTTTGCACTGAGCTACATCCTCTTTTTAAATTTTTTAAAATTTTGAAACAGGATTTTGGTAAGTCACTAAATTGCTTATGCTAGTCTTGAACTTGCAATCCTCTTGCCTCAGCCTCCCAAAGGCTGGCATTATAGGTATGCACCACCATACATAGCTTCAGGAAACAGCTCTTAAATTCACCAGCTCTGTTCAGGAGGGTGGCTGACTTAGTGGCCTTCCACATATTGGTCCTTCACCACACAGACTCTCCAGCACCTACAGTGTGTGAGCCTGGGTGAACATTTCAGATGGCCTGAGGAGCAGGTCCTCCCTTGTCAGGGGAACCCACTGTACACACAAGCAGACTGGACCCCAGAGGTGAGTCCCTCAGCCTCTTGCCTCAGCACCTGTTGGAGCCCAGGCCAGCTGGGCGAAGGAGGGGTTGAGGACCACTGAAGAAGGGAAAACACTCCAGGGAGTGGTGAAAAGCTAGAGGACACCCTCAATCAAAAAGGGGAGCAGGGATTAGAGAAGGCATTCCCGGGAGAGGGAATGGCCTATTCAAGGGCCCAGCGGCAAGAGGTAATGTGGCTTAGGGAGGGTGCTGTGGGTGAGGACAGCAGCGAGAGGGAAGGCTGAGTCATAGTCCTTATCAGGCATGGCTGACTTTCTCCTGAGGCCTGGAAGCAGAGAGGCCAGTGGGAGACTATTTTCTTGAGGAAAAATGATGGTAGCTGGCCTGGAGCTGTGATGGGGTTCTGGGTTCTACCTTCAGATGCCAGTCCTGGTGCATAAGAGACACAGGGACGGGAATGAGTAGTCCCACTTGCACAAGAGGGGAGGCCCAGGTCTCTGGTGGGCCCGTCAGTGAGCGGCAGAGTTCCCTGAGCCCACTGCTGTCAACCCAGTCAGCCCTTGTCCCCAGCCTGCCAGGCGAACCTACCGACTCTGTGCTCCCCCTACTCCAGACTATGTCAGGCTTCCTGTTCCAGCCGGAGAGGAACCCTCAGCCTGACCCCAACGGGTGGCCCAGGCCATGAGCCCGGAAGGAAGTCCTCCTCTCTGATGTGCACCCAAACAGGAGGGAGGCCTCCTTGGGCCTCCCTCGGGAAGCACTTCACACTTGGGTGGGCATCCTGCCAGCATGGCCGCCAGCATGGCCGCCAGCAGGGAGGGAGGCTGGGGTCTCTGGGGCAGGCGAACCAGGACCCCTTTCCCAGACTCTTGAGGAGTTCCCGTAGCGCTGGTATATTCTAAGGTCACCCCCACAGGATAGCTGGAGCTCCTAGAAAATGCACATATAGGCAGGCCTCTCTGCCCAGGCCCTGCTCCTAGCACCTGTCAGCGCACAGCCTAAGCTGTGCCATCTGGGTGAGGCCTCTCTGGGCCTCCGGCTGCTCCTCTGTAAAACTGGGGCACTGGGGTGCCTCCCTCCTAGGGCCAGGGTGAGAATTCAGTGAGTTCATGCGTGTGCATGCAGGCCCTGGAAGGAGACCTGTCTGTGGCCTCTGTGACAAGTTTCCAGCAGCCCATCCTCTGGCAAGTGGCCTCCTGTAACCCGCGCTGAACTCTGCTCCTGGGATGTCAACTCTGCTGCTCAGAATTGAACTCTTCTTGCTCACTATTCTTCTCCCTTCAGAGGAAATGCTCAAAGTCCTCCACCAAGCCCACTGTGCCTAGCCTTGGGTGCCCTCCTCTCCCCTTCCCCTCTCCTTTTTTTCCTCTCTTGAATATTTCTTGAGCGCCTGCTATGTACCAAGTACTATGCTAGGCTCTGAGGGTATAGCTGGGAAGGAGGAGCAAACTCTACCCCGGAGCTGGCAGTCTGTGGGCACACTGAAACTGGTCGTAAATATAAAATTGCGGCTCTTTTCAGCCAGAGAACCCTAGCTGGCACTTGGAAGGCAAGGAACAGAGGAATAGATGTCTCCAGAGCTGGGAGACAGGAGGTGTCTCATGTTTAAACTGTCCAGTCTCTGGCCCTTGGTCCAGTCACTGACCATTGAATTAGAAAGAGTAGGAAATAGGACTGGGAGGTGTGAAGGGCAACCCATGCCAGGATCCTGTGGCAGAGACAGCTATGTCAGGGATGGGCAGGCCCCCTGGGGCTAGCTGAGGGTGACAGGTGGCATAGCTCAGAGCCATGGGAACCTGTGGGAGGGGATGTGCAGGGGTGCAGTGTCCTAGACTGAGGGAGGCCTGCAACTGGGCAAAGGCTTGCAGGGCAACAAGGTGAGACCAGAGCATAGGGGCAGGAAAGAGGAGGTGGTTGGCCTGGAGACACTGGGCTGGAGATGGGATGTGTAGGGGTCTGGGATGGAGCATTCCTCTTCACGTGGGAATTTCCTTGCAAGTGGTGATACATCCGACGCTCAGACTTGTCCCCTCCCCTTTGGTGACCCGAGAGGTGGCTGTGAGCCCTGCGCTCTGTGCTGGCGATCTGGGCCAGCACAGAGCCACAGGGCAGTGCAGGACCAGGCCAATAAGTGGACCTTGTCCCAATTCTGGGGAGGACTGAGAGAGTCCAGTGTGAGGAGGCACTGAGCATGGCCCCACTGTCCACCAACTCAGGCGTGAAAGAGCCCCAGCTGTCATCTGTGTTACTCTCACGTGTTCTTTCATTGAGAGTCAGGTTGGGAAACAGGAGCATCAGTGGTGGGGCCAAGCACAGGTGTGCTGTGCTGGAGTCCCAGCCTGGGCAGGTCCAGAAAATGGGCAGCTGGGCACGGTTAGTCTCCTGTGCAGTGTTGCAGAAGTCATACCCCTGCCCTTCCATGACCTAATGTTGGGACCTCAGCATGTGGAAAGAACCCAGTAGCCCCTGATGCACTGTGGAGCACCAGAGCCCACCTTTTGTCCCTCCCCTCCTCTCAACCTAACCCTGAAGATGGGGATGTTTGTTTACTCTTTCAAATATGTCAGACTTCATTCCATCCAAATCTCCCTCATCCCAAGCTCTCCATTGCCTTTTGGGAAAAGAAAGCAGAAGAGGAAAGAACCTACCCTGCTGGAGCTCGGTGAGATAGTGTTTGCTGAACTCACAGGGGCAGCCTTGGATGAAGGTGGGATCTACAGTGGATGGTGGGTATGTGGGACAGGCTGGAGGTTCAGGCAAAGGGAAAGAATCCTTCCAATGTGGTCATAATGGGGGCACCAGTATTATCCTCAGCCTTATTTTCTTGGCAATGACAGGGCTGGTAGCCTTCCTATCTGCCTGGTGGGACCCTGCAAAGCCAGACTGGCTCTGCCTTCAGCTTGCCTCTTATTGTACAGTCAGGGGCTATAGTGCCTGGGGTCATGGGAGGGAGAAGGGTCAAGGGGTAGGTGCAGGGCCGCCTCTCTTCTCAGAGTTAGATCTCTCCAGGGACATGGAGATCAGTCCACTTTGACAAGGGAAGAGCACTTTGTCAGTGCTCATAGCCAGAGGTAGGGGTGGGCAGAGGTAGGGGAACAGAACAGTGATGTGCCACACTGGGAGATGTCAGGCCAGGACCAGGAGGAAATCAGAGCTCATTATAAATAAATTGTAAATTGGAGGGAAGTACTTAATCCTGGTAAGGATGCACCACAAGTGGGGAGATCCAGCCCGAGGGCCCATAATCCGCTTAGCCAGCTTCCCAGTCACCTACTAGATGGCACAGGCCGGGATACAGCCTAGGAGCCTGAGTGAAGCAGAGCCTGGAACTCCGCTGCTGGGCTCCCACACTTTGACCCTCTCACAGACTAGGTTTCCCAGGTTTGGCAAATGCACATTGCATGCAGGTTTTGCTCTGAGCATTTTAGTGTTTGCATATCTTGTTTATGCAGGAAACAAATCCTCTTAACAGCCCATTTGCAGAAAAGGAAGGCAGCTCAGAGAGGTAGATGTGCAAAAGGTTGCCATCCTACCCATGTGGTGATGGGCAGGGCCACAGCGACCCAGATGGGAGCAGCACGCCCCTGAAGTGGACAGAGCTAAACCACAGTGGCCAAGCAGCTGAGACACAGGGCAAGGGAGGCTGCCCTTGGAGTCCGAAGGTACTGGATTCAAGCTTGGCTCTGCTTTGAATGCCCTGGAGCAAATGACTTCCCTCTCTGAGCTCCAGTATCCTCTTTTCAAACAGTATATGGTTCAAAAATGCACCATGAGAATTTACTGAGAAGACCCTGCCAGTCTGGAATCTGTTTGTTTAGTGTGATGATACACAGTTGCCCTCTCATTCACAATAACTCATAGTAAGGAGGCACAGGGCATGGAGCAGTGTTCTAGAGGGAAGGTGTGCCAGGGCCCATCCCAGGTGTACAGCCCTTCCCATCAGTTAGAGAAAGACATCTTGTCCATCAGATAGTGACTCCCTAAGCTTGTGAGGTGGGCACCTGGCTTGGCCCCTGCTGCAGTTTGGGTCTTGAGTGCTCCCCGTGGTTTATGTGTTAAAAGCTTGGTCCCCAGCCTGTTGTGCTATTGGGAAGTGGTAGAACCTTCAGGATGTGGGGCCTCATCAAAGAAAGTTTCCTTAATAGGGCAGACATCAGTTCCCCTGCAGGGTGGCCTGGGCCCATGGTGGACCTTCCATGTGCCAGGAATAAGCTTCTGCAGCTTTCAATCCCACGTGGAGCTGTTTGGAGCTGTTGTGCCCTTGAAGGGGACTCTGGCCCTTCCTCTTTCTCTTTATTTCATGGTTGCCATGAGATGAGCAGATGGCTCCCAGCTTTTGCATCTCTAGAACAAAATATCTGACACCTGAAATTTAAAAGAGGAGCAGTTTATTGCTGGATCATGGTTTCAGAGGGTTCAGTCCATGGCTGTGTGGTTCCAAGTCAGAAAGAGCAGAGCAGAAGGGTTTGTTGTAAGAAAGTTGCTCACATCATGGTGGCCAGAAGCAGAGAGAGTAGGAAGAACCAGAGAGAAAAAGAGATCTTCTAAAGGTATGCTTCCTGGGACCCATCTCCCTCAACCCAGCCCCACCTCCTTAACAGCACACTCAGCTATAAATTCATCAGTAGACTAACCCCCTGATCAGTATAGCACTCCCCATGATTGAATCACCTTTCAAAAGCCTCACCTCTGAACACATGGGACTTTTGGGGAACATTTTAGATCTAAACAATAGCACTCACCATGAACTCTCATCTTGATGTGTTGTCTCACTCACTATAGCCCCAAAGCAAGATAGCCAATTGATTATAGAATGGGTGCAGAATAAACCTTTTCTCTTTTAAGTAGATTATTCCAGGTATTTTGTTATAGTAAGAGAAATCCAATAGCCTCCAAAGAGAGTTTTACCCAGTTCTCTCTTTCCCTGCCCCCAGAAGGACTGCATTTCTCAATCACCTCTGTGTCCCACCCCTGCTCCTGCTCTTGCTCCTGAACCTGGGCAGGACCATGCACCTGGTTCTGGGCCACAGGTTGTGAGCAGAAGCATCACAGGCCACTGCCAGATGCAGTGTTAGGTACCGGCACACTGCCCTCTGTGGACCCTGCCCCTTCTGAAACTGGGCAGAGGCCTCCTGTCAGAGCAGCCTGGAATTCCAGGTTCTTGCATAAGAATCAGTTCTCCTTCAGGGAACCCACGGTGGACTTCACATATGCCAGAAAGAAGCCTGTGGCGCTTTCAATCCCTGTGATTTTAGGGGTGTCTGTCCTGGGGGAAGAAGATGCAGTCCTGTGCCAGGCACATGGGTTTGTGAGTGAAAGGTGACGGATTTTCAAGCCTCACTATTGTCTATACTTATGACCTTGGCTATATCAGGGTCTCCCAGAACTTGGAGGTCATGGGGTGAGGGTGCAAGTAGAAACTAGCCTCAGGACAATCTATGCCAACTGCACTATCTGTGGGGTCGGGCTTAAATACTCCAGGGGGGATAGGGACAGCAGCGCACAGTTTGGGCTCCCACAACAATGGGATGCTGTGCTCTCTCTGGGTTCTCCAGTGGCTCTAGTTCACCCCTAGATTCTCCTCCAAAGACCCTTGGCTGTCCATGCTTGCCACGCTCATCTCAGTATAGCACTTTGCAGACATTGTCTCTTGGTCTGGAGCTCCCACACTGACCCAGGCCTCCTTCTCTGCAATTAGCACTCTGCTGAGCCAGCCCCTCTATGGAGTCTTCCTGACAACCTTCCTTTCCATACAGAGCAGTGGGAGGGTGACAGGGCCCTTCTGCCTGCTGGGACACAGCCCTCATCAGATGGTGCTTGCTCACTCAGCTCAGCTCAGATGTATGACACTCATTGTACACTGAGGGCCGGAGGCTCCCTGCTGGTCTCTGCCTTGTGGAGGCTGTGATTTAACAGAGGATGTGGGAACTAAGCAAATCAGTAGGTAGTTATTTACTCGTGCTTTGGCAAAAAGTACTGCGGATGAAGACCAGAGGTGCTCTACTATTGAGCTAAATCCCCAAGCCATTTTAAATTTTGAGAGGATTTTGCTAAGTTCCCCAGGTTGGGTTTGAACTTCTGAGCCTCCAGCCTCAGCCTCTAGAGTGCTGAGATTACAGGACAATTTCATGTGTGTGCATTCAAGATGGATGGCTTGAAGTCTGAGGCAGAGGCAACCTAGTGCCCATCCTCAGGTATGTGATGGCTAGATGAATAGCAGAACACTACCTGTTCCCCAAGAACTATTTATCACATGCCCCTGATCTGCAGGGTCTGAGGCTGGTGTGGCTGCAGTGGGTGCCAGGGCAGACTTGGGAGGAGCCATAGCTATTTGTGAGGCAGGGAAGAGCCTGTGGGGAAAGAGCTTCCCTGTGGAGGAGGTTCAGGAATCAAGCATTTAGATGGGCAAAAGAGGGCAGAAGCAGATGGGCTAGGGAAGCATAGGCCTGGGGTGAAAGGGCTGGGAGGACTCTCCAGTGAGTGCAGAGAGGTTAGGAAGGAAGTAGCAGCGGCATCTCTCCAAGAGACTAATGCTACTCACACCTATTGTCATCCATCAACACCTGTCTTCCTGGAGTCATGGGTTTCCTGCTCAGGCCCTACTCCCACCCTCATCCAGCCCCAGTGGTTACACCCAGGGTGCAGAGACCCTCTCCAACTCTGCCTTCCCTGCTCTCATCTCAATGCCAAGAGCTGGCCACTGCCCCTCTCTGTGCTTTGTTTCCTCCTGCCCCGCCCAGCCCTGCTGCTGGGCCGATGCTGCAGCCTCCCAAGGACTGCATTACCCACCACTCACTGTCTGCACAGCTGTCCATGCTGCCTTGCTTACACCTGAGGTCAGCTGAGGCTTGCACGGATCCCCAACACCATACACAGCTGACACCCACTGTGTGTGTCCCAGAGTGCGCTGAGAGGCCCACAAGTAGGTGATGGCTCTGCGTGGCCATCTTCCGCTGGAACATGGGAGCCTTTCAGGTCCTGGCAAACGGTAGGTGCCCAAGAAATGTACTGGAAGAAAATGAGGTTACTCAACTCATACTCTTTCGCTACCTTTCTGCTGGGGGAGAAGGGAGTCGGATGGGGCCTGGCTCCCCATCCATATGCCAGGCCCCTGACCTCCAGGCTCCATCCAGAGCACACATCCAGCACCATGACCAGCTCAGGGCTCAGAACACGACCAGACTTAGCTCAACATATGGCCAGGGTTAGAGCTCAGTGTTTCACAAGGCCTAGGGGTCAGTGTGTGATCAGGACCAGGGCTCACTGTTTGGTTGAGCTTAGGACTCTGTGTAACTAGGCTCAGGGCTGTGTGTAACCAGGCTCAGGGCTCAGAGTGACCAGGGTCAGGGCTCAGTGTGTGCCCAGGAAGAGGCAACCTAGTTCCCACCCTCAGGTATTTGATGGATAGATTTGTGGCAGGACACTACCTGTGCTCTAAGAACCACATGTCACATCCTGCTGACCTCCAGGCTTCATCCAGAACATATATCCAGCTCTATGGCCAGAGCTGGTGACCAAACCTCATGACCAGGGCAAGTCTCAGAACATGACTAGGCTTGGCTCAAATGCAGCCAGGGTCAGAGCTTAGTGTTTGATAAGTCTTAAGGCTCAGTATCAGGACCAGGGCTTAGTGTGTGACCAGGGTCAGGGATCAGAGTGTGAACAGTACCAGAGCTTAGGATGTGACTGGATTAGGACTCAGAGCATGACTAGAAGCAGGGCTCAGTGTGTGTCTAGGTTAAGGGCTTAGAGAGTATTCAGGGCCAGCAGCAGGGCTCCGTAAGTAACTGAGATCAAGGCACTTTCTGAAGCTACACTTCTCGGTCAATCACCATCATCAGGTGTGTGTTGGGCCACAAGCCAGCTCTTCACCTCGATGGGTGCGCCCTCCCTGGGACCTGGAGGAGCAGGGTCAGTTACACTTTGGGTGTTGTCCTTTTACTCATGTTTTTAACCTCCTCTTGGCAAGGATTTGGACACTGATTACAACACAATTTCCTACTCAAAGCCTGAGCCCTCTCTTCCAGCCATATGCCACATCCTTGACCCTGGTCCAGCCTGACCTGAAAACTCCCAGTTCCTGCCCATCCTACCCCTGTGCATACCCCTGGGCTGGACATGGGCGGATGAGACTGAGAGGAGAGGTGTGTGAGGATCTGGGAAGTTGTAGGTATACACAGAGATGCTCATGCACCGATGTGCACCCAAGTGTGCCTGTCATCTTCAGGCAGGGACATCAGAACTGGCAACAGGGGTGTGTGTGTGTGTGTGTGTGTTTTGGGGTTGGGAATGACTGTCCTTGGCCAAGGTGTGAGTCCAGTTTGTCTTCAGCTTTGTGCTGGGAAGCAGGGCCCGGGGAGGTGGGAGGTGTTCTAGGATCCACAGAAGGCTGGACTGCTGGTGACTGTGTGACCTTGAGCCTGTCTGTGCATCTCTCTGAGTCTGTTCCCCCCATCCATGGCTCCTTTCCAGGAAGCCTGTGCAGACGACAAGACATCAATGTGTGAGTGATGCTCTTCTTGTCTGCACCCCGGCCCCAGGTCCTTGTTCGCCTCCCCTCCTCCTAGGAACCATGCTGGTGATGCCGCATCAGTCATGAGCCTTCCTGGAGGAGTTTTTTCTCTGGGGCCTAGCTGTGTGCTAGGGAAAGAGACCTTGTAGATGTGGTATGAACCGCAAGATGGGTATGAACTGCAGTCATGGCCACCCCCAGCAGGGTCAGTGTTGTAATGGGGACAAGGAAAGGGTGTCACCGCAGTGTGGAGCACAAGGGGTCCCAAGTTAGAGGAAGCCTCTGGACTAGAATTGGAAAGATGAGTAAGAACTTGCCAAGGGACAGCATGCTCAGAATGCTGGGATTAGAGATGTGTACCATCATGGCCAGCTCTACTGGGCCTTCTGTGACCCTCCCAGGAATGTTCCTCTTCTTTTCAAATGGAGGGCAACATTCATCCCAGGAGCAGGCACTCCCAGCTGGTCCTTGACTGGATTGCGCGAGGCTGTGTTCCAACACCTGTTTGCCTGTTTACGTCTGCTGTGCACGAGAGAACGGCCCTTCCCTCTCAGCAAGGCCTGCCTGGGCACGGCAGAGGTGAGAAGCATCAGGGATAAACAGCGCCCTTGGAGGAGCTGGCACAGCGGCCAGGACTGTAATTAACATCTCAGCTGCCCGATAGCATCACTTCTACCGCCCAGGTGCTCTGCTCCTGGTTTGTCGCCTTGCTCTTGGTAAACCGTGTGGTGCCCTTGGTCACACCTTGACCAGGGGGGTCCACTGTCTCTGCTCCCTCCTCTCTGTGCCCTACCTTCTCTCTGACATTCAGGAGCTTCTAATTCAAAAGTGACATACAAAATGTGTGCTAAAAATAATCCTACCAATCAAGGATAGACACGGGGTGCTAGAGCAGATCTTAAATACTTGTTAAAAAAGTGAGAGCCTACTCCAAATAGTTTTCATAGAATGTGAAATTAAAAAACAAATCCAGACTGGTATAGTAGCACACACCTGTAATCCCAGCTACTCTGGAGGCTGTGGCAGGAGTATTGAGAATTTGAGGGCAGCCTGGGCAATTTAGCAAGACCCTTTCACAAAATAAAATAAACAAAAAGGGCTGGAGTATAGTTCAGTGGTGGAGCACTTGCCAGGCATGTGTGAGACCCTGGGTTTGGTCCTCATGCTAAAACAATAAATAAAATTTAAAAATTCTGGTTTCATTCTGAAAGTCCTAGGGGATAACTTGTGGACAGGGTCTCTAAGCCCTGTCTGGCACAGCCTGGACGGCGTGACCTTCCTGCCATCTCCATTTCAGATTGGGCTCTGAGACTGGTAGATCAGGGCTCTATCCTCAAGCCAGGTGAAGGCTCAGGGCAGTAACACTGCCTGGTCCCTTCCAGCCCTCTGAGTCCTTTGTGGTTGCCTTATTTTCTTGTCTTATAGAGGAGGAAACAGGCTGGGTGTGGTCATCGCCCAGGCTGAAAAGCAGTGTGGGGGCCACTTGCTCTCAGAACCCATCCCCCTCACTCTTACCTCCTGCTCTGAGCGCCCAGGTCCTCTTCTCTCTGGACCATGGACTATGGGTGGGAAGATCCTGATAACCCAGCTTACCCTTCCAGTCAGTGGGACTGCAGACCCATTCCCATTTTGTGGGATTGTTAGGGCAGAAACAGGGCCCAGGGGTTAAGGCTGGAGAGAAAGTTCTTAACCTGTTGTGCAATCACTGTGTGGGCCTCAGTTTCCCACTCTGTGAAATGACCCCTTTGGGCCACAGCATACCCAAGTTTACTAGGTTAGGGACCAGAGGCCTTGCTCTCCCCAGGCTGTTCCAACAGAAGAGGGAGCCTGGATCGCAGGTCCAGAGCCCTGTACTGAGGCTTCTTCCCAAGCAAGCAGTGGACAGAGGAAGGGCGGAGGTGGCCTTCGGCGCCAGTGTGGCAGGAAGTACCCTCCGATTCCTGCAGTATCAGAACCCTCCCGAGAGAACTTGGATTCGCAATCAGCCTCAGTTTTCTCATCTTTAATGAGGTGGGAGTCCCTGTCTCCTCAAAGGGCCCAAATAAGATTGCAGACGGAGTAGACCTAGAGGCTTTAGACCCAGGAGCAATGCCAACGCAGGGCCCTTGACGTGGTGCAGACAGGTGGGGGCGGCTGGCGGCGCCTTGAGCTCATGGCACCATCCCTGCAGGGTGCAGCCCTGTTCTCTGGCGGGCTGGGGGCGGCAGCTGCTGGCAAGAACCCTAATGTTCTCACCCATGAGTCAGCAGAGATGGAAGCATTAATTTATGTGAGTGGCTGATGCAGCTGAGGCCTCAGAGTACTGGAGCCTTTGCTGAGGTGGGCTGGAGTGCCAGGTCGGGAATGGGGCCTGTGCCCAGGGATGTGTCTTGGAGGACACCTGGTTGACACCCTGGGGTCTGCTGGGTGCCAGGTCTGTGCTTGGTGCTGGGACTCAGAGAGATACTCTTGATGGTGTGCCGTCCTCGGAGAGCCCCTGTCAGCTGAGAGTGTGGGATGGGTCACAGTCTCCTGGGCCCTGGTGTCGGGGGGTGGGTGTGCAGAGCATTGAGCAGGGCAGCAGCTAGTGGGGGCCAGGAAGGGGCAGAGGGACAGAGGCAGGTGTGGCTGGGAAGAACAGGACAAGGGTCTCTAGGAGGCTGGGCCAGTCTGCTGCAGCTCAGTGAAGGAGTGGACAGGACCTGGCCCGGGAGGTAGGGGACCCCCTCAGCCTTGTCCCTGCTGTCTTGCTTACACAACATGGGTGCTCCAAACTGCTCTCAGATGAAGGAGGAGCCTCATGGCCTCCTAGGACTGGTTACCTGGCCTCTCTGAGTAGTCACAGATATGCGTGCTGGAGGAGGCACATAGTGGGCCAGCCAAGGTTGGGTGTGCCTAGAGCTGCTGAACATGCAGAGGAGAGGGGAGGGAGCCAGACATCAGTTCCCAGTAGCCTGCAAGCTGCCACAGCTCACAGGTGGCCTCTGGATCTGGGGAGAGGCCAGGAGACACATTCACTCTGGATTCCCGAGGTGCCTTTCTCTTAGATTCTGATCTCTAGGGCAATGAGAGTCACTGTGTATCCCTGTGGCTGTGTGTAAGAGGAAAACAATACAGGCCTTTCTGGGGCCAGTGGCCCAGTGAGCCCCAGGTTTATGCTGGCCAAAGCCCAACCTGGCTGTTGCCATGGGATAGGGAAGGCCAATTCCAGAGCCCAGGTGAAAGTCACGGGAGCCTGCAGCTGACTTCTGCCTACAAGCAAAGTCCCTGGGATGCAAGCAGGTACATGTCCCCAATCCTAGGCATGCTCAGGGTAGCTGTCCATGGCACCCTCAGGCCTACTCAGGCAGGGGTCCCTTGTGCGATGGCAGGGTGGGGCCGTTGGCCAGTCCCTAATATAGTTTAAAATCCCCCTGGGTGGGTCAGGGGTGAGCAGGGCCTCCAGGTCGCTTTCTTTTTTATTAGTACATATTTGTGGTACATATTGAATACATTCATCATGGGGAGTTGTTACATGTACATATCTCATTTTAATCCTTTTTACTTCCTCTCCCCCTCCCTCCCCTCTCCTTTTATCCGGATATCCCCTTCACATCCATGAAACATTTATCTCCCTCTTTTCTATAATATTTTATTTTGCTCTTTCAATTATTTATATTTTGGGTTTCTCATATAAGAGAATCCATGCCATATTTAATCTTGTGTGTCTGATTCATTTCACTTAGCATTATGTTGTCCATTTTCCTACAAATAACGCAAACTTATCCTACTTTGTAGCTAAAAAAGTACTCTATTATGTATATGTACCACATTTCCTTTACCCATTTATTTGTTGATGGGCATACAGGCTGCTTCCAAGATTCAGCTATCATGAATTGAGCTGCTATAAACATGGATATGCATGTATCACACTAATATTAATTTTAAAAAACCCCTTTGGGAAGATTCCTAGAAGGGGAATAGTTGGGTCAAATGGAATTTCTAGTTTTAGCTTTTTGAGGACTCTCCATACTAACTCGTACACTACCATCAACAGTGTAGGAGGATTCTTCCCACCTTGCCCACCCCAGTGTCACAGCATTTGTTGTTTTTTTGGATCTTGATGATAGTCATTTTTTTTCTGGAGTAAGATAGAATCTCATTGCTGTTTTAATTTGCATTTCTCTAATGGCTAAAGATGCTGAACATTTTTTCATGAACTTGCTGGCCATTTGCACTTCTGAAAAATGTCTGTTCATTTCAATCGATCTTTTTTTTTTTTTTGGCTTGGGTCTTTTATTGGGAGGGAAGTCTAATTTTTTTGAGTTTTTTAAATATTCTAGATATTATTCCTCTGGGAAGAAGCTGGTAATATTTTTCCTCCTTCTTTAGTTTGTTTCTTCACTCTGTTCGTTGTTTCCTTTGCTGTGCAGAAGCTTCTTACTGTGGTATAATCCCGTTTGTTGAGTCTTGGTGTTTTTTTTCTTATGCAATTAGAGTTCTGTTCAGAAAGTCCATGCATATGCTCATGTCTCCAAGAATTTTATCTCTTTCATCTTCCAGCACATTCAGTGTTTCTGTTTTTATATCTAGGTCTCTGATCCATTTTGATTTTATTGTAGTGCAGGGTAAGAGCGATGGGTCTGCACTCAGTCTTCTGCATGTGGATAACCAGTTTTCCCAGCACTGTTTGTTAAAGAGGTGATGTTCTCCTTCTCCTTTGTTAAAGATCAACAGACCGATTGTGCCCCCAGGTCACTTTCAAAGCACTTTCCCAGTGATGACTCACACCCCACTCTCTCAGTGCTGGGAATTGTGAGCATCCCAAACAGACTTTTGGTTAATCCTCACACCTCTGTGGGGCGTCTCACTGCCCTTGTTTTCAGATAAGGACGCTTCCTAATAGCTTTTTATTGGATGAAACTCACAGCACATGAAGTTAACCCTTTCAAAGCTAATGCGTCAGTGAAGTTTAGTCTCTCCACAAGGTTGTGCAATCATCACCACTGCCTCACTCCGAGATAGCTCCACTGTCCCCACCCCATCGCAGCCCCTGGCAAACATCATCCTGTGCCAGCCTCTTGATAGCTCCCACAAATGGAATCCTGCCCTGTCTGGCCTTTGGTGTCTGGCCTTTTCAGACTGTCCATATTGTGACACAGGTCAGAGCATCACTGCTTTAATGGCTGAGTGATAGTCCCCCATAGGAGTTGGGCTGTTTTTGCCTTTTGACCCTTGTGAGCAGCAGGTGAGGCCATTGCAGCAGCCAGGAGAGGCAACCTGCCCAGAGATGTGCTTGGAGCTGACTCACACCCTCACCCCTCCAGGACTGCCTTCCTCTTGGCACTAGCAGGCTGGACTGGGGGATGGCGGGTCTCCTGGAGGAGGGGGTCATCAGGAGGAGCAGGGATGGAGGTGTGATAGAAGGAGGCGCTGTGGGCCAGACACAAGTGGGCTGGGCTAGGATGGGAGGTGGCCCTCATTGGTACAGGAGCCAAGCTGGGACTGGGGAGGGGTCTGCCAGGTTCACTATGAGGTCTCTTGGGCCTGCATAGCAGGTGAGACTTTTTGTAGGTGGCCTTCCTGCCTGTGTTTCCAGTCAGCAGGTTCTCAGTAGGTCCCCAAGCCCTGAGGTTCCCAGATTCTAGGGAACTGGGATGCTGGGATTTAAGGAATTTATGATGTTGGATTTTGATTGTGGATACACAGCTCCCACCATCTTGAAATGAGATCTGTTTGCCCACGGTGCCTGCAGACAGGTCATCTCCAGCTGTCCGCTTTCTCCCATCCCCCTCATGTGGGGCTCCCTTGGCCCTTGCTCCTTCTTGTACGCTGACAGAGGCAGAATCAGTGGACATCCCACAAGCGCCCTGGGCCGGGGCTGACCAAAGTTTTAGCGTGGGAGAGAGGCTGTGTTGAGTGTGGGTTCTGCAGAAGGATGAGGGAGGCTACTCAGGGCACCCAGCTTCTTGGCCAACAGAAGGGAGCCTGGCTCGAAGGCAGCGGCCCCACAGCAGTTTTGTAGAAGGCTGAATAGTCCCCTGACTGCCGCCCTCCCCCCAGCTTTCTTCCAAGTGTCAGTGCCTCTGGGTCAGTCCTCTGGAATTGGGGAGGTGGGACTGAACACTGAGAGACCGGGAGGAGAAGCAGGCCACTTGGTTGTCACCATGGAGATATCCTTGTGGGCGTGCCAGTCTCAGCAGCAGAATGTAGCTCCTGGGGATGATGGGAAGATGTTGTCGTGCTGGGGAGCACTTCTGACCTTCTGACACTGTGGGGGCCTCAGTCCCAACTCCTCTGCAGAGGGACTTAGAAGTGGCCCAGTCTGCCCCAGGGTTCTCAAACAGGGCTCGTGGAGTTGTGGGCTTCCTGGGGAGTGGGCTCAGCCCATGCTGAGGTCCATGTGGACTTTCCTGGAATCCAGATTCTGATTCCATTTCACAGGTTGGCCGTCCCTGTCCTCCCACTCTGCCTGGGAGTGGGACTGTGGCCCGGGCAGCCCAGCTCTGTCCTCTGTGGGAAAGGACGAACTCTAGCCTGCACATAGCCAAGTGTGGACAAAAATAACCCTGGCCTCAAAAAAGAACGTGGACAATTAAATAGGGAACATTAGCATTTGCCCAGCACTTTCCACAGCATTAGCTTATTTGGGAGGCAGGTGTTTCTGTCCTCACTTGTAGACAAGGAAACTGAGGCCCAGAGAGGGATCGTGACTCACCTGAAATTCTCCTGCAGCTGACCAGGCCTTTGGCTACCTGTGCTTCCTATGACATGGCTTGAACCTTCACATCTACCCGTACGTTGCCTGCTGCTAGGGTGCCCTCACTTGCTTCTACCAGATAAAAACTCCTACCTACCCCTCAAAGCACAACTAATACCACATTCTCTGGAAGGCAACTCTTTGGCAGGTAGTTGAGCCCTAGCAGAGTTCTGCTTGCATCTCACCACAGTTGCTCAGAGCTGTGGGCTCCTTGGTGCCTGGCACAGTGTCTTATTTGTTGCTGTGTGCCCCAGTGTCACCCCGATGGTCACAGTGAGTGCTTAGGGAACGTTCACCAACTGAATGACTGGTGAGCCTTGTATATGGTAATAAGTTGACTGCTTTGTCCCATCCCTGAATTTTTGTCATGGCAACTTGAGAAATTAGCATTACTGTGGCCATTTTACTGATGAGGAAACAGAGGCTCAGGGAGGTGAGCTCATCCATGGAAAGATTTAGAGCTGGTCCTGGATTTGCTCCCAGCCCACAAACCACATAGATCTCTCTGGAGACCCCATGGGGCCAACACCAGGCTTGGGTGGGACTTAGGGGCAACCTATATGTCTCTGGCAGGCATCTGGCCCCTTCCTCACACCCCGCATCCCCTCTTTGGGGTCATCCTTGCCTCCCAATGGCTTCTACACATGGTGAGTCCCGGGCCCAGCAACATGCTCTCACAGAAGCACCCTGATCTCAGCAGGGATCTGGCAAGGTGCCACTGCAGATACATCGGGAGGGACCCATGAGAACCAAGGCTGGTAGCTCCAGTAGCCACAAACCTGAACTGGGGTACAGGTCTAGCTATCTCAGGGTCTGGGGGATATGTTGTCTCATTCAGGGGCCCTTGGCAAGGAGAGAGCTTCCCATGGGAGAGCTTGGGTGCAGTCAGGCAGGGGAAGAATGGAGTAGATGGAGGTTCTAGAGCTGTCACAGTGAAGGGAGAGGAGACACAGTCTCAGGTCCAGTGCAAGGAGCCCAGGACCTTGGATTCTGTTGTTCCCATCTCATTATCACCTGGTCCCAACGAATGCCTGGTGTGGGGTAGGATGAGGGTGCTCTGGGAATGATGCCAGCCACAGGCAAGGGCAGAGGAAGGAAGGGAAAGAGAGCTGGGGGCCTTTGTGTTCTTCTGTCCCCTCTGATAGGTGAGAGAGGCCAGGGACCACAGAAGGGCTCACACTCTGTCCACTGTCTCCCTGATGTCTGTCTGTCTGTCCATCTGTGTGCCGCGTCCTCGCTGCCTAGCTTTGGGTCAGGCGCCAGCATTCCGTGGTTAGAAATGTGAGGTGCTGCTTATCAGAACAACCAGTCCTCTGTGTGTTTCTCTCTCCTGCCCACGCAGTGGGCTCAGCTGCCAGGTTGTGCGATTCAGGGCAAGTGTCTGACCTCTCTAGGCTCACAGATGGTGAATGAGTTTCTAACCTGGCAGCCAAATGCAGCCTGTGCATCTTGGAGGAGGAGGCAGTGTCTCGGGGACCCAAGCTGCCCGCGGAGCCCTCCACGCTCTCCTGTCCCAGCCCCACTGCAATTCTGGGGCAGTTTCAGCAAGGAGTTACTGTCCTCATCTCCCTTTTTCCCTTGTTTACTGCCAGGAAAATGACACTTGCTTGGCAGGGCACACAGTGATGGCAGCTCTGCCATTCACTGGGCAGAATGGAGGTCACCTCTTAATGGAAGGGATGATGCAAACATTCCCAGTGGGGCATCAAGGCTGGAGGGAGCTACTTGTATACTCCTGGCAGGGGCCCAGCTGGTGATAGTCACCTGATGCCGCCACCACAGCAGCCCCTTCCCGCTGACCCTGCCTCTGCCCAGGCACACAGTTTGGAGGAAGGGGTGGCTTTGATCTGAGACGTTTACTCTTACATTCCAGCAGGAGAAGCTGAGGCCCAATGTGTGCAGACCTGCCTGGCTGCTACGTACTTCCTGAATGATGGGAGTAAGCGTGGGGACTATTGCTGGCTTCAGGATGCAGAGCAGTCATACAGGTGGACTGCTGTGCAGAAGCAGAGGCTGAGCTGATTATCACCTGTGAACAGCCCTTGCCGCCTGCTCAGGGCCACCATGCTGGTCCTCTAACCCCTTCCATGACTGCCTATGCTCATTCAGGAGGCCCCTGGGAGCCCCTACCTTGGTGGCCCCCCTTGAGTAGGTGCTGTTGGGACAACACTCTCAAACCTGAGCTCATCTCACAGGGCCACAGATGAGGAGGCTGAGGCACTGCAGGGCAGGGGACCCAGACTACTTGCTGCACCATGAAGCACTGACCACTGGGCTTCCCCATCTGCAGTGTGGGTTTGGCCCTATGCAAAGAAAGCATGCAGTAAAGATGTCCTGATTTGACCCAGGCTCAGAGAGGTGAAGGAGCCTATCCAGGCCACTGGGGACATGGGAGCGGGAACATCTTCAACACCCAGCCTACCCTGCCCACTCTGAGCCTGTGGACTTCACCCCAACTCCCCACCTGGCAGGTGGGGAGAGAAGCCAGAGGGTTGGGCTGCCTTAAGGGTGGCAAGTTCAAGGCCTCAGTCATGTTAATACAGTGCCATTGATCTCCCAGGCGGGTTGGGAAACACAGCTCCTCTGAAATATCTTTCTGGACTGTCCAGCTCTAAAGCCACAGCTGCTTTGCCACCTCCTCCAGTCCAGCAGCGCCACCTGGTGGCCCAAGAGCCACACACCGCCAACCGACAGATACTCTCTGTGAAGCTCTGAGGCTCTCGGAAGGTCACTTGCAGCTGGTTGTGGCCAGATCAGGCGAGAGCCCAGGAATCCTGCACCCAGGAGGGAGCCGAGAAAGTTCCTCCTCAGCTCTTCCACACCCTCCTGTGTGTGGGCCGGTTCTGCCGAAGGTTGGAGAAGTGGGGGTTACCCTAAGGCATGGGATCCAATGATCATGGTGCGTGTGTTTGTGTGTAAGCGTGTGTGTTATGCAGGGTAGGTGGAGGGACTGGTAGATGAGTGAATGAGCAAATGAATGAAGTGTGAGGCTTTCCTGGGGGCAGCCCTGTGCCTCGAAGCAGCTTGGATTAATCACTAACTGAGTGCTGAACACCACAGGAAGTTACACCTCCCCCAAACGCATGCGCATGCATATAGACCTGCACCTACACACATATGTGCATAGACATATGTATACATACACATGTGCTCAGATGCACAGACACACCTGCATGCCTATTCACATTCATACACACCCCTACACTCACACTTAGTTCTTACACCTAAGGTAGAACCAATCTTTCCCCTGAGCAAAGGAGAGAATCTAGGCTCAGGGAAGATGCTAAACTCACTTGGGGCTGGAGAGGCTACTGTGACTGAGGTTGGGAGGGTAGGGGACCCGGTCACACCCCATCACCGGCCTAGGCTCTGTTCCAATTGTGTGTCCTGGCAGGAATATGATGTTAGGATCTCCTGAGTTAGGATCCAGGAGCTGCCCTCAGACAGCCCTGGCTGTGCTCCAGAAAGGACAGGTAAAGTAGGCCCTCCATGGCCCTCAGCTGACCACCAAAAGGGGATACAATGGAGTGAATGGAATGGAGAAGACCCTCCCAGACTCCAGATCCCAAAGTCATTGTACAGCCTGGATGCCTGTGGCATGCAGGGCTCACGTGCTCCTGTCCCAGACTGTCCCTGGGTAGGAAGGTCTCCTGGGACGTGGGCCGCATGTTCCCCAATCTGGCTCCTCTGCCAAGCTGTGCAGCAGAATCTTTGCGAACTATAAAATGCATGGTCTTTGCCAGTGACCCCGGAAACTGCCATTTGGAAGAGGGTAGGCAAGTCTCAGGATGGTGGTGACCCTGGGGCACCCCTAGCATCCCCAGTTCTGATGGTCAGTGTGCCATACCTGGCGATGCCTATGGACCCATCCATAAAACATACTGAAGACTTCCCCTAGCTGGGCAGTACTGCAGTGTTACCAGAATGCAAACCCATTGTTGTCCATATGTGTGTCACACATATTGGCATGTCCGGGTTGGCCCTGACGTGTAGCCATGGGACCCATGGTAACACTTGCTGGGCAACTGGACAGGAGGGCATATGCCTGGGAGTCTGGTGGCATCTTGGCATGTTAGGAAAGTGCTGACACTTTCTTTGGGCTCAAAGTTCAATACAGGGCAGGTAAGAGTGACCTTGCCCACTCCCCCAAAGGGAGCCCCAGGAAGGACTCAGGAGTGGGGTGCAGAGCCTTGGGTGGTTTAGAAACAGTACTTTCCCCATGAAAGTCTTAATGCAGGGTCAGATGACACAGGCGTGGTATGCAGGGGTTGCAGGAGGAGCAGGAGGCCCAAGGAGCTAGAAGGGTGACCTCATCCCAGGGCTTTGTGTTTTAAGTGAGGAAACTGAGGCCCAGAAGGGGCCACGGGTATAGCTGAGGTCTGTGTTCAGGGGTCATAAAGTCCCAGGGTAGCTGGAGTCTGGGCCTGTGGCTCCCAGCTGCAGACAGCAAAGCCAGCCAGAACTGGAGGCTTAGGGCTAGCAGGCCATGCATGGTATAGCTGGGTCAGGGCAGTGTGTGTCCCTGCAGTGGGTCTGTGTCCTCAGTTTCTTCATCTGTGAAATGTGGTAAAGAGCCTGTGGCCCTGCCAGCCCATTTGAGGGGACTCAGTGTCCTTGAGGAGATCCTGTCTGGGAGGAGCTTTGGAGCAGGCAGAGTGGCTGGGGGAGGTGTTTGTCACACTCCCTCCTCTGGGAAGCCTTCTGATGGCCCCACTCCCCATCAGCACTTGGTGTCACCCAGCTCTGCCACGAGGCAATTGAGAGCCCAGGACTTAGCTCTGGGGAATTAGAAGGACTTGGGGGCAAGAGGAGGGCCCTGGGCCATGTGGTTTGTCCTGTCCTGGGGTGCAGTGTGGAGGAATGAACTCATGGCAGACAGCCCCAG
Source organism: Chinchilla lanigera (assembly GCF_000276665.1). Taxonomy (NCBI): domain Eukaryota; kingdom Metazoa; phylum Chordata; class Mammalia; order Rodentia; family Chinchillidae; genus Chinchilla; species Chinchilla lanigera. The sequence continues at coordinate 374,675 of NW_004955454.1, forward strand.
GGGAATAGAGGCAGAGGAGGGTGCGGTGCTGGCATAGACTTGTGGGTGGTGGGCTAGGCCTGGTCATGAATGAGATGTGATTTTCCCAGGGTGCTAGGCTGGAGCCCAGGAGGGTCAGGGTCTGCTTGGGGCCAAACAGTCCTGTTGAAATGGGGTGTATACCACGAGTGGGGGCTGGGGAGGGTGGGAGTGCTTAGGAGGAGCCCCCTCCTCCTCCCCTTCCCCAGCCCCTTCCTTTCCTCACATCCTCCCTTCCCCTGCCTCCGGCTCCTGCCCCTGGGCCCACCCCTCCAGGCCAGATGGTCCTGGCCAGCTTTCTGAGACTCCTACGGGGGCGTCAGGGATGTGGGATGGCCTTGACCCTGGAGCCAGGCAGGTATAGGTGGGGAGCTCAGCCCCTCCTCTAGGTTGACAGTGGGGGACTGAGGTTGGTTCCATCAGGATTCCCAAGTGAACTGGGTACATAGACCAGAGGGCGCTTAGGTATGAGCAGTGTCTGATGTCTTCATTTCTCTATGTGCCATGTGGACTCACCCCTGCCTCCTGGCCCTCACCGAGGGTATGAGTGCAGGTGCAGGGAACCCTAGCACGCATAGACCCCCAGGAGGCACAGCTTTGCTAGGACATGAGAGTCAGCTCATGTGGAGGGAACCCCGCCATACACAGGTTCCCAGGAGGTGCCCTTGAACACAGGGAAGGATGAGGCCAGAGTCTAGAACTTGCCACAGCCAGGCCCCAGGCATCCAGTTCAGACAGGCCCCAGCCCCGCCTTGGTGTCCAGGCCTCCAGGAAGTAGGGTGGGCGCCCAAGGTGACATTTCCTGCTATTAATGGCGTTTAACCTAAACAAACCCTAATATTTACCACCAGAAGCCTCCGGCCTCAGCGGTGCCAGACAGGGAGAGTGATGAGAGCATCCAGCCACCCCACCCGGTGCTTCTCTAGCAGAGGCCAGAGCTGGCTGTGTGTGGGACTAGAACTAGATACTGCGAGGCCTGAGTGGAGCCCTCTAGGGCCAACCCTGAGTCCTGTGCTTCCATCTGTAAAGTGGTGATGACCTTGATGACTCACAGGCACTTAGGAGGCCCACATGGGGGCTGCTCCTCCTCCTGCCTCAAGACTAGACCTCTTAGGGATCTGGTAGGTCAACATGAGGACTGGATGCCTCCTCCACCTCTGAGTCCCTTCCTTTGGATGGCCAACTTGGGACCAGGATGGGGGAGGGGCAGCACTCTGCTGATTTGTGTCCCTGGACACTGGGTGGACAGGGAGAGTAGCCCGCAGGGCCCCCAGCTCGGCACCCCACGCTGATCCCTGCCTAACAGCCTGGGAGCCAAGTTGTGGGCACAGGGGATAAACAGCGTTAATTCCGGACGAGCATTTCTCCTTATGGGGATTGTTTACATCAGATATAAATACACCATTTCACGTCACTTTGGCTCTCTAAAAATCCGGGAAGGGAGAACACATCAGGGGACTCACAGACCTCCCTGCCTGGCCTGAGTGACCAAGGACAGGCATGAATGGATATGCCAGGCTCTGGAGAAGCACAGGGAGTGGGGAAACTGACGCCAACCTATCAAGTTTGTGAATGATGGATCGTCAGACTGAGCAGTCAGAGGTGCAAGGGTGGCTCCCAGGCCTTGACCTTTGGCCCCAGAAGGCCCGTGGCCTGTCCTCTGAGCTGGAAAGGTGACAGCCCCTCTCTCCTGACACATTCCAAGCTCTTGCAGTCTGAGAACCCTCAAGGCCCCAAGAAACCCAGACTGAGTGGGTGCATTTCAGAGCTGGGAACATGAGGAGGACTTAGCTCTCATACCTCAGAAACTTCCTCCTAGAAGAGGCTATTCCGGAGAAATTGAACCCCTTCCAACTCTCAGCAGAGCAGTCATCTAACGTCAGCTATTCACTCACTGATGTGAATAACAGTGATAACCAGGTAGGGAGTAAGAATAGGGAAGCTTTGAATGGGACGGAAAAGAAAAGGGCGGCAGAGGGCCGATGGGTTCCAGAGTGTTGGGATAAGGGGGGATGTGCCATGAAAGAAAGGGAGCCACAGACCCACACGTGAAGTGAAATGGGCTTGTGTGCTTCCCTTCCCAGCATCCAGAGAGGCAGACCTCACCCACCTTTGCCCAGGCTGTTCCCCCACCTGAGCATTTCTTCCTACTACCCTCTGGCTCCCCACAGCCATGCCCAGTGAGGGGGTCCTCACAGTACAGTAGGGGAATCAAGCTTGGGGCCTCATGGCTCAGGTCACATGACTTGGGTGAGCACCAAGGAGCCCATGGGCAGAGTCTGGGACTATGAGTGACCCCTGAGATGGAGCATGAAAATAAATGGAGCCCAGAGTCCCTGCTCCTGAATGACTGAGTGCTGAGGATGGGGTCCAGGGGAAGTATCAGCCATCCAGAGGCCTCTGGCCTAGGTGACCATGCAGAAGCCCACCACTTGACCCCTACCTTCTCTCTCCTCTGCTTGGGCCAGTGACTGCTAGGGGTGACTCAAAGTCACTCTGTCAGAGCTCAGGGACTCCCCGGCCAGCAGCATTTTTCTGCACAGACAGCCTGGCGCAGCTGCCTCCTGACCTGAGAGCCAGGATCCCCCTCCTGTCCTGTGGAGTTCTGGGTTTGTGTGAGATGCCCTGAAGCTGGTAGGTGGGGACTGCATCCAGCCAGGGTCGGGGGTGATGATGATGATAACCATGCCCATTGCTTCTCAGGCAACTGGGCCAGGAAGTCATCTCAGGTGGAATCCTGGCTCCTCTATGCCCTGGCTGGCAACTCAGCTGGGAGGCTATGGGCTCACATCCTGCCCACCAGGTAACCTCACAAAGTCCTTGAGCCAAAGGGCTCTGTCAGGGTCAGTGGGGACAATGCTGCCTTGGATGGCCAGGTACTCTGTCTGTTACCTTGGCAAAGCCTCTCTCCTCTGAACTTCAGTATCCTTGTCAGTAAAATGGGTGTAAAAGCCTGCCTGCCTCCCACCCTACCCTTCTCTGGGACCCTGAATTTGGAGATAGGAACTTAGCTGGGAGCCAAGCCTGGTCTTTGTTCCCCTTCCCACACCTCCTGCTCCCAGCTACACAGGCCACCAGCTAGATGAGCATGGAAGGCTTTTCTCAGGAGACCCAGGCACAGTCTGGGGTCTGATTCCATCTCACCTGCTTCAGTGGCTGTGGCCAAGTTCGAGGGCAGAGATGCCCAGAATGCCTCTTGTCCACCCTACTCCCTTCCAGTCTGGAGAGGCCCCTGAGGTTCTGATCCTCCATGGAAGACACTCAGGGAAATCCTGGAGTCCAGCCCAGAAGAGGCAGTCAAAGATCCACGCCAGAAAAATGTCTTCCCACTGAAGGTACTGGGAGACATGTTGACCCAAGTCAGATCAGCTGGGCCCGTCGTCTGTATCCCTGGAGAGAACAGCAAAGGGGACATGGTGGCCTTTAGCTGGCAGGTCAAGTTTGGGCGGCTGTGTATCTTTGTTTCCATTTTTCTCATCCATACAGTGGGGTGTGGACTCTGCTGTCCTCCCAGGGGCAGCAGGCAGGGTGTTCTGAAGCCTCTCCTGGGGTGGGGACTTTGGGAAGCTCTGGGAGTGTCCGTGAAGGAGAAGCTGGGGCATCAGAGGCAGTAGGGCTAGGTTTGGATTCTGATTCTGGATTCTGATTCTGACTCTGCCATTGGCCAGCACCGGCACCTGTGCATGTCACTGACCCTTCCCCAGCATCAAGCAATAGATGGGAATCTTCGCTCCTTTGAGGGGTGGCTGTGAATCCAGTGTCAGTCCAGAAAGCCAAGGCTGGCTCATGGCCCAGCCCCTGTGAGCATCTTCCTGGGTAGCTGAGCAATACCTGGGGCTGGGGGGCACCTGGCAGAGTTGAGTCCCTCCCCTCCTTGCATGCAACACTGTGTCTCTGACAGTTCTTTCTGTTTTTTGTTTTCTACCTGTGCGTATATAGAGACAGTTCTCTGCAGGTTCTGTTTTCAGCTCTCCTGGGCACTGCAGTACCTAAATCATCTTTGTTCCTTTTGCTTAGCTCTTCTTTCTGGGCACAAGATGGCCCAAGTAAGGACCAGCTCTCGGCTACCCTTCTCATTTCAGTGGATACAGTGCTCCTCCATGGAAGGCAGGTAATTGGCATTGAGGCCATCATACCCCATCTTGTGCCTTGGCAGATATCACTAATCGACCATAGCCCTGTGGTCTTAGAATCTCAGCACAGTGGACTCAAGAGCTATCACTAGTCAATCAATCAGGATGAAACCAATTAGTTGCCCCTGCTCAGAAGCCAGTGTCTGGCTGGCCAACTGCTCGCAGCCCTGACCTTTGGCCCCTTGTGGGTGCTGTTGTTTAAGGCTCAGGCCCATTAGCCAGGGCCTGGGAGAGGGCCCTCGGCCCAGCACTGAGGACGTGGTGGGGGCCTGAGCCCTTGGAGCTCTTGTGCATGACAACCACGTTGCCACTGGCCTCACACTCTGCTCCGTGCCTGTGAAAGAGGCCTCGCACGGTGGCCTGGAAGCCACTGGTAACGAAACAGTAGACGATGGGGTCCATGCAGCTGTTGAGGCTGCTGAGGGTCACAGCTACATGGTAGATCACGAGGCTTGTATGGTGAGGCAGGCTGGGCCACAGTGCCACGACCACCTGGCGTGCATGGAAAGGCGTGAAGCATACGAGGAAGATCACGAGCACCGTGAGCAGCAGCTGCATGGCCCGCACACGGCGCTGGCGGCCCTGGCGCAGCAGGCCGGGCCGTGACAGCGCACACACAATGCGGCCCGTGAACACACTGATGACCAGCAGTGGCAGCAGGAACTCTAGGACGGTCAGTGCAAAGATATGGCAGCAAGGCTGCCCACCAGTCGTCACTCCCAGCACAGACAGGGTTACAGCGCCAGCCGCCAGCCACACAAAAGTGCACACGGCCCTGGCACAGGCTGGCTGGCGCCAACGGCGGGAACCATCTGGCTGCACGATGGCCAGGTAGCGGTCCACACATATACAGGTGAGGAAGAGGATGGAGCAGTGCATGTTGAGGAAGTAGCCAAGGACGTGGGGGAAGGCGCAGCGGAGGCAGCCACGTGCACTGTAGAAGACCACGAAGCGTGTGGGCAGGGACAGACCCACCAGCAGGTCGGTAACCACCAGGTTGATGGTATAGATGACCGACGGCGTCTTGGCTTGGGTGCGGCAGCAGAATACATACAGAGCCAGCCCGTTGAGCACCAGTCCCACCAGAAAGATGACACTGTGCACGACCATCAGTGCCAGCCAGAGGCCTGGGAAGGTGCTGTGCAGTTCCTCATCCAGCTGGGCGAACAGGTGAAACAAGGCCTTCTCTGTCATGCTGGTGTTGGTCCATGCTGCCACCACTGTGGCGTTGGGGACAGCCACAGCCCAGGGATCTGCTGACAGCTCAGAGGGCATAGTGCTGGCTGTGCACCCACGCCTAGAAACAAGGAAGAGACAAGGCTATCCATGGAGCTAGTGCAGCATCTGGCCCAGCTTGGGGCCAGGGTCTCGTCAGGTTCATCTGCTTGCTGTGTTCCCCAGCAACCCCATCCTGAAGCCTTTGCCTCACCCAGCCTGTACCTACTCTCTCCATGCCCTCATCCCTGGCACTTACAGGGTGCAGCTTTGGCAAATGCTAAAGCTTCTGAGACTGTTCTTGCTGGATGGGTGAACGCACTTGTTTCTGAAGGCTGAAGACATATGCAAGATAACAGGGCTCAAGCATGGGGGCTCAGGGCCTGCCTCCATTCCTGGCTCTTCCACTTAATCGCTGTGCATTTTTAGGCAAGTCACTTAACTGCTTTGCACCTTGTTTCCTAATCTTTTTTGGAGGGGTGAGACAGAGTCTTGCTATGCAGTTCAGGCTGGCCTTGAACGCACTATGTATCCCGGGCTGGCCTCGAACTCATGACAGTCCTCCTACCTCAGCCTCCTGAGTTGTGGTGTTACAGGTGTGCACCACCACACCTGTCTCGTGTTTCCTAATCTAGATCATTGGGATCCCCTTGCTGCTGGGAGGATTAACTAAGCAGGCGTGGATCAGGGGCAAGGAGGCCCCTGGCATGTATATGGGTGCTGGCTTATAAGCCAGTTTTGCTGGGAAGAGCTGTTCACAGAGATCCCCAAGCTGTCTGCCCCATCTCTGCCCTACCCCTACCATCATGCCCTGTCATCCAGCCACCTCTCTGCTCTCACATGCTCTCAGTCCACCTCTCACATGCTCCTTGGACCTTCTTAGGGGGCTGGTATGCTCAGCAGGGCTGGATAGGGGCTGAAATCCAGTCCCCAGTTCCCAGGTCCCTGCTAGCTACAGCGGACTATCTCCCCAGCCCTGGGTGGCTTGTTGGGGCCGGATCCTGGAGTCAGGTCGAAGCAGCAGGCAGCTAGTGTGAGTCAAATAAACAGTGTGCTCTTAGCGGGGGCGGTGGGGACCAGGGTAGGCAGGGGCTGGGCTGGAGCTGCCCACTCTGTTTATGTTTCTGCCGAGGAGTGTTTAACTCAGCTCTGATTTATCCCTTTATTTATAAATGAAGGGTTAATGGGGACCCTACCCCCACCACAAGCTGCCCTGACCCTCCAAATAAGGACATTTCTGGCCCTTTCAGGAGAAAGGAAAAAATTCTAAAGGGAGGCAGGGAGAAGGAGTTGGCATGTGGGACATTCTGGGTACCCAGGGCCCCTACCCTCCTGCAGGAGAAAAGAAGACCCTCCCCATTGTCTCACTTCCTGTGTCACTCCTGGTGGCTGTTGCCATAAATAAATAGGCTGGACACTGCCAGGCTGCAGGGCCCTGGGCAGCAGGTCTGCCATTCTATCCTGGGGGAACAAGATGCTGTGTCTTGTCTCCCTGGGGACTGGGAATTGGTGGCTAGCCTAGCAGCAGGTAGGTGCAGTAAAAGAATGCTTGCTTTGGGAGGGTCTGGTCTGGCGGGACACATGACCACCTTTACCCTCAGCCTTGGAGAGGTCAGAACCTATCTGAGGTCACCCAGCATACTCGCTGCCTCTTTAACCCATCCCCTGGACATCTGCCATCCTGGGGTACTGGGAGGTATCTGGGCTGCCCAGCCCTGCATCCTGCTTTGCTGCTGTCCCCACATCTGTGGTGGGCGCTGAAGGACTGGGAGTTTGGGGCAGGGAGAGATGTTCTGCAGGTGTGGGTATGGCGAGCATGGAGCCTGGGAACTTGGCTCCTCAGGGCTGTGGGCTTGACCTCCCGCAGCAGGGAGGCTTGAGGGCCCCAGGAAGGAGAGGGCGCCGTGCAGCGTGTCTGCCTCTAGCACTGACGGAATGCTGGAAGGAAAGACCCAACAACCAAGGGACACCATGGCAAAAGGGCTTTTGTGATACCCTTGTACATGCTTTTTGGCTTTCCAATTTGTCTGCACTGGGCCTGAATTAGTGTCACAATCAGAGACAAATAAACATCACTGATATTTCCTCTGGGAGCCTGTCCCAGGATGACGCGGGCCAACGGTCCCAGGAAACTGTCCAGGGCCAGTCTCGCGTGCCACCTAGCAGTGCCACTGAGAGGCCAGGGACACCAGCCAGGGCCAAGGGGCCTCCAGGGCCTCCAGAGTCAGAGGATAGACCACATTCAGACACCCCAGAGACAGACAGGTGAGGAGGAGAGAGGGCAAAGCACACATGTTGATTCAGAGTAGGAACCCAAACCTCACACATAGCTAAGCCCCGATCTTGGTGACATGGAGCCATAATCCCAGTAACTTGATCCCTGTCACACTCTGAACCCTGACCTAGTAATGCACTGAGCCATGACCCTAGTCACACGAGAATCCTGGTCCTGGTTGCTCATGGCTCAGGTTATGGACTCTGTGCCAGGCTGGGTTCATGAGCTTCACCAGCTTCACCAGCTCAGGCCTTCTCTGCCTGTCTCCTCTTGGACACCTTCTTGCAGTGGGCATGGAGACACAATGAGGGCTCAGTCAGAGGGGGTGCTCAGAGGTGGGGAATGAGAGCACAACCATCAGGGGTCTAGCTCCCAGTCTCCATTATAGCTCAGTGGCAGAGCACTTGCCTAGCATGTGCAAAGACCCTGTCTGATCCTCAGTTTCCTCATCTGTAAAGTGGACAAAGCAGACTGTGCCAAGGGATTTACTGGTGCATGGTCAAGCACATAGTAGGTGCTCAGAAATGGGATACCAGGCAATGAGGAGATGGCTGCAGGCTGAGAGGACAGAGGTTGAGGGATGAGTTCTGTGCCACTTCAGGGAGAGGCCTGGATGGGCTTGGTGGGATGGCAGCTTCCAGCCAGAGGTGGCCTTGCCAGCATCCTTCCTCGGCCCCTGAAGCCATGGATGCTGGCCTCGGCCTGATTCTCCCAGGGCCTGAGTCCCTCTTCCCGGCTGAGAGCATCACATCCTACTGCCCCACAGGGCTCTGCCCCTCCCACCCTGCCCCCCACCTGGGAAACTAGAGCCCCACAAACTGCAGGCCTTTCAAGCTTCTGGGTCCCTTTAGGAGGCTGTGAGGATGAAGGGTGGTGCCCCCTGTACCCCAGGGTCCTACAGCAGTCTTCAGGGCAAGCACGGGGTAGGGCTCCTGGGGGCCATCTGGAGCACTATATGTCCCCACTTCCGTGCCTCTGCCCAGGCTACCCCTTCCCCTGATTTTCCTGGTGTGGCTCCTGCCCTTTTTACTACCACCTCTACTCACCCCCAGGCCTTCTCCTTCCTGCCTGCATCTCTGGGTGCCTCTCCCTGCTGCCCTTCCCAGAGCACCCTTCGCTTCCCCCACCTCGGCGCTGCCCCCCTCCTAGGTACTGCCCCCTCTGCAGAAGGTAGGTGTCTGTGATGGTGCACACCTGCAACCCCCAGCACCCAGAAGGCTGAGGTTGGAGAATCATTTCATCTGAGGACAACCTGGGCTATATAGTTAACTCGAGGCCAACCTGAACTGCATAGTGAGATGTTGTCTCAAAAAACCCCATTTTTTAACAGTGTGGGCAGCCTGGGCTGTGGGACGGGGTGGGTAGAGCCCCTACCTGTTCTTCCCTTTCTTCTCCCTACTCATTTGCCCCTGCACCCCAGGAGGAACCAGCACCTGAGTGGAACCCACCGAAGCTGCCAAGGTGAGGCCTGGTTTCTCACCCTGGCAACAGTGTGAGTAACTTAGCCCCAGTCCCCTTCTTGGCCCCTTCTTGGACCTAGTCTCTCACCAAGGGAGAGGCAGTGGCCTGGAGCTGGCTTCTGCCCTCCAGCTGCACCCTTACTACCCACCACGATTGTGTTTGCCTCCAGCCCAGCCCCTTGGTGGCAGTGGTTGTTGGTTTAAGCAGCTCTTCCATACACCTGCCCCCTGGGTAAGTCATTCCACCTGGCAGAAGCTCAGTTTTGGCCCTGGTGACTCTGGTGTGCATTTGTTGAGTGACTGAATGAAACCCAGCAGAGTGCATGAGTCAGTGAGAAAGGCCAAAAGACTCCCCAGGAGATGACTATTACAGTGAGGCTCTAGGGGCTGCAGGTGCAGTTCATACCTGCTCTAACCTGCTCACAGTGGCAGAGGATGGGCAGTTCCCCCAGCTCAGTGCAGGACTTCTCAGAGCCTTTGTGAGATCCGTGAACCTGGGGTTCTTCTCCCTTCTCCCTGAGCCTCTTTCCTGGGCCCTGCCCTGTCCAGCCAGATGGCCACATGATAGCCCCAGGCATGGATGCAGCTATCCCACTGCCCTTCTCAGTGCACTGATCTTTGCTGTGTGCCAGCAGACATAGGTTCCTGCCCTAGGTCCCTGCTCTGGACCTAGAGCCCATGCAAGCCTATCTCCTTGGCACGAGAGGAGGGCATTGGCTCCTCTTAAATCCGTAGTGTCCCTGTGAGGTCTCCCAGCTGCCCAGCAGCCCAGCAGGTGCCTCTTCCCAGAGCCTGGACACCTCTGCCCTACTGCACATGGAACCAGGTAGCAAAGGGTCAGACCTTGCATGCTGCCTGCAGCTTGGGTGCCCAGGGTGGAGGGTGCGCATGGAGAACTTCCCAGCCTTTCCCTGTCCAGGGCTTCAAGTTCCTGCCAAGGGCCCTGCTCTGAGGGTCACTTTGCATCCACATGACAGTTAGGAAGCCAGAAGCTCAGAGATCTGAGAAATGTGCCCAAGGTCCCGTAGCACAGAACTGGTAGACCTGGGACTCAAACCCAGGTTGGACAGGATCAGGCGCACACAGGCTGGGGTAGAAGGAAACCAGGAGATGGCAGGATCATGGCCTCTCTGGACCAGGAGTTTGCACGCAGGGATTCCCAGGGCACTGGGACGGCTGGAGTCTACGACCTGGTGAATGACCCTCATGGCCTTCCAAAGCCAAAATGGCCACTTCTGAGGTCACCAACAGCCTGTTAATTTTTACAATTATTCTTGGTGTCATGACATCTGCTTTAGAAACACTGCCTGCTATTTTGGGTTGATCTGAGCCTCTGCTTGTTTTACTCATGCACTGGACCCCTACCCAGCCCTCTAAAAGGGGCTAATCTTGCCCTAGGACACCTGGCAGATCTTAGGCGGCACTGGCTGGAAGTAAGGTCCCCCCACCACATCTCAGGGAGCGATTACCTCTCCTGGCTGTGAGGTGAACACAGTGGAGAGGGGCCCTGGGCTCTATCCTGTTACTGTCACTGTCTGAGACACTCTCAGCCCAGGCAGGCCTCAGCTCAGATGGAAGTGCCGTATGTTCCTGGGAGGGCATGCCATGTTTGGAGGCCTGCAGGTCCCCAGCCAGTGCCTCCCTGTCGCCCAGTTCACTGCCTTGTACTAGCCCAGGTGCTAGACAGGGGTTCCTTAGTATGTGCTAACTGACAGCTGCCCCGGGCTTCCAAGACCCTCGGGCTGGCACTCCAGGCCTTTGCACTATTCCCTCACCCCAGGCCACGTGATGTAGGCTCCTGGATCCACAGTCACCGCCCCTACAGGAGCCTCTCCAGCCTCCTGGGACCTGAACCTTTCTCCTGGGGGAGAACTGTAACCCCACAACTGTGGGACCCTGCTGAGATGATCCTTCCCAGGGTCCATGGTCTTGCTGAGGTGCCCCCAGGAGAGAGTTGCTGGCCCTATTCTGGCAGTGAGGAAATTCAGACACAGAAGGGTTAGGCTGCATGTCCTGGGCCACCACGCTGTAGGAAGAGCTGGGTTGGAGTGCTGCTATGTTCTGCTGCTAGTGCCACCTCTGCCCAGGCTGGGCCCAGCAGATCCTCCTGTCTGTGCCCTGCACTGAGTTTACTCTGACCTGTGCAGAGAGGAGGCCTGGGAAATAGGGAGCTTGCCTCAGGCTACCGTGGCTGGGGCCGGCTGGCATTAGTGTTGTATTTTGGAGGACTGAGTCTTCATAACCTGGGCTTGAGTCTCAGCACTGGGGGCCCAAGTGGACCCAGGCAGGCCCAGCTCCTTACAGAGTGCATAGTTGGGGCAGGCTGGGGAGAGAGCTAAGCAGGAAAGTTTCCCTAGGAAGGAAGAGCAGGGTTCAACCACCGTCCTGGGGAGGGGGTGTGTCAGCTACACTTCAGTGAGGGCGGGCTCCCCGGGCCTACTTTCCCTGGGCCCTGCTGCCTCCTCAGCCTGAGCACCAGCTCTGCACTGTCTACCTGGTCTGCCTCCGGGCTCCATTAACAGTGGCATAGCTAGAGTTCGTGCTGCCCCCCCCCACCCTCTAGCTGCACCACTGACTCCATACATGTTTGCTTTCCTGTTTTGTCTCCCCAGCTGGACCAGCATCCCTGGCTGTCCCCTCAGGGCAGAGCCACTGAAGAACAACAAAAAAAATGAATGACTTAGAAGGCTACACTTGCCCCTCCAACCTTATTTCCTCCTCTGCACATACTGAAGCCCATCCCATCCCATCAGGTTACCGGGACCAAAGAGGCACCATCTGCCCCCAGCAGGGAGTAGACAGTACCTTTACCTGGGCTGCACCGCCCCTGCACCAGGTCAGAGAGCGGCAGCGACTTGCTCCTGGCTACACAGCCAGACAGCCCTGGAGGGGAAGAGAGCCCCTGGGTGACCTGTCAAGGAAAGACTATGGGACAAGAGAGCAAGTCTAGCCTCCTGCTTTGGGCTGTGTCCCCGGTCCTGCCGGAGGCCGTCCAGCTGCTCCATGTCTGCCCCGCCAGGCACTCTGGCCACTGGCCAGTTTCCATCCGTCTGACCCTCTCGGGACCCTGGTCCTGCTGCCTTCTCACAGGGCTGCTGGCCAGCAGTGCCAGCTCTAGGGTCTGAGTTGGGGGCTAAGCGGGCAAACCATCGGTTTCCCTACTCCTAAAAGGGCAGGAGAAGGACCGGGGCTGAACAGAAGTCCTGAGCTGGGGTGGCAGGACTGGTTTTCCATGGGAAGTCTCCACAGACCCCACAGACCCCACAGACCCCACAGACCCTAGAGCCCCAGCCCTGCCCCATGCTGGAAGATTCAATGGCTGTGGTCCCAGAGCACACCGAGTGTCTCTGAGGTCCCCCAGCTCCCTCCCAGCCAAGCCTCAGGGGCCGCCCCACTGCCTTGACAGGTGGGAAAACAGCCCAGCTTTGAGCCCCAGCAGGAGTGCGAACTGAATGAATTCAACAGAGTCGGGAAGTACCCAGCAGCCTGGGAAGAGGGCAGCCCCTCTACTCCAGGGCAGGGCAGGGGCCTCTGCACCTCCTCATGCAGCCTGCCTGCTCTCTGAGGCTCAGTTTCCCCACCTGTGCAATGGCCGTGGTGGGTGGGATGAGCTTGCTTGCTGGGGTTGGGGGAAGTTTTATAGCCCTGCTTCCCCTCTGCCCGGCTAGGCAGAGAACACGGCTGGGGCGAGGCCAGCCACGGGGAACTCACCGTGCCTTTGCCCTCCGAGGCAGCTGCTGCAGAAGAAGTGGCTCCCTCAGCTCTGAGCCTCCTGGGCTGACCCGCCTTCCAGGGGCCTGACGTCAGGCCGTGCTGGGGCTGCTTTTGGGCAAAGGCAGAGGGTGGGGGTGGGGCGGGACCGGATGGGTTCCTTCCCCACCCCTGCGGCCACAGGAGGAGCTGGGGCCTGGTCCAGAAGAGGAGCTTGGGGGACCAAAGTCCCCATACTCTACTGCAACAGAGAAAAAAACTGAGGCGCAGGGTGGGAGGTAGCCATAGCCACACTCTCCAGACAGGGGAAGGGGAGGGTGACAGTTCGAAGATACAGGATGGGAGTATGGGAGGGTGGTGGTGATTCTGAGGCATCTCTCACCTGTGGGATGCACAGGAGGTGGTGGCAGCCAGGAGTCCAGTTTCTGCTGGGCGGGGTGTGTGTGGGGATCCTGCCCCTCGTTGCTGTCCACGGAGCTCAGGGTTCTGTGGCTATGTGGGCACACGGCCCAGGCCTCTGTGCCCGGCGTGTGTCCATGTGGATGGGTTGGGTGGGCCCTGGGAACAGACCTGGATGTGCTGTAGCCAATGGCGGGCTGGTGGAAAGTGCCAGTAAGTGCAGATGGGGTCGTAGCTGGGAGGGACACTTCTCCCCAGCAGGCACCCTGACTGACCCAGGGAGAGTGGTCAGCTGAGTTTGGGGCCAGGGCTGAGGCTGGTGAGGGTCGACAAGGTGGCTGTTTCCTCTGCTAGGAGCACCCTCCTGTCCTCCCTGCTCCTCACAGTCTACACTGAACACCGTGGGTGATGTGATGCTGGAGACCAGGGCTGCGCCCAGAACAGGCCTGGCCCCCACAGCTCAGACAACAGATGTCAGGGTGTGAGGGCCTAATCCAGCCCCCTGGGGAGGAGTGCAGCCGGGGAGGCTGTCCTGGGGAGTTGGAGGGAGGTGTAACCTGGAGGGAGGGAGGGAGGGAAGGAGGATGGGTAGGGGACTGTACATTCTGGGTCTGGGTAAGTATAGTCCCTCTGGGGGTTGGGAACAGGAAGCTGGGAGTGGGTGGGGCACTGCCACACTGAGCCTCAGCAGCCCCTGTGTGTATCAGTAATAGATTTGATCCTGTGGGTAATAGGGAGCCATTGAATGTTCTGGAAGAGGTTCTCACCACTGCCCCCTAGGCTCACCATTTCTGCTGGGCTGAGTTTACAGCTACATTATTTCCTCAGAACATTGTTGTAACTCTCCAAGCTGGGGAAACTGAGTCCTAGAGAGGTGTGGGTCACTTAGGCTGCTGGTTGGCCAGGCAGGGCCCTCAGGGTAACAGGGCAGCAGGGCCAAGGGGGCATGAGTTCATTGTGTGGGGATGGGGCTGGGGCTAGAGGCCATGCTAGGAGAGCTCACAGTTTATGAGCTGGCAAGGGTGGTTGGGGCACAGACAGGGTCGCCAGACTTTGCCTTCCCTGAGGGGCTCAGGTTCTTGCCTACACGCTGTCTGATTCTCACAGAAATTTGGATCCCAAATGCAAAGGATACTAACAGATGCCCAGGGAGGGGGCAGCCAGCTGGGCCTCTAAGACCACCTTGGCTTCTCTGTAGGACCCAGGTCCCTGGGATTGTGGGAACGGTTGGAGCCTACGAGGCTGGTGCTGGAGGCTCAGGCACCTGCAGAGGACCCAGGACACAGGGGCAAGTCTCCAGGCTGTAGGTCAGGTTGGACTGTCTGATTGTGGTCAGAGGTCAGATGGAGGTGCCACATGGGACATAGATATTGCCAGCCTGGCCTGCTGAAGAGCCCTGTCCAGATCACAGAGGTGCCCCTCCTTGGGAGGGGTGCTCTGTGGGGACACAGGAGACAGAGGCAAAGGGAAGCAGTGACATCCAGACCACCCTAGACAGGACAGAGCAGCTTCCTGTGAGCTCCTGCCATAATCTGCTCTGTGGGGCCAGTTTGACCCCCAATTCCAGGCCTTACTTTTGGCTCTGTCTTCAACCTTGTGTCCCCAGTGACTGGAGAGCAGGTCTGAGGGGTCACATCTGCTTCTCGCTCCTGCAGTTGGAAATGCTGTGGTGCAGGTCTGGGGATTCACAACCTTGCCATGCTGGTGTGGGGTGCTGGAATGGCCATACCACCAGCTGGGGAGTCGGGGAGGGTGAGGGACATGGGGCCAGCAGACACTGGTGACATTCAGACTGACAATCCAGTCCTCATCAGTTCTGGGAGCCACTGGTGGGGGCTAACAGCTCTGGGAACTGGCCATCAGCTGGGCCAACTGCCCAGGGCCCAGCAGCCTATGAGGGTAGGCACAGGTCAGCTGTGTGTGGGGGCAGGACACCTGCCACTGGGGGTGATGGAGCTGTGGCAGGGAGGGCGGAGGGGCTGTGCAGAGCTTCTAACTGGGGGCCCTTTCCCAAGGGTCCAATGCTCACGTCCCCTTCTGCACTCAGACTTGCTAGCCAGAGGCCAGGTGGTACCCACCAGGGGGGTCTTTCTCTGCTCTGTGGCAGCCCTGGGCTAAGACTGACTCCATCTCCTCTCTCCCTCCCTACTCTGCCCCCCAGTCTTTTCACACAGTTGAGGACACCTTGCTTATACTGGCGGCAGGAAAGGGGCACCCCCAACACCTGCTGGCCTTGTCACCTCCGACAATCTGCAGGTGCCAGGAATCAAGGCTGGGGGAGAGGGGGCAGGAGGGGGCCAAGCCCACAGCAGGGGGAGGGGGCTGCTTGAACCTGGGCCTGTGGCCTCCCTCACCAGATCTGATGCATGGGGGTCAGGTGGAGGGGCTGGAGCAGAAAGGACAAGCCCCCTGGGGGAAACTGAGGCTCAGGTGGAGGGCGGAGGGTGGGCTGGGGTACGTCCAGGTGTCTGTAGTCCACCTGGCCAGGTTTAGACTGGAACTTGGCCATGGCTGCCTGCTGGGGAGATGCCCAGGCACTTAGAATTGTGCCCATGCATAGTTAGTGCTTCGGGTATGGGAATTGGCTCCGGAGCTCTGGGGAGTTATTCCATGGTGACTGCTGGGACCCCTCCTTGGGGATTTGTCCCTCAGTGGCCTGGGATGTCCTCCCTGCCCCAGCAGAGTTCATCCTGTTTCGCCTTCTGCTCTTACAGATAGCAAAATTGGGGTCCAGAGAGGGGCAGAGACCTAAGTAGCACAGGGAATGGGGCACGGCAGACCCTGGGCTGGAGAAGGCTTTAGCTTCCAGTTGTACCCAGAGGCCACATGGGTGACCTGTTAAACTCTAGCCCGGCCTGGGAAAGGGGCCACCCACAGGACAGTGCCTTCTGTGGGTCCGGTGGGGCTGGATAGTGTGAGCTGTGGGTGCCTCTGGGAGCCCAAGGGGACAGGAAGGGGTACTGTGGAGAATGACCAGTGACAAGGGCAACAGGGCTTGGCCATGAGGATGAGGAGGCAAAGCCCCAGGTCTCCAAAGCCAGTCCTGGGGGGCTTGCTGGAGGGAAAGGCCTGGTCCCTGGCCTGCTGGTCTCCCCTGGATCACACCAGTTCTGCTGCCTGGCCTTGAGCCCAGGAGCCGGGGGGTGAAGGCTGATTGTGTGGGATGTGGACTTGGCTGGCCACCTGCTTCCCTGGGTCTCAGCCTGCAGATGGGACAGCAAGGCCTCAGGGAGGCACACCCAAACCAGAGGGCCCTGAGGCCCATCCAGCTAGGCCACATACTATAGATGAGGAAACTGAGGTCAAGTGGGGATCAGCCTGCAAAGCTTCAGCTCCCCTAGCGGCCCTGGCAGGATGCCCTTTGTGGCCCCGACCAGCCATGCTATAGCAGAGACAGGCACTTTTTCTCCTCCCAGTCCTCCAGGGCCACCCAGGACCATTGCAGGAGATGCTGGGTGAGCGGCGGGTCCCCAGGAAGAAAGGGTGGTGGGAGAATGGCGACGGTTTGACTGGGGGCTTCTCATGTGGCCCATTCAGCTGGCTTCCCCTGCATCACATGCAGGCAGCTGGCTTTGTGGGGTCAGAGCTTGGCCAAGTGCTCCCTTCCCTGGGCCTTCTGTGTGGGGTCTGGCTGTGGGGCAGGGATAGGGAACTGTGGTTCCTGGGGACACCTGCCTGGGAGGATGCTCTCTGTAGTGCAGGTGCAGTGATCCAGGACCCATGGGATGGTGGCCTGGTGGGTGGCAGTGGGAACCTGTATGCTCCTCATACCCCGGGGCATTGCAATGCAGAACAGAGATGGTAGGGAGATCCTGCTAAACTGGCCTTCAGCAGGGTGGTGATCTGTGGCCGCTCAGCATGCCAGGCGGAGAGAGGCACCCTAGCTCCACACTAGGCTCCATCTATGGAATGTGTCCTATGAGCCAGGTGCAGATCAGCCTCCACTGGGCACCCTGGCACCACCTCAGAATTACAGGAGGGTCAGAGAAGGGAATTCACCTGCTCAAGATCACACAGCCAGAAAGGAGGCAGCTGGACCTTCACTTTTGTGAAGCCTAAGGTACCCTCTGCCCTCTCTGGAAGCTTTAGGAACCACCTGGGACCCAGCCCCAGGTCAGGGCTTCCAGATTGCTGGGTGTAGGTCCCACCTAGAGACAACTGGCTGCCACATACTGGCCAGGATGAGGCTCCCTCAGTAGAGTCCCGTTGGCCTCCTAGGTCAAAAGCCGGCTATGTCCCTTACAGAGCCTTGGGATTGGCCTTTGTTCCAGCTTTCTCAGCCTTAGATGGCCCCGTGGGGCAGATGGCTGTGCCTGTCTCTTCTGTCTGCTTGGCAGGCCGCAGAAGAGTGGCTTGGACACTGAGAATTCTTTGCTGCCTTGCTGTCCCTGCGGGGAGCCGCAGAAGCAGCTGCTGTCCAACCCCACTTACCTTCTCTCACAGGTAGTGAGCTCCCCGTCACTACAGGTATCCCAAACAGCCTAGGCCAGCATAGTCTCTAACAGCTGTAGTGTGGACAGTAGGCACAGGTAGGCAGGAGGACAGAGGATCTGGGAGGAGTGTGGCATGAAAACCCTAGGTTCTGAGTGCCCTGACACTTAGCTCTTGTGACTCTCGATTTCTAGAACGTTGTTACTTTTAAGAGACCTGGGCCAGAGTTTTTACAAGCTTTCCCTGAACAACAGCCGCCAGCTCCACTCACTGCGACCAGAAGCAGGATCCTGAGGTCTTTTGTGCTGGAGCTGCACCCTCTTCGCACCTTGCACCACGGTCCTCTGCACGTGGAGTGTGCCCTTCCCCGCTCTCTCCAGACGCACACTCATCTAGGCTTCAGGGCTGCCTCTTCCGGTGCACTCACCCTCACGGGCTTCTCTGAGCCCTGAATTCCAAGGCTGGTTTGGGTCTGGGCCGCTTGCTGGGATTTTTCTGGGCCAAGTCTGTCTCTACCTGGATGTTTGGTTCCCCTGAAACACAGGACTAGATCTTTTTTTTGCTTCTGCCTCTCAGATGTGATGCTCAGCATATAGGAAGGTATATGCTCGGTAAATGCAATGGCCCACTCATTTAAAAGACAGGCAGGAAGGACAGGGATGCAGCATGACATGGGCCTTTTTCTGCCTTTGTAAACTTCCCGCAACAGCTGGGCTTGGTGGTGCACACCTGTAATTCCAGCACTTGGGAGGCTGAGGCAGGAGGGTTGCCAGGAGTTTGAGGTCATCCTGGACTACATAGTGAGTTCAGGTCTAGCCTGAACTCCATCAGAAGACCCTGTCTCAAATCCCCGCCCCCCCCAAATTAAAAAAAAAACTTCTTCCAACAGCCTTCTAGGATGATGTACATACTTCTTATGAAGAAGTTCTTCCTGTTGTCTAACCCCATTCCTTCCTGGCTTCATCTTCTGGATGGCTTTGAGTACCATTTACAGAGGACCTCTGCCTTCTGCTCCCTGCCACTGCCCTGGAGAAGTGCTAGTGGGTAGGGAGGGGGTGGGAACAGGAGGAGGGATGCTGTTCTTGGCCAAGACTATCACTTTCCTCGCAGTCAGTGCCCAGTCTCCCCAGGCTCAGTGGGTGGGTGCGGGGGCCCTGGAAATAGAGCAGCTACGAGCTGGCAGCACCGGCCCATGGGCAGGCCCAGGTAGGGTGGGCCTGTAGGGGTTGCAGCCAGATCCACTTGCCCCCTGGCAGCCTCCACGTAGGATCCTGAACCCAGACTCCTGGCTGGAGGGATTTAGCTTCCTTTGACAAACTCCCCCATCATCGAGCTGGCTGGCTGCAGCCTGCAGATACTCAGGACCTACTGTATTGCTCTGTGCCCCAAGGTGGCTATTGGGGAAGGACCAGTGTATCTGGGGAGGGGCTCCCTGAGGCCTTGGCATGACTGTGTGTGTGTGTGTGTGTGTGTGTGTGTGTGTGTGTGTGTGTGACCCAACATGTCATATGTGAACCTAGTAAGATGGCAGAAGATTTTCCAGGTTCTGAAGCAGATACTAAAATGCACACAGCCACAGAATTCCTAGTGCTCACTATGGAGCGCACTGTCTCCCATACTTGGTGGAGGAGTAACCTGAGGCTTGAAGAAGTGGTCTGTGGCTGGTGGGGACTACTGTCGGGGACTGGGACATCTGCTTCCAGTCTCCCTCTAGAAGGACCTTTCCTGACACTGTGCTACCCCCTAAGATCTGCCCACTTGTGCAGGGCCATCCTCCTGGAGGAGGAGCTCAGCCCCCCGCAGGCCTACCTCCAATCAGCTCCCCACTGCCACTGCCACTGCCATCGCCACTGCTCATGCCTGGGCATTGATTTCTCTGCCCTCAGCTGCTCAGGCGCTGGGCCCAGTGGGGCATTGTTTCCTCTCACCCTCCCTGCTCTTCTGAGTCCATGGCTGAGGCCAGGTCCAGAGAAGCTCTGGGGCAAGGGAGTCTTGGTTGAGCTCTGTGCCGAGCTCTACAACGGAACAGCTGTGGAGCCTCAGTCTGCTCACCTGGAATGAGAATGATCCTTCTGTCCTGGACCAGCGATGGGGCCAGTGAGGGGTCAGCAGTGAGGCCTGGGTCAGAGCTTGGCTTCAGAGTAGAGTTCATTGTGTAACCATGGTCAGGGCTCAGAATGTGACCAGGGTCAGAGCTCAGAGTGTGAACAGTGTCAGGGCTCAGAGTTGAGGGTATTTGCTGTGACCTCTGTGCCCTGTTCCTGCCCAAGCAGCTGCTTGAAGTCCCATCCTACCCCCCTTTTCACCCCTTGGAGCTGGAGCTGGGTGAACAAGGCCTGCCTGGCAAGGGCCAGTGGCCTGGTCATATCCTGCTTCTGAGTTGTAGGTGGGGAATGGGCATGTTGGGGCCTTAGAGAAGGAACCTGTTTTCCAGCTGCCCCAGTCAAGGTGGTTTCTGATGGTCACAACCTGGCTTCCATGTTGACTTTGGAAAGGGAGTGGCCCTGGGCTTCTGTTTCTGGTGAGAGTCATGGTTTAAGTCCCTGCTGGGCTCTGGGCTCTGGTCCCTTCCTCACCAGCCCTCAGGAAATGAGTGGTGGATCCACACTGAGCAACAGTCCTGAACCCTCTGGGGTGTGAGAGCTGGTGTGACCTGGGGACTGGCAAGCAAGCCAATAAGATGGACATCACAAGGATGCTGATGACTGTAGTGATAACTGTGTTTATGGTACTCAGAGTTCTACAAGGACCTGCAATGGTGTGGTTGTCAGGAGCACATTTACTGCAGCGACAGTCCCCTACCCTACCTGCCGCTGAATAAGCCAGCGGGAAGCAACAGTGAACATGAGATAGGGTTGGGGTGAGTAGGCTCAGTGATACCCACAGGATGATCCAGCCCCTGCTCTGACCTTGCTGTTGGGATTGCAGGGCCCCAGAGACCTGTGCAGCAGAGAGACCCTGCCCATGGGCAGGATGTCAGGCCAATCTGACTTCACAGGCAGAGTGGGAAGGGCCTAGAGCCTCTTTCTGACTCTTTTGCCCCTTTAACTTCCTCTGACTCAGAACAATGGATTCAGGGTCTAGGGCCTCAGTGGATACATACCTCCCAGAATCTGCATGTGAGGGTCTCTCAGTGCCTCCAAGAACCCGTACACCCACCCAGGTTAGAACCACTATATCTAAAGGGCTCTTCTTTGTTGGGTCGGGCAGGCAGGCCCCAAACTCCTGCAGAGAACAGAAGTCAGAATGAGGGTAGGGTCAGTGAACGATTAGGGAGCATCTGCTCCCAGGCCTCTGGGGGCCAATTTTTGTCCCCAGCCTGATCCCAGGAAGGTCAGAGGGAGTGGGAACCGTCTGTCAACATGTTAGGGACTCAGAACCAGGCCTTGGGTGCACAACTGTCCATCCCCTTCGTTACTCCAGGGTAACCCCAGGGAGAGGGGCTCCCTGGGGCTGGGCACCACTGTCGAGGGCCATTTCTGGTTAGCAACCCCTGGGTGGCTTTGGATTCTCAGCTTTGTACATTCTGGCCCTGTTAGGAAACTTTATGATGAGCACACACCCTCTGTAAATGTGACATATAGTATGTCCTTGTCTTTCTAAAAGAACAGGAAAAATTCCTCTTTCCCACAAGGGCTGGTAACAATTCAGCTAACATGTTAGTGGGATTTATTCTGGGTGGTGGGAAAGCAAGGGACTACTAATTTCTTCTCTCCACTGCTCTGATTTATTCATTTATAAAAAATGTCCAGCCGTCTGAACTCAGATTTTACAGTCCTTTGCATATCGTGACCACATCTGTACTGCAGTAGCGGAAATGTCTTTTTGATGAAAACTTTCATTCCCACAATGAAATGGGAAAGGCTAGGCTAGCACTCCCTGTAGGCATCACTAATCAATCAGGGCAATTGCTAATCAATCAGGATCTCAGCAGGTATTACTAATCAACCAGGCTTTTGTCCCCACTGATCCTGGATGGACTCCCCCACATCCCCAGGCAGCTGGCCAAGTGGACCAACATTGCATGCAGTATGGTCCAATTAGATTGAATCCAGGCTCCTCAGTTTTCTGATGAAGAACCCAAAGCCCAAAGAATGGGAATCACCATCCCAGGAGGGCACAAGGTGAGGATGTGGTCTGCTCCTTCTCTAGTGCTTTTCCTACTGGGTGCTGGGCTGTGAGTCCTGAGTTCCCTCACCCCTCACCTGGACATCATGAGACTCTTGACAGCTTGGGGATGGGTAACCACTCAGTCGCCCTGTCCTGCTTGGAAGGGCACCTCCTGCAGAGCCCCAGCTCCAGTGTGCTATAGCTTAGAGGCTTGAGAGGAGGCCCTGGGCTACCCATGGGCAGGCAGAGTTAGGACCCCAATGCAGGCCCCTGCTTCCAGCATGCAGCCATCCCCACAGGACAAGCAGTGGAGTAGGGCCAGTGAGGAGAGGGAGAAAGCAGTCCTGGTCAGGTGCCAGGTCTGGTGGACAGTCCCTACCCTGGGGGCCCAGTTCTGACAGAAGAGGCAAGAAGAAAATGACTCATGACAGAATGATGGGGACACTTCGGGACGACAGATCTGGATCCTCACCCTGGCCCTTAGGCAAACCACTTAGCTTCCTGGTGCCTCAGCTTCCCCATGCGCGTCAATGTGGGCTGTACGAGGAGTAATTGAGAGGACAGGTTGTTTGGGCACTGGCTATGGCCATGTGAGTCACACATGAGAGATGAGCAGTGCGTGCCCACACCTGCTGGCATCAGGACGCTAGGATGTCTGGACCCAGTGCAGGTGTCTGATCTTGGCCTGGAGGGGTGCTGTAAAAGGTCTGGGCATGAGCACATTTACAAAGTGACTCTGGGCATAGGATGTTTACAAAGCCAGGGGTGACCAGCATGCTGGGATGCCGTCAGAGTGGATGGAGTTCATCAGGCTGCTCGTTTCTCCATGCCAACCTGGAGGAGAGCAGCCACCTGGTCGTAAGCGCCATCCCAGGTCTTTATTCGCTCACTCTCTCCGGGACAAACAGGCTTTACTTTATGTGAGGCCTGTGGATAATTATTTTTCTCTCTGTAAACCTAGTCCAATTTCAATCCTGTTCCAATACCCGGGGCTGCGCCTGCTCCTCATCTCCGGCAGCAGGTTTGTTTAAGGCCCGCCTGACACTTCCTCCCAGCCGCCTCGCCTCAGGCTGTTTACACTGGCGCCTTCAGCGGGACTCCAGGACTCCAGGTACAGGAAGGAAGCTGAAGGGGCAGGGCAGCTTTTCCACATCCTCAGGCCTCCCGGTCCCAAGCCCTGTCACTGCCTCACAGGTGAGGGCTCAGAAGTTGCCCAAGGGCCTGGAGTAGAGGGGAGATGAGGCCTCAGGCCTCCAGGTCTCTGCTGGCTCAGAGGAGGGAGCCCAGGAAAGCTTCTTGAACTGACTGCAGATGAAGGAGCAAACCAGCAGGGGAGGTGCTGGCGTTATCAGCGGAGAGAGAGTAGTCCCGGGCAGCGGGCCTAGGCCCCATATCAGGTGTGAATTGTGCCTCTGGCTCCTGCCTGTGTGCCTGTGTGCTCTCCCCTGCAGATAGTGGGGAGCTGTGGGTGCTGCCTGAGTGGTGCTATAGCTAGACAAGTTTTCAAGGCTCCAGTCAGGGCCTAGCTCTGGTCTCCCAGAGCCTTTTCTGCATGACTGGGTAGGGGGTTTACACCACTACCAGGTAACCATTCATGGGACGCCAGGCCTCCCTCCTGGCCTGTGGTCTGTTTAGGGTTTGGTAAGCCTAGACTGATCTGGGCCAAGGAGAGGTAAGCAAAGGGTTGGCTGTGGGTTTTGTGCTCTCTCCTGTCTCCTGGTAGGCAGGCAGCCTTTCTATGACCATGAGGGAGCCCACTGGAGAAAGCCCACTGGGAAGAATCTCAGAGAGGCATATCCGGAGCCAGATCATCCTGTGTCTAAAGCCCACTTTCTCTGTTATATGAGGTCATAAATTTTCTTCCTGGGGAAGGCGGTGGAATCTGAGTGTCTGTTACTTGCTTCCCAAAGTCCCCATTCTCTACGTGGCCTTTCTCCTGGAGCAAAAGTTTGACTGATCACTCTGGGCTCACAGCCTTTAGCAGCTCCCATACCTGTGACCACGGCCTTGCATGTCCCAGCAGCCTAAGGCCCCCAGAGTGTGGCCTCTGACTGTGGCCTTAGGCCTGGGCACAATGACTTCCTGGCTGTCCTGGAGCACACCAGGCACACACCTGCCTTAGGACCTTTGCACTGCTGTTCCTCACCCAGGAGTGCCCTTCCCTTGGGTGCCCTGGCTCCCTCTTGCCACAACCTTAGAGCAGTGAGTGTGGTCAGCGCTGCCTGGCTTTGTGCCACCACATCACAGCCCTGAGTCGCTGGCCTTTGTGAGGACAGTCTGGTTCTTGTTCATGCCACACGTCCTTGCAGAACAACAGGGCGGGGGTGGGACTCTTGTCCCGTGGTGGCCTGCAGTCCAAAGTGACAGAGGCTCCACCATCACACGTGAAGCTCCAGGCCCCATAGCGGGGAGAGGAGAGGGAGGCACTGCTCCGAATGCTTTGTCCCTGAAGTGCCCTTGTGTCGCTCACGTTCCAAGGGCCACAGTCAGTGGTGTGGCCATGCCTGACCTCAGGGGATGCCTGGCGGGTGTGAGGGGCAACAAATGCAGCAGCATCTGCCAGGGCTCCTTAGCCTTCCAGCCCGGGCTTAGCAACCCCTCCCCTTCCCATCGGCATCCTGTTTTTGATCAAGAAACAGACACGAAACACAAAGCCAACCACTTTAAAGTACACAGTTCAGCGACATTCAGTACTTCCGCAGTGCAGAACCCCGCACCTCTGTCCACTTTCAAAACATTTCTTGCACCCTCAAAGGGAGCCCCAAGCTCATTAGCACTCCCCTTGCACCTCTTCCCCCCAGGCCCGGCGGCCACCAGTCTGTGTTCTGTCTCAGTGGACTTGCTTTTCCTGGACACGTCACAGAAAGGGGACTGTACAACAGGGGTCTTCAGCCTCTGGCGTCTTTCCTTGAGCATGAGGTTTTCAAGGCCTGTTCATGCTGCAGCACACGCCGGAACAGAGGGCCTGTTTATGTTGGGACAGGCCATCCTGCTGCGGGGACGTCACACACGGTCAGTTTGTCCACCCGACCCTCCCCTGATGGCTGGTGGACATTTGGGATGTCTCTTCCCTTTGTTGGGCTGAGTGGTGCCGCTTTGCACATATATATACAAGTTTTCACCATATCGACCATCCTCCAAGGTCACTTGTCCCCGCTTGTCTGGGATCTGGGGAGACGGATGATCCTTGCCTGGGCAGGGAGGAGCTCATGAAACCACCACCGGCACCTGCCCATCTCTGCCTGACGGCATTTCCTGTTGCCCGTTTGCTTGAGACCACCTTGTCCTGCTGCACTGGGTGTCAGGTGAGTGCATGAGTGGGCTGATGAACACCGAGCTCCGAGCCTCTGCCCCCTTGGCCGGCTCCAGATGGCTGCAGGCCCTGCGGCCGGGGTCCTGGCCTCCTGGAATGGGATGTCTGTGTGCCCTGGTAGCGCATCTCCCCTAAGGCCTGGAGTGAGGTGAATGCACTGCAGGAAAACGCCATGTTTGGACTCAAGCATGGTGGGGCTGGACCAAGCCCGGTCCTCCTGTACCTCGTAAAACAGCTCCGAGGAAAATTCCCCAAAAGGACTTTCAGACGCTGGAGTGCTAGGCAGACAGCAGGCAGATTTCCTCTGCAGGCTCCTCCTTGATCTACCCCTAGGAACCCTAGCAGGCCTCAGTTACCTCCAGGGACAGGGTGCCCGCTGCCTCGCCGGGACAGAATCTGCTCATGTCTGCTCTTCACTGCACGTGTGGGCGGCCCTCTCTGAACTCAGGGGTTCCTCCCTTAGCCACCACCCGGCTCTGCCCCAACTTTCTTGCAGGGTGACCCTCAGCATCCCCAATACCCAGGCTGGGCTTCTTGCCCCTTGCCCCTCTGTGCTTGGCTCCAGGCATATCCCACCCCAGCCTATATCCTCTCCTCTGTTGAAAGAGGGTAAAGACATAGCCGAATGTGTCTGACCCAGGGCCTGGCATACAGTGTATACCCAGTAGATGCCAGCTGTAACCCAGACCATGACTCATGAGCCCCTCCTTGAGTACTTTGGAAAGCCTGGGCAGGGCAGGTATTTGAGGGCCCTACCATCTGGGCTCGCCCCACTGGGTGCCCCACTTTGCTAGCCTGGCTCCCCTACATGCTCCTGGTGCCTTGTGTTCCCATTGCTCTGCCTTTGCAGGTACTGTTCCCTGTGGGTCTGCCCTTCCCAGCATCCTGCAAGCCACAAGCCAATGCCACTCAGACCCCATGAGTTTGTTACTCCTGCCAGGCAGGACCTGTGGGGCCTATCATTGCTTGCAACAGAGGACCAGGACCATTGGGGGCATGTGCCCCAGCCAAGACATCCTCTTCAAGGGTGTCCCTTCCTTAGCCCAGCCAGCTCTATACAGAGGGCCAGTGAACACACCTAACAGCAATATACAACACGAACTTCTAACTGTGAACCTGGCAGACCATTTACGTACTCCTACAGTGGAGAGCTCACTCTCTGCTGGGCCATATTTTTAGCAATGACAGCTTCTCAGGAATGAGGGCTCAGCCTCTCCAAGAAGGCTACCATGGAAAGGGGTCAGCAGCCCCCAGTGGTGCTCAGTAGCCCGGAGGAAGTGGCTGGCTTTCTCCTGAAGACACACCAGAAGGGGAGGTGGGCTGTGGAGAGCCATGCCGCCCTCTGGTGGCCACTGCCTACAGGTGAAGAGCCCTGCTGGTTTGGGTTTCCTCTAGCTCAGTTCCTGCAGTCACTGAGTGCCCACTGCTGGAGACATGGGAGGTGGAACGTTGGGTGGCACCTTGGGCCAGACAAATACACAACGGGGGGAGGACAAGGGCCTGTGTCCCAGAGCAGCTGCTGTCATCCTGGACTCCTGCAGCCTGGATTCATAGATGCAGCATCAAGTTTCCTTGGCCCAGACCTACCCTTGGGCCAGGCAGCAACAGGGCTGGGGCCCCATGACTTCAGGGTAAGGTCTCGTGTCTCATGGCTGCTGTCTGTTTTCCCACTGAGCTCTGCAAGGGTGCCCACACACATGCCAGGCACAGAGACACACCCTGGCCCAGCAGTTCCTGCTGTTGGCCTTTCCCATCCCAGGTCCCTGCAGAACTGTCCACCCGCAGCGGTCTGCTCGGTTCTCCAGCTGCCTGAGCTCCACTGCGCACTGCCCCATTGTCACCACCCTTTAGGCCTTATCCACTGAGGGACAGGCAGGGATCAGGGCACAGTCACCAGGCCCTTCCCCACCCCTCACTTTGTCTCTCTCTTCCCCTCCCCCTTCTGTCTTTCTTCTCTCCTCCCCTCAAGTTTAGAGACCTTAATTTAATCTAGGGAGAAGAGAAAAACCTAATCACAAAGGTTTTTAGTGTGTGTGACCAAATCATAAACCTCCAAGTTGCTCTTGGGTTGACAACTGGGAGCCTCAAGATCAGCACAGAGATCTGGGTACAGAGTGTCTCTGAGCCCTCTGGGCCTCACCATGGTCCAAGAGGGTCCAGGAAACTGAAGGGCAGGGATGAAGACAGGGCTTTTTCCTGCTCCCATTGTGCTCATACCCTAGGCAATCCTTCTGTGCTCAGCTCTGAAGGCAGGGCCAGGAGAAAGTGTATGCATGGCATTTCCTGAGTTCCAGTGGCTGGGCACTGAGTACGATGGACACTCAGGTAGGTGGTCTCAAGGATCCTGGGCAGCAGCTCTGCAAAGGCACCGTTCCCACTGTATTTTATAGAGAAGAAACATGCAGCTCAGAGAGGTGGGTGGCTTGCTCAAGGTCATGAAGCTGGGACTCCAACCCATGTGGGAGGAGGGCTTCATGCATGTGCTGCAGTGTGGAGTGGTGGTCCTGAAAGTTTAGGATGCTCGGGAACAGGGGATTCTGCCCCTGGGTCATGAGGCAGAGGGCCAGGAGGAAGGCACTCCCTACCCTCACTGCCTGAAGGTTAGGGTGCCCCAACTTTAGCCACCAATCTCTGAGCAGGTGTCCCCCTTTGGCAGGTATCCCCTTCATAGACCTAGGTCTTCCCACTGAGAGATCTCCTGTGGGATCCTCCATGTCATTCCCAATTTAACTGTCAGTCCTGACTGCACCTTCTTCCCCCAAACCATAGCCTCCTGCTATAATAGCACAGGCATCTGCTGAACCCTTCCCTTCTCCACAGGCACTGTACCTTCTACTGGGGCCTCTTCCATTGTGTGCAGTGGCCCTGGCCCACGCATAGCACTGGAGAGTGCACTGACACTATCTGCTTTGGGTCCCAGAGCCTGAGAAGAGCTGGGAACAGGCTCTCCCTGCAGTGGAAATGGAGAGAAGACATGGCCTCCCAGTGGGCAACACTGGACAGCTGACCTCCAGGACCCCTGGGCACTGAGGACACTTCTCCCAGGATCATGGTCTCTGGATGGTTATATGGGGATGGAGGCCTGCCTGGCTCCTTGACACCCACCGGCAGCCAGGCCTGCCCCCAAGACCATGCTCCTAGTGTAGACAAGGAGCACAGTTCTGTGCTGTCTCTCCCCACCCCCATTCCAGGCCTGGGTGGATCACAGGAGGGGACAGGGACTCTTAGCCTCTTCAGTGGGTCCCCTTTTGGCTGCATTGCATGAAGCCTTCAGTCAAGGGTGCAGGTGCACAGCCTCGGAGCACTCAGAGCCCCGGGTCTCTGAGGGTTCATATGGAAGCATGTCCTTTTGTTGGGGAGGCAGGGAACAGGTGAGGGTGAGGAACCAGATCCAGGGTGTGGCTGCACCTCTCTGTACCTCGGGTTCCTTATCCTGAGCAGGGCGAGCTGCGGGGCCATGTGCCAGCACTCTGTTGTCACTGTCCTTGAATCCTAGCAGGTGACACCAGGCTGGCAGGATGCCACAGGCAGGACAAGCTACATCAGTGCAGGAATGCCAGGCAGTGTGGAGCTGTAGGCCCCCTGTTCAGAGATATAAAGCAGTGTCCTGCAGGGACAGTGAGGCATAACACCCCGCCCTGCCCACTCCCACCACAAGGGGGCACCAAAGCAACATATCTAGGTCCAGCAGGTCCAGGCTGGACCCAGAGCCAGCACTCCAAGCTCTCACATTCCTCAAGGGGGTCCTCCAGGAGCTGAAGTCACCAAATGCAGCAATGAGTGCCAGATGGAGTGAAGGGGCCAAGAAATGCCAGAAGGATTAAACTGGCAAAGGTTTTCAGCTCAGTCCTCCCAGCCCCCCACTGCTTGCTAGGGTCTCAGGAGTCCTGCTCTGACACTGCCCCACTTCCACTGTAGCCTAGGGCTGGGTGTGAGGATCATATGGTAATGGTCACTACTCTTGGGGAGGTCCAACTAGGTCCGTGGCCCCCAAAGAGATGGCTGGTCCTGCTTCTGTGCTTGTCTCCAGGCTCATCCCACACTGACCTCAGCTTGGGTGACCAATGAAAATGCAAAGCCACGTGGCTTCCAGCTAGATGACATGGGCATGGCATTGTGGCTGCAGGGATGGCTTGATATGGAGCAGCACAGTTTTGGAGATTCTTCAAGGAGGCACCAGGCTGCAGCCAATCCGTGCCAACTGGCCAGCTGCAACACCAAGCCAGCTGGGAAGCACATCCCAGCCACAGGTGTCCCACAGGTGACAGCCTCTGAAGGGACCTGAGGCTAGAACTGGCTGGCTCCACCTCTCAGAACTCCCGCTACACAGAGAACAAGTGAGTGTGTTAACCATTGCATAACTAATACACAATGAATATTTTTTATCATAGCAGCGACACAGTTGCATTACGGAGCATTTAGGAGTGGTAGGCATGAAGCACCTTACCCGACACTCTCCCAAGACCTTGTTCCCTTCAGCCGTTTCTGCTTCCTGTCCAGGACACAGCCGCTCACCTCTGTCCCCCTGATGGCAAAAGCTAATTTTGATTCTGGGAGGACACTCATTACCAATGTTTATGGGCACATTCTCCGTGTCAAGAAGAAACAACTGAGCTATTTTTGGTGCTGGGAATGGAATCCAGTGCCTAGAGCATGTTAGCCAAACACTCTATCCCGGGCCATACTCCCAGCCCTTTTTAATTTTGAGACAGAGTCATGCTAAATTGCTCAGGCTGGTCTTGGGCTTGTGATCCTCTGCTTCAGCCTCCTGAGTAGCTGGGACTACAGGCATGCAGCAAAGCATTTGTCCACCCATTCTCACGTGGTCTCACTGGCCCTGTGCAGTTGGAGCTATTATAATGACCCCCACTTATGGAGCAGGAAATGGAGCCAGGGACCAAGGTTAAATTGTGTGCCCAGTGGTGGGGTTCAAAAGTTGCTGTTCATACTATCAGCCCACCTGTAGCCCCTGTGCCTGGATCTCTAAGGGCCCCTCCTTCTGGTTCTGCTGGGTCTGGGGCCAGGCTTGCTGGACTGGAGGCGGCTTTCTGGAAATCCACTTAGCGCTGACCTTGTCTTTGTCCTCCTCCTAGCTCATCTGCTAATCCTGCCCACCCTAGTTGGTCCAAGGCTGTCTGGATCCTCCACTCCCAGGACCTCCTGTGGGTTGTGCTTCCAGGTGTGGCAAGTCAAGGGATCAGGTATGGTGGGTGGGATGCTTCCTATAGTACATAATTTTCCCAAGGCAGATCTGGGTCTGGGATTTGGGAGACTAGGTCTAGATTCTACCTCCACCTTTTCATCCCTCAGCATCACCTCCAAAGCCCCATTTCTTCCTCTGGAAACGGTGCAGAGCCTCTCTTGTGCCCACTTCCTACAGGATCCTTTCCCCTCCCTGTTGCCCTGCCCACTCCACTCTCTGCAACAAATGGGGCTGCTTCACTGGGCTTGGGTTTTTCTCTCTCCGCTTCACCTTTGCTGAGCTCTATCCCCTAATCTTGGCGAGGGGGTGGTGAGGCGTCCTCTGGCGGGAGGATGTGGAGTCAGGGATGGGGTTCAGTCTGGCACAGGGCAAGTGTTTAGGGAATGTCAGAGGAACGGAATCATATCTTGCACTCAGAATTTTCCTCCTTAGCTCGCAACTGCCACTGGACACCAGGAACATGGTAACTAAAGGAGACCCCAGCTTTTTGGAGCTCATAGGTATGGCCAGACATACTGTCCCCAGCAGAGTGACTGGGACGAAGACCCCTGAGATTTGGCACAGGGAAAGAGGAAAGAGTAGAAAACATGTGTGGGCCAAGCAGGGTAGGTGCTGTGCATGGTAGATTAGGGTAAGCATGAGCAAAAGTTAGTAATGAAAATGGGCACACAATCTCACCATGGAAAAGGATGTGAGTTGCTTAGCAGGTGCTGAGCCCTGAAATATGCCACAGAAGTGCCCTTTCTCCTGGGCCCTTATATCTGGCGCTCACTGCATGCTATGACTTGTGTTTAGATGTCTCCCCAAAGCCTCATGCAGTCATAGGGGGGCTTTTTCAGAGGTGGCTGGATCTACAGTGTATGATTGATTCATGGTGCAATGCTGGGATTAAGGGTGTGTGATTACTACATCAGTCCACTGATTGGTTTGGCACTGTCCCAATCCCAGTAGCCTAGAGTATAACAGGGGCATAGAGACACTGTTAAGGACCCTTGTTGGTTTTGCTACCTTCTGGGTGCCATGAACTCTTCTCTGTGATGCCCCTTTGCCAAGCTACCCTACCTTGAAGCCAGCCGATTATGGACTCTACAAACTGTGAGCTAAATAAACTTTTACCCCTTTAACTTTGGATGTTGGGTATTTTGTCTCAACAATGACAGAAAAGTAACTAAGGCACTGCACAACAGGCCAAGCGAGTTGAGAGACAAGGTGTTCAGGCAATGAAGGTAATTATTTGCAAAGCTGGCTGCCTGAGCAGTTGGAGGACTCTGGTGAAAAATGTACCATGCTGGAAGCTGACCTCGGAGAGTTTATGTAGGCAGGTGACTAGTGTCCGCAGACCTGAAGCATCTTCTCAGGGCAGATGGGTCAGAAGATGCACAGCTGACCCAACTCACCTAATCATGAGATGCTTTTCAGGTCTACAGATCTGAAGAACAGCAATCACTGTTCCCTTGGCCTAGTCTTGTACATTTTGCTTGTGTACAGTTCTTGACAGTATTATTGAAGGACAGGATTGAGGGGGAGCTGCCCCAAGCCTTCCTTCTGATCACCATGTTGGGTCATAAAAGGAAACACAGTTCCCCTGGTTACTGGGGAAGATGAGGGTCAGATGAGGTATAAGAAATGGTCACCGTGCTCTGCTTCAGTCAGGCTCTTTTGCCTCTGAGCTAAATCCCCAGCCACCGTGCTCTGCTTCAGTCCAAGCTGGAATGCACCCTGCGTTGCCTCACCTCCCTGTGGACCTCTGCTTGGACGCACCAACAGGCAACCTGGCTTGGTGGATAAACACAGGAGGCCTCCATCATCTCGATGGCCAGCTTGCTGTGTGATCTTTGGAAGCTGTTTCCTTTCTCCGTGCCCGCTCTATAAAACAGGAAAAATGGGTTCCCCTCATGGGGCTATGTGAGAAATAAGCTAATGTGCTGAGATCTGGTCCCAGGTCTGCAAGTCTGTGCCTTCTACTCTACCCCAGCCCTGCCCTGCTGCTGCTCAGGGAGAAATGGGGGCCTCAGAGCACCATCTGCCCACCTGTCTGTGAAATAGCACACACCTGTAGTGTGCCAGGTTGCCAGTCTAGCCCAGGGGACACAGCTGAGAACAACTCACTAGAGTTCCCATCTGGATGTGCTTATTGTGTGTATAGCTGCTTGGGGACCGGTGGCCACTGGGCTCCCAGGTGGCAGCAGCTGATGGACATGGGACAAGGTAGCTTGGGGGAGGAGGGCCAGAAAGTACCAGGGGAGGTGTAGGCAGAACCGGAGCAGCTGGGTGCTGGGCTGGGGCCGACGCGGGACAGGGCTAGGGTGGACGTGGCCCCTGAGAGGCTTCTCCTGCCTGCAGGCCTGCCTTTTTGTCCTCCTCCTCTCCTGTGCACATCATTGCCAGGCTTTCCACTAACATGGCCACAGCTTCCCCAGCAAGCGGGGACCACGTCAGTCCCCCAGGAAGCACCTTGAAGGGAGGAATGGAGGAACTCGACGGCAGGTCCCTTCTCCACTGGCTTCATCATCCTTTAGGGAAGACCCTGCAGCATGTGCTTGCAAGGGACCCCAACGGTCCCCCAAACCACTCAGCAGAGAGGTGGCCTTGAACACCGACCTGCCTACAGGTCTCCAGACTAGGCGACTGCTATCCCATAGATCCACTCCCCCAGCAACCCTTCCTGTGGGGGACGGTCTTAGCCCAAATCGACTTATGGGGAAACTGAGGACTCCAGAAGTTCAATGAAACCCCTGGTTTTGGCCTCGGTACACTCTACCTGCTCTGCCCTTCCACAGGCTCAAGTTTGCTCCATTCTGGCCAAGGGACAAAAGTCCACCCAGAACTTGCACCTCCTACCCAGGAGGGGTGGCCAGGACATGTGTGCAACCACCGGCTGGGGAGAGTGGGGAGCTCGCATTGGGCCGAGCCCCTGTGACCCGGCAGGCCAGGTGCCAGCCCTTGCGTGTGGAGCCTTCCACAGAGGTAGTGGGCTTGCCTGCACCACCTCGGGCCGCACAGGTGGGACAGCTTGCCACCTCTCTCCTTCGCTGCTCCTCTTCCTGGAGTGACCGGGAACCCTGTGCCCTGCTGCTCCTGCTTGAGTAGAGCAGGTCTGAGTCCCAGGGAGGCCTGCTTATCACCCCAAGGAGGCAACAGGATAGCCTCAGCTGGCTGACCCTATTCCCATTTCTAGGGGTGCAGGAAACCCCCAATCCCTACCTCAAGTTCATCCTTCCTAAAGTCCTGCAAAAGATCTTGGTCTGCCCCCATTCACAGCTTAGTTTCCTCCTCTGTGTGGTTTGGGGGTACAGAACCCCACAGGTTTCCCCACCGCCTGGGGAGTATATGGATGTAGTGGGTGATACTTGAGGCCACTTGGTGGAAACCAGTTCTCACTCAGACCAGTACTAATGGTGGGTACCAGGCCATACCAACCATTCCAGCAGGGCCCCAGCTGCAGAACGAGGTCCACAGTCTTGCACCAGGGGTGCAGGGATTAAACTGCGGACCCCTGACTTGCCCTGAGATCTCCTGAGTCCTGGTTACCAGCAACTTAGCTCCAAAACCAGCAGAACGGCCGTTGCCCTGACCTGGTACTTTCTGCTGGGACAGGGTGACCAGGCCCCTCTGATGTAGCTGGGCTGAGGACAGATGGGGCCCAGGTCAGCTGGTCACAGTGAACCATGGCCAAGGGGCATGTGCTGGACCTCCTCTTCCTGTCTGCCTGCAGGACTCAGCTGCACATGGGGTGTTTGGTGCTGAGAGCTAGAGGACTTTGTGGACTCCACAGGGCCTGTTTTTGGGGGGCCACCGACAGGGGGAGGACACTAGATAGAAAGTGCAGTGTGTGGACTCCACCACGGCATGCTCCCAGGCAGGTAGACTGCAGATAGTTGGAGGTCACTGGACACAGTGCAGGGTGTGGACTCTGGGGGCCCTGCTCCAGAGGCTGCCTGTACACCAGTCCTCCCGGGAGCTCACGTCTGGAAGGCAGCCATGCAGCTCAGGGAGGCCCCCTCTAGGCTGGGTGAAGTGGAAAGAGTAGAGGCTGTTGTTCAGAAGATGGAGCCAGGCACTGTGGGGCTGGGGCTGGCTGAGAGCAGTCATGATCATTCCTGGGAGCTTTTTCTTCCTAGAGGCCTGCATCTGACAGAGCTGGAATCAGACACTATGAGGTACTTTGCACCTCTGGCTGAGCTCTGCCCTCTCTGCCAGCTACCTGCTAGGACCTCTCCTACTGGAAGCCTTCTCAGCCCTCTCCAAGGCACCTTCTTAGCTGTCCCCCAACTTGGGCCACACTTGCTGTCCTCTGCTACCTTGGGTTCCTGAGCCCGCAGTGGGTTTTTCCAGTGCCTGCAAGGGGAGCAGCACCAGGCCTGTACCAGGTTCTCATTTCCTGCCCGGAACTTGAAACTTAACATCTTGCCCTGCACCCTCCACACCAGTAAAACAGGGGAAGTGACAGGTGTACTTGGCAGGACAGCTGTGAGCATCAGCCCATGGGCAAATACTGCCCTGGGCTCTGGTGATATGCGGCACTCCCTTCCCTCCTGTCTGACGGACTCTGCAGCACCTCCAGGCTGGGGTCCTTGGGCCTTGGGAGGAGGTACTGTATCTAGGATGGGGCTGTGAGGGGGTCTGCAGCAGAGCAGAGTGAGCAGCCATGGGCACCCTGCCAGTGTGGGTAGGAGTGGAGGCTCAGTAGGTGTTCACCTGGCAGAGGAGGTTGGTGTCTCCAATCCGTGGGGTGCCTCCAGCCAGCACACTGAGAACCTCATCTTTGGAGGCCAAAGTGGCTGTTAGAAGACTGTTTAGGAAAGGATCAGGCTGCCCTGCACAGCCTGGGGCGTGGCCCTAAAGATCCATAGGGAGACCAGGCCCTGAATACTTATGTCCTGCGTCTCAGGGTAGCATCCTAGGCTGAAGCAGACTGAGCCCAGGAACCCTGTTGACACCTCACATAACATGGGCCTTGAGTTGAACGTTTCCAGGTAAGGGAACACTCGGGTATTATGTTTCTCTAGGAGTCTTGTGGAGGGACTATGGCAGGGGGACACAGACTCCGCATACCCACCTGTCTTTGGGTGCTTCACCCTTCTTATGGCCCAGGACACATGGCCCCCTGCTGCCCACCTGCCTGTCTGCCAGCATGACCCTGTTCCTCTCCAGGCATTGCATCACATCGGGACGTCCTCCTTGTCAGGACTCATGCTGCTGGGCAGGGCTGCTGGAGCAATGCAGAGCGGTCCACTCATTCTTTACCCTGTGCCTCTCTTCACCCATCACCACCAACTGGCCTGCCCTGGAACCCTCCATGCACTGCTCAGAGGGAGCAACTCAACCAACGTGTGACCAGGGGCTTCCAGATGTGCTGTGTAAAGGTGGGTGTTCCTCAGCAGTGCCTGGCGACTGTGGCGTGGTCAGCAACGGTCCCATCATCTGGGCTGTGTGTGCCCTTGACTGTGGCCATGGTCTGCTTACATATGACACTTAGGACATCTTACCTTGCTCCATCTTCAAGGAAAGGATAGATAGCTCTGGGAAGTATTAACAGTGTCCAGTCTGCAGCCAGGTAGAACCTCTGGGGTAAAGTGATGTGTTCCCTGTGCCCCCTTTCTGGGGGAAGGTCAGTAAGGCAAGTTCCTGCTAAATGATGGTGGTCCTTGGGGAGGGTAGCTGTGGGATCTGCAGGTAGTATGCAGGCTGGCCCTAGGCAGCTGGCTTGCCATTCCCTTCTCACCAGCCTGCAGAGTACGAGTTTCCTCCTAATCAGCTGTGAATGGGTGGACTGACTGTGCCCATGGAGCTGGCCACTCCAGTGCACTGTTAGCTCACACTTTGGGAGGGTGGCAGTTGCTGATGAGTAGCCTGGAAGGACTGCAGTAGGGCTGGCGGCTACAGGTGGACGGGAGCGTACCCACAGAAGGACTGGCTTGGCTGGGTCACCTGGGGCTTGCCACCTCCTGAGCTTCAGTGTTCTTACTGTCATGTGCAACAGAGATGGTATGATGCCAATGGAGCTGAGTGTACTGAGCCAATGAGCCGAGGCACGTGTCCCTATTCCCTTGAGGATCCAGAAGACAGTACAGTCTGGGTCATGCATTCATGGTTCTCCATCATATGCCAGGTGTCCTGCTGGTTGGCTGGTGGGAGGTCTGGAGCTTACCTTCTCTGACTGTGCGGTTTTCCTGGTAAGTCAGACCCAAGGACTTGGAAGGTTCAGGGATGGGCCACTGTGTTGAGTGCAGCTGTGCCACTTGACTGCAACTCAGGGAGGCAGGTGTGATAACTGTGCTTTATAGGTGAGGAACCTGAGGCCCTGTGAATGTGACTGCAGGGTGTGTAGAGAGCCTGCGCATGCCAGGCCCCTCTTCAAGTTTGTCCTGGTTGACACCTGCAATAGCAGGACAGCTTGTCCACCTGCTCTATAGTAACAGGCCAGGCTCCGAGAGGCTTTGTCACTCCTCCAGGTCATGTGGACTCCAGCAGGCTCTTTGGAGGCCTCAGTGACCCAGATCCCCTTGGAAGAGCTTGGAAGTGTTCCTGAGGGGGAAACTGAGGCCTGGGTGTGTGTTTGCCACCAGCCCTTGAGGTGCAGGTGGTGGCACGGGCAGTTATACAGTGTCTCTGTGCGGGCCCTGTCCAAGCTTTTTGGGACTTGCATCCTTACTGCTAAAAGCAGTGCTTTTTAGGGCAGCTGCTGTGAGATGCTTCCTTCCACTCTGAGCTAGGAGGGAAGGTAGGAAAAAGTCACCCCAAGTCGGACCTGAGTTGGGCCGGGTCGCCCTGCTGCCTGGCTGTCAGGCAATGGCACCTCAGCACCCTCTCTGCCCTGGCCCTGCTCAGCTTCCGTCTTTACCATGTGTCAGCTGTGTACCCCACCGTGCACGGCTGAGGCCTGGATAGGACATGGGCCCCAAATTGTTCACGTGGCTGAGCAGGGCAGGAGGAGGCCTGCCTGGACAGGCTCTGCTGGAGCCCCTGCTCAGGGCCAGGTGGGGCTGAGGCAGCAGGGAAGAGGTCACTGGTCCTTGTGGACAAGAGGTGAGATGGGCCAGTCTGCTGGGTCTGGAAGTGGGTCAGGCTCAGGCCCCCAGCTGGGTGACCCTTAGGGATGGGCAGAAACTCTGTTCCATGCCTGCTGGGCCAAATCAATGGCTGTGGAAAAACGTTCCTGAGTGCTTGGTATAGTTTGAGGTACACACCCACAGGGGGCTCTGACACTCCCAGTAGGAGCCACCAGATAGGAGGTTGGAAGTTCTCCACACTGTAGCATGCTGTGGTTCCATCCCCTGATTCTCCTTGGGGACTTGGAGGCAGAAGCCATGGAGTGTTCTAGAGCTGGGCGCACTCACCCGTGTGCGTGTGCGTGTGCGTGTGCGTGTGCATGTGCGTGTGCGTGTGTGTGTGTGTGTGTGTATAGCACAGCCTGTGAGAATCAAATTTCCCCAGGTCTGTGGGTGGAGCTGGTGTCCAGGTACCTCAGCACTCTCTGAGCAAGGAAATGGGGAGTGGTGCTGAGGCTCCTGCTGGAGCTGCTTGCCTCAGTCTACCCAGTAGCCAGACCTGGGAGACCCACGGGATGCTTCAGTAAAGTATATGACAAGCCATTGGCCAGAAGCCTCTTGTTTGGGGCCTCAGTTTCCCCTTCTTTAGAGAAGGGCTTGGACCCAGTGCCTCTGTCTTCATCCCTGCCCCTCCCGGGAGCTGTGGAGTCTGTTCCCATGGCCTTGGGAACCCGGAGACCCGGATCCAGGGCTGGCCCAGCTGGAGGAGGCAGGCAGGAGGAGAGTGGGCCTGCCCTGTCTCCTTCCCACGGGACTGGGGCTCCCGGTCGTGCTCTGCCCCAGGGCCCTCCTCTGACTAAGGCTTCCTGGAAGAGCTCTCAGCTGGGTTCAGAGGATTCCCTACCACCCTGTCCAGAGTCCCTACCTATCTGCCCCTGTCCATCACTGTCTCCGCTGCTGCACACAGTGGGCTTCACTCTGCCCCCAGCTCAGAGAGGGCACCCCTTCCTCCTGGCACCCTGGCCCCAGCCTCATCTGCTGCAGCCGGGAACGCCGACTCCCACCTCTCCCCCTGCCCTGACTAAGGCCCCTGCCAAGGCAAACATTTCTCCCCTTTAATCTCCCTGCCTGGGGTCAGTGCTGAGGTCCTTCCTTCTGGGCTCTGCTTCTTTCTGGCCAGCTGCCCAGAGGCCATCTGCTGGGAATTGCCAGGCAGAGCTCAGGGGGTACCCAGGATACTCGGAGCTCCTCGCTGTCCCTCCCCACAGTGACCTCTCTGTCTTCCCTGCTGGACCCTAGGGAACCACAAGGCATGGCCTCAGCTCTTCTGGGCCTCTCTGGGTAGCCTTGGGCCTGCCATGTTCTTCCTGGACCTCAGTGTTTTCATCTGGATAATGGGAAGCTGGACAGGACCATGTGGCAGGCAGCAGACAGTTTGGAGGTTAGCAGACAAGCCAGGTGCCCTTGATGGTTGAACCAACAAGCCAGCTACCTGCAAATGATCTGTCACAGTGGTCTGCCCTTTAATTTCCCCCGGACTGTCACCTCAGTGAGTGTTGTTTGTAGATGCCTCAGTTTCCCTGTCTGTTAGGTGGTGCTTAGTGGTGGTGGGCTGGGGACTTGCAGGCAGCCCTTCCTGGTCCCAGAGTTCACATTGTTCCAAATGCATGATTCTTACTCTGATCACAGATTTAGGCATATTGTACACAAAAACTTAAACAGCCCAGGACACACCCCAGTGCCTTGATCCCTAAGTGCCCGGGCACATGCTGCACACCACAAGAACAGGACAGTTGGTCTGTGCAGTGCGGTGTCTCACTTGGAGTTTCCTGTGACTTTGACTGTGGGCATCTCCCCTGATGGCACCTTGGTCCTGGCCCTGGGTCTGCATGGACCCTTCTTTTTAATCAGTCCCAACTCCATGTTCAGCTCATACATCTGGGCCTCATGCCCACCTCCTGTCCCATTGGCAGAGCCTTGTGATGGAGGGGGCATTGATGTTCTCCACTCCCCTGCCTGTCACTCCATTGCCCTGTGCTGGCTGCTGGCCTGGCCTTATTCCCAACTCCCTATGTCTCTCAAGGGCGGTCTAGTCCTGCCTGCACTGGCCCTATGAGATAAGAACAGGTAGCGAGGGGAGCCCTGACCCAGAGGGACTGCAAGGCTCTGCAGAGGCTAGCAGTAGAGCCTTGTCCTTGGGACTTCAAGATCATAGTCAGAGTGGGCTTCTTTGAGGCGGTGGCAGCGTAGTATAGAGGGAGGGGCACATAGGCTCCAGAAAGGGGCACCCTGGGTGTAGGCAGGCTCCTGTGGGAGCCCAGGGCCATAACATTACTTGCTGACCCCTTTAGGGCTGGCAATGGGGAGCTTTGATATCTCTCTAATCTTCAAGGTAACCTGAGGGAAGCTGCTGAGGCTGGCCCTTCCTGGTAGCATGGTTGGGATGGAAGGCAGGGTGCTGTTGACTACACAGCTGCACATAGTGGTGGGGAGCCCCTTGGCCCCTTGTTTACAGGTGAGTCTGGAGAGAGGGCAACCCCAAAGCATGTAGGGGTAGGGGACCAAGCAGCCGCAGCTCTGCTCCCTTGGCAGGGACAGGGTATAACTAGTTCATGGGAGTACCTGCTGCTGCCTCTGGTATAACTCGCCTACTAGTGCCTCTGTTTCCCCCTCTGTCCATGGGGGTGTGAGGTCCTCTCTTGGGGACACCATGCAGGATGCGCCTGCTTCCACTGCCCTCCATGGCCTCTGTCGCCGGCAGTTCCCACGACTGCCCAGCCGCAGGAAACCATCTGGAGGCCTTGTTTACCCTCCCCCGGCCTCCCTGGCAGGAAGTCACAGGAAGGGCCATCCCCAGGGGCCTCTAGTCCTGTGAAGATGGCCAGTGGCCTGGGGGCCTGGGGGCCTGGGCTGTGGAGTCCCCGAGTGGAGCCAGGGGGCAGGGAGCTGGGAGAGCAGAGTTGAGCAGGCTGTAAGCTAGGGTTGCTGTGGCAATGGGCCAGGCAGAGCTAAGCTATTCCCTGGGGGAGGGTCTGTCTGTTCATCCACTCATCTGCTACCCTCTCTGCCCACGGGCTCCAGACTAGACCTGGCCTCAGCTACCTCAGCCTAGGGTGGTCTGTGTGATGTCCTATGGGGTCACAGACACCCCCAGATGTTCAGCAGAAGGGTTGGGGTAGTGCATGGGTGGAAGGTGTGGCCTTTGGGAAGCTTTCCACGTCCAGCGTGCTGGGCAGGGATGGTTATGGCCCAGCAGACTCCTCTCTCCATTGCTACTTCCCCTGGGTCCCCCAGCTCAGCCTACAAGTGTGGACGTGCCTGGCATAGACTTGGGCCTGGACTTCTGCCCCACGGGACCTACCCAGCTGCCCTGGCATTTGTGACGGTCTCAGTGCCCACTGACTGGCCTGTGTGTGGCCAGTGGGCCTGGGGATTATTCCCACGAATGCTGCCAACTGGGCCTGCCTGGTCCTAGGAGAGACATTGACCCCAGTGGGACCTGTGTCCTTGCCTGGCTCATGGCTTTGGCAGTTGGGTGGGTTCCGCAGGAGGACCGGAAGCAGCAGCAGATGATTTTGGCCTTTTTCCTCAGCCCCTCCCTCTTTTCTCGTTCCCTTTTCTCTTTGGAAGGTTCTGGCTAATGGGTCCCTCCCTGAGGTAGTGCTGAAGCTCCCCAGACAAATATCCACCAATTCTTCCCTATGCCTGAGGGGGTGAGGATGCGGACTGGGATGTGATAGGACACAGGAACAACTGGAGGCCCCCAGGTGGTCCTCCCAGGACCTCAGTGTGTGGACCAGTTCTGGGCTGAAGTGAAAGTTCCCCTGGGGGATGTAGCACTCATGTAGTCTCCCAAGAGGATCTCAAGTGCCTCTTGCACACACTGGACACATGATTCTGGGGTGCAGTAGTTCTGGGGGTGGGCAGTCCTGTTTCAGAGGCAGTGAGGGGATTTAAAGAGGGTGGGCCTCCATCCTGTGGCCAGACAGGGCAGGGCCAAGGTAGCCAGGCCCATACCCACCAGCCTTGCCATCTTGTAAGGAGACATCAGGTGAAATGGAACGTGACTGAGTGGGCGTAAGAATCCCTGCTGGAAGGCCCACAGCATGGCCAGCAATCACATGGTGACCGCAGGGCCTTCCAGGTGCCTGGATGCTGGGAGCGGGTAGACACTTACCAGCAACTGAAGGCCTCTTTGCCTCTTGGGCTGTTTCGGGGTTTGTGGTCCTGGGGACTCTAATCCCCTTGAGGTCCACCACCCACTTGCTGTGGCCAAATTAACTGTCAGACCAGGAGCTGAGTCCTTCCCCTCAAGCTCCCTTGGACCCCCAGCTGTGGTCAGTATCTCCAGTAGGTACTCAGTCAGTGTAGGCTGCCTGGGGGCTTCCAGGTGGGGCTTGGGAGACAGAGTGGAGCCAGAAGGGGTTCCAAGCAGGTGGTACCCAGCACATGAAGGCCTGGTAGCAAGATGCATGGTGCCATGTGGGGGCCCTCGAGGCCCCCTGAGCACACCAGTAGGAAGGGGAATCAGAGCAGGTGCTGGAAGACTGTGGGCTGTATGGGCAGTGAGATCTGGGGGCGCTGTGGGGTACCTGGTGCTTAGCAGGGGCTCAGTGAATCAATGACCAGTGTCCTTGTGTGGGGAGGCAGAACCATTGCTCAGAGCATCTTTGCCCAGAGCAGGGGTCAGGGGGATCCATCCTTGGGGACCCTGAGGGTGTCCAGGAAGATGCAGCCTAGAGAGGTGTGGAAGGAGGAACCCTGGCCCTGCCCTGCTTTCCACACCTCCCACACCTCCCCTTGCTACTGAGGAGCCTCGCAGTGTATATATATGAAGCACACAGAGCACACTAGGTACCCAGGAAGTGCCAGTGAGACCCTCACCAGCTGGCAGCACCTGCTGAGTGCTGACTGTCTACACTGAAGTCTCGGGAAAGTAATAGCAGCTGCAGAAATCCTGATTCTATCAGTAGGGCTGACAGTGTGCCTGCTGCTGGAGACCCTGGGATGCCTCAGTCAGCATCCTATCTGCTGCCTGTAGTCCACAAGGGAGGACAGACAGGTCACCAGCAATCAGTGATGTGGGGGTGCCCAAGGGAATGGGCAAGCCCTCTGCTGTTGACCACATCTGGGATTACCAGGGGCTGTTTAGGGTCCAGTGAGGAAGCAGCTGCACCTGAGTGTAGACCTTGAGCTCCCCATCCTGGCTGTCCGGCCTCTTGGCTCTGTGGCCCAATGCAGAGGTGACCCCAGTTCTTTCTGGGTGCTTGGGTGAATCCTGCCTCCTTTGAGGGGTCCCCAGTGATCTTGGCTGGGCATCCCAGAGCTTGCCCTCCCAAGATGCTCTGAGTGGTGAGTTTGGGTCCACCCCCAAGGGGGCTCACGGTCTTGCTGAACTGGCCCCAGGCTCAGAGAGCCTGGGTGAGAGGGAACAGACTGGTCAGTGGGTCCTTGGTCACCCTCCCTGGCAGCAAGATCCTGACCAGACCTGATCATCACTGTCCCCGTCCACCAGTGGAATGTGATTGTCCCTGCTCTGCTGCCCTCTCACAGGACAGTTAAATGCATTCCGACATCTATTGGGCACCTCCTGCATGCGGTGTCACCAAGAACCAGGCAGTCAAGGGCAGTACTTTGGCAGATGCAGGGAAGGGAGATAGATGATGCTAGGGGGAGGTGTTACCAGGCGAGGGGTTGCTGGATAGAGTGTTAGTGGTAATTAGCGAGGGACGACACAGAGCCTGATGTCTGAATGACTGAGGGAGGCATGCTAGAGGGGAAGACTGCTCGGCCAAGGGCACGCTGCACAAAGGCCCAGAGGCAGGATTATGCTTCCCAAGGACAGCTGGGAGGCAGGTAAAGCTGGTTCAGTCAGGGCTGAGGTGTGGTGGGAGGTCAGAGGACCAAGGGCTGGGGAGCAATGTGCCGTGAGGTGGTCTGGATTTAGACCCCTTGCAGTGATGAGGATGCCACGGAAGGGTTAGAGCAGAGGTTGTGATCTGACTTAGGTGTCACCAGGTGGGGGGTGGGTGTAGGTGGGGTAGGATGGGAATACCTAGGCTGCCAGGTGGGTCTAGCCCTGAGTGGGCATCCCCAGATGCC
The DNA here is from genome assembly GCF_000276665.1 of Chinchilla lanigera. Taxonomy (NCBI): domain Eukaryota; kingdom Metazoa; phylum Chordata; class Mammalia; order Rodentia; family Chinchillidae; genus Chinchilla; species Chinchilla lanigera. The sequence continues at coordinate 418,037 of NW_004955454.1, forward strand.
TGGGCACCCTACATCACCCTGCTCTGAGCCCAGGTGCTAGCATCTTACCTGTCAGCCATCCACAGCTACTCTTCTGCCCCTGTCTGGGGCTTCTGGGAACTTCCATGTCCTCACTGTGCCACAGATTCGGGACTGTGGAGACCTGGCTGAGCTGAAGGTCTGTGCCTCCCTCTTGCTGTGGCCTTCCTGCCATGTGCTTTTGCTCTGGCTGTGCCCTTGCCAGGGTTGCCAGCCCCTTACTCCGCTCTGTTGGATTGGCTGAGGCAAGAGGGGATGGTTTGTACTTTACTGTCCTGTTTTTGGGGGGTTCTGTCCAACAGACCTGCCAGGGGTGACCCAACTCTTTAGGGATGTCCCCTACTCTTGGTGATCAGACAGGCTGGACTCATTGAAGACAGAGTGGACAGATGTACATGTGTCAGGGCATTGTCTGGGGGACGGTGATCAGTGACCACTTCCTTCTCTTCCCCACCTTAATCCAGTGCTTGATGTCGCCTATCTGAGTCCTCCTGGGCACCAGCCTTGCCTCCTGCCAGTTCCATCACCCAAGTTACAAACTCTTTGTCCCATGCTCTCTGTGTGCTTACGGGTGTGTTTCATCCTTACAATGGCTTCGGCAAGTCCTCCCCGTTTCTTTTTTGTTGTTGTTGTTTTTTCCGGTATCAGGAATCGAACTCATGACCTTACACTTGCCAGGCAGGCGCTTTTGCCACTGAGCTAAATCCCCAGCCCCTTTTCTCCCCATTTCTGAAGGCCTATGTCTGAGGCTGCCTTCACCTAGGTCCTCAGGAGAGGGGCTTGGGCCCTTGTGGGACTTCTGTTGCCCACCCTACTTGGGACCCCTTACCTGCTTCTGGGACCTCTGTCCCAGACTTTCCTAGCACCCCTTCTTAGCACTGGCAGCCACCTTCCCTGCACAGCCTGCGAGGCCTAGAGGGGCTGACCAGATGCCACAGGTGTGGGCAGGGTTCTGTTGTCCGTCCCTCTGTTGCCCATTCACACTCCCGCCTGGACTCTACTGGCCCAGCTCCTGGTCTTTCTCTTGTGCCCAGTTCTCCTGAACCCAGGGTCTCTGCAGAAGGGATAATGCATGCGTGCATGTGAGTATGTGCATGTGCGTGTGTGTGTGTGTGTGTGTGTGTGTGTGTGTGTGTGTGTGTGTAGGAAGACTGCCTGCCTCCCCTCTCAACCCCTGGCTCAGTCCCTCAGGATAAAATTAAAAGCAGAAGATGACCTCGATGTCCTTTAGCTGAGGCACAGATAAACAGAATGTGGCATCTCCCTACGAGAGACATCACTCAGCCAGCAGAAGTCCCCAGTGTACTTGCAGGAGGGCGAGCCTTGAAGATATCACACTGGAGAAAGCAGTCACAGAAGTCTGCACATATGTCTCACTTATTCAACAACATCCAGAGCAGGCCAGTCTCTGACTCTGAGGTAGACCCAGTGTTGGCAAGGGGACAAATGATTGCCCGTGGCTTGGGGTCTCTTTTGAGGTGATGAAGACGTTCTGGAATTAGTGATGATGATGGCAGGACACTGCACCTACTAAGACATACAGACTTGTGTCCCACTTTCAAATGGGACTGGAGTTGTGTCTCAGTGACAAAGCATTAAACAGCCCCACCCAGGGCTCAGAGGTTGGGGACACAGGATTGGCATGCCTTGGCTTTGCTCAGGCTCTGGCAAGGCGCATGGAGACTTCTCAGCTACTGGAGAAGTGTGTGCTAATGCTTACTGGGGCGCTGGGGACCTGTGGGAACTCCATGGGTGCTGGATCCTGGACAGAGCCTCTCATCCTTGCAGAGAGATGCTGTCGGGCTCTGTGGGAGACAGGAGACAGGCAAGTGGAGGCTGAGGTCGCCTCTATGTGAATGGTGCTTCACTTCCTCCTTTGCACCCATGGGGGTGACCTGTTTCCTGATTTTTCCCAGTGCTTTGTGTGACATCTGCTTCTTACTGCTGGGTTCCCTGCACATCCCCAGAGTCTGGCTGTGAAGGAAGTGCAGCCAAGGGCTTCCCAGTCCCCAAGGCACTGACCAGCGCTGCCCTCCTGAGTCCTTGCCTGGCCGTGCCGGAGGAGGTCTGGGAGCCTCTGTGTCTGTCTGACCCATGTGAATGGCCTGACCACAGCAATGCCAAGTGGGGCAAAGTTCCCAGCCTGGGGACCATCCTTGAGGCAGACCAGCTCCTTGGAGAGCTCCTTCTGCTCTGGGGATACCAGGGAGTGGTTTTGTGGCAGCTCCCTGTGCTAAGGGCAGGGTGGGAGGGCTGGGAGACCCTGACACTGTCCCCTGCTCCTCATCTGCCTTGGGCCTGGTGGTCGTCTGACCTCTTTTCTGCTCCTGCTGAACGCCTACATGATTCCCAATGAAGGCATTAAGGGATGTCCCTGGGCTGAAGGGCATCCTCTGAGCCCTGGGTGGGGCTGTTTAATGCTTTGTCAGCTGTTTAACGCTGAGGTACCTATAGGTTTCTCATCCCTCACAGAAAAGTCCTACTCCCAGCCTGGCTTGGTCCTCAGATGCTAGGAAAACGGGGCTTTCCCTTTCTCTCTGGGGAGCTGGGTGGTACAACACAGGTTGCCTGGGTGCCAGCACCCTTGGTTCAGATGTCCACCTCTTAGGTCTTCCTCAGTGACCTGGTGTCAGCCAGGAAGCCCGGTATGATAGCTTTGGCAGCTGGTGAGGGGTGGCAGGGACAGCGGGGAGATGCGGCTGGTGCCTTCCTGCTGCCTGTTTGGGCTGGGCATCAAGTGTGGGGGTATAGGGTGACCCAAACTGGTGTTGCTGAGGTGGGACTCTAGAGGTGTTCTCCTTGCTCGTGCCAGGTGTCAGAAGCATTCTGGAAATGCCCCACTGGTTATTGTCCCTGAGATCTCATGTCTGGAATAAGTGCTCTGATAAGTCCTTTTGGGAAAGAAGTCCCTGAACCTAATTTACCTGACTATCCCAAGGAGCCTCTGGCAGACCACCCTCCCACACGAGGCCCCTGCAGCACAAACCTGAGTGTGGGTCCTCCTGGACTTCAGTGTCTTCTCAGAGCTCCAGGGGTGCCTAGACAACAAGAGGCTTCCAGGGACTCTGGCAAGGCCCCTGGATAGGAAATGTCCTCTAGGTCCCAGCAAAACACTGAGGACAGCTTCCCCACAGGACAGGTTTCTAGAGAACTACATATGAGAACATGGAGACACAGAAAGGTAAGGGGTGTGCCCAGTGTCACACAGTTCACATGGAGGAACCAGGAGGGAGACCAGCCAGACTCCTAAGCTGCTGACACTGTGGAGGGTGGACCCGAGAACAGCAGCAATGGGCTGAGCGAGGCTGTGAGACAGATATGGGAGCGAGCCCGGTGCTGGGCAATGGGAAGGAGCCTTATGCGCCTCTGCTGCCTGTGGGGAACCTACTGCTTTGGGTTGAAGCAAGGCCTCTGCCTTGGGGTTAGGAGAGGAGTCCCGGCTGCTTGGCCTGGTTTCCGTGTGTCAGATGGGAGCTTGGTGGTGCCTTGGTGAAGGCTACACATGCGGGGCTCTGTACTGTTTTCTCCAGGACCCTGTGCTTGTGGGTCTGTGTCTGAGAACCTGGGGAAGTGTGGGGTGCTTGTTTGTGCACACTGTGACTAGGTGGCATTCCTGCCACGTGACAATCCATCATCCCAGGACTGGGTCTGCTGCTGTGCTGCCCAGGTGCCCAGCACAGGTGTCTGCACAATTGACTGCCTAGAGTGCCAGTGAAGAGCTTATTACTAACGCACTGACAGCCCAATGCCATTCTGAGAGGGAGACGCCGAGGGGTGACAGGCCGCAAGCAGGGTCCCAGGAGGATCTCGGCACCTCGGGAACTATGGCTGCATGAGCCCGCCATTGTGTGTCCCTCTCTGGGCCTTGGCTTCCCCTCATGCACCCGCTCTTTAGGGGTACTGGGGCTGCCTCTTGCCACCAGGCCAGCCCAGAAATAGCTGTGACCTTCCACAAACCGTCTGGCAGTGCCCAGAACTGGGAGGCGTACGTGCACCCGGCTGAGTCCTCTCACCGTGTGGAGCCGGCTATTTTGGATGTGGCCTCCTGAGGCCAGGTCAGGGCTCTTTCCCGCGGACCCGGCAGGCCCTCTGACGTGCATTCACAGGGTCTTGGCCAGTTGCCCTGGCTCCCTCCGCGATCTTGAGCCCCTGTCCTGCAGTCTGACCCAGAGGCCTGGGCTCTAGGTGAGTCTGGGGAAGGGGAACATGGGGACTGGGGCAGGTGCTGGGTGATGGGCCCCCTGAGGCCTGGGCTGGATTGGAGAGTTCAGCTGTTCAAAGGAGAAAATGCATGGGAAGTGTCTGCACCGGGCTGGCTCCAAATCCCATCTCAGCCCCTTATAGCTGCCTGAGCCTCAGTTTCTTCATCCATAAAATGGGGTGATAGGTACCTTCCAGGCTGCTTTGAAGATGAACAGGGGCTGGTGCTTAGGGCACTGTGCAAGACCATCACAGAGAGGAGTCCCTGGGCCTTCCCCCCTTCCACAGGCCTGGACGCTGGGCTCAGGGCAGGGCTCATAGTGCAGATGGTTATGAGTTGGGCAGTAGTTGACCCTGAACTTCAGCCATAGACTGAGTTCTGGTTGGCCAGTCTCCTCAGCGACATGGGCAGAGATGCACACGCTGCTAACTCAGGACTTCTGGCTATAGTAAGGGAAAGTGGCCACTACATCATGATGGCCCAAGGCCTAGCCACCCTAGGGGACCACAGGTTCTTGGACAGCACACTGACAAGGTCCTGCCATGGGAAGACAGGGAGCATGGGTGGGGGGTAGGGGTGGGGGCTTGGCTTCCCACTCAAGGCAGAGCTCTCCCCCATGGATGCTGGGGTGGGACCTGATGCTACTCCCAGGGATAGGGTTCAGCATCAGGGAGGCACTGCACGGCCTGCCTGGTGCTGGCTGCAAGCGGATGTCCCTGAAGGGCCCTGGCCCCTCTGTTTTCCAGGGATGCTGAGAAGGAGCTGTGGCCACTCCTCCATGGATAGAGGCTGTGGGCTGGTGGCCTGGCTCCATCCGGTGGGTGTGTGGAATCCTGCTGAATTCTGTGGCCTTTCTGCAGAGTGGGATTACTGTGAACTCATAGTGTATCATGTCCCTTCTTGGGCACTGTAACACCCAAGTCACCACCACAAGGTGAATCCCTGTGTTCTCCTCTGGGGGTGGGGTATGGCCCCACATTGGTTCATCATTTGCCTGGAAGGGGCCCAGAGGCCCACTGCAGCACATGGGGTTTTCTGAGTGCAGGGCAGCAGCTAGGGGTTGAAGGCCATGTTGGGTGCTTTTGAGTGCCAGACTATCTCCTTACCCCTCAGGGCCTTGGATGGATGCTGGTGGGGTAGGACTTTGCTGGGTGGCCTCACCTGGCCAACAAGAGGGACTGTTAGACACAGCACCCACTAGTTCTCTCAGGCCCTGGCCCGTGGGGCCTGCTTTTTGCCCTGGGGATCATTATATCTACTGAGGTCCACTGGCCAGTCCCAGATGGGTAGGGGGTGGCACTTGGAGAGCTGGGAGAGACCAGGATCGGGGTCTCCTCTTGGCCTCTGCTTTACTGGCAGGGGCCTTAGTGGGGCTGGGACCAGGCCCCTCCCAGGGGGCCATTAACTCCAAGTGGGCCTGCGAAACTCTGCGTCCTCTGAGACAGCATGCTCTCTTCTTGGAACTGGCCTTTTGGGACCTTGGAGATTGAGTGGCACAGTGCCAGGAGTTGGTGCCAGCCTGATGAGGCCCAGGGGGAAAGCACCGGGACCTTGGACATTTAGGTTAATGCCAAGGCCAGGGCCAGCTTTCAAGGCAGGGCCTACTTCCTCCATCTGCGATCTGGGAGCCACAGAATCCCCGACTTGACACCCTATACCCTAGAATTCCCTGCTCATAACTGGAAGCCTCTGCCAGCCTCCTATAACAGGAACCCCCGGCTCTATATACAGGAGGCTGAGCTGCAGGGAGCAGGTGCCACAGCCTATGGAACTCAGATCCTGACTCTGCAGGCCAACTTGGCTGCATATAAATACAGATGGGCCCTCATCAGGGTGTGGCCTGGAATTCACCTGTATCCAAAGGGTCAGGTAGGTGTGCATGCGTGCCTGCGTGTGTATATGCTTACAGTATGGGGGATGGAACCGAGGCCAGAGAGGTGGCACCACAAAGGACAGGCCCGTGCAGCTGGAAGTCTCAGGACTTCCATGAGTTGGTAGGGCAAAGGCCCTGCCCTGGTGGCCAGAGAGGAAGCTTCTCCCTGCAGAATTCAAACAGGAAGGGACAGGAACCTCTGCTTTCCTATGGTCCTTTGTACATGGTGATATGTACACTTCCCCACATTGTCTTAGGATAGGTTCGTGGTATATGCCCTGCTGAAGGCAGTGACTCCCAGGCACTTCACTGGCTGTGCCATCAGAAGGTCACCACCAGGGACAGTACAGGGACTGGGGTCTATCAGGTGGGATCTAGCCTGATTCCTGCCACTGGGATAGTTTGTGACTGCTCTGCCTAAATTTTGTTTTGTTAAGGTCATCATACAGTGACTGGGTGGTTTATCTATTACTACTGGTCTTTTTCCTCAAGGAGGTGCTGTGAATCGTGGCTTTAGGACGGCTGGCAGGTCAGGGCTGTTCTGGATCACCTGGCCCACAGGTGCCCTTGGGGTTCTATGGACTGAACTGGCCTGGAGTTGAGACATGGCCACTAAATGAGAAGAATTTGAGCCCCTCTACAGCAGGTGAGGGGCACCCTTGCCTCCCCTGACCCTGACCCTTATCCTGATCCCCGCTACAAGCAGCACTATGAGCATGGTGAGCCCCACTGTACAGAACAACTCGGTGGAACTTCAGAGCCAGACTCCCACCCCCAGCTAGTGAGTAGAGGAGATGTAGGACCTGCCGGCCCTATAGTCTTTGGGCTCTGTTGAGAAGTAGGTGCTCCAGAAATGGAGGCCACCATTATTAATGTGTATCACTACTTTGAGGCAGCTTGGATGGTCATCTGTTGTTATCTTGGGTGTAGTAGCTCCTGTGAGAGCCTGAAATATCCTGGGTTTTTAGGTTGGTTCTAATTGTGTGCAATCAGGAGTCCCTGAGAGGTTCCTGGGTGCGGTGGCTGGTTACCTGTCCCACGGCTCCTGCCACCTGCTCTGGCCACCATGTCGGTCTCATTGTGTGTTTGAAACCTACCAGGGTCTGGACTCTGAGCAGAAGAGGTACACATGATTCATTGGCAGGAGGCGGGGACGGGGAGAAGAAAAGGAACTGGGTTTGGAACAGGGCACCAGGACTCAGGCCCGTCTGCCTGGCCTCATATAAATTGGGGCTCCTGGGTCTGTGGTCTCTGGAGGAAATGTGTATGTGGGAGAGTGGGGTAATGATACACGGGTGGGTGTGAAAGGGCTCTGGCAGCCAGCCTGGGAGGCTGTTTGCTCTGTCCATTTCTTCCCTGGCAGCCCTGCCCAGCATCTGGCACCTGAAGGTGCCCACACATACTTGTCAAATGAGACGAATGAGGCAATGATTGCATGCTGGTCCTGTCTCCCTCAGTGGGAGTCTGAGGTCTGGGATGGGAGTAGGGAGAGAGAGGACTGTGGTCGGTGTCTGGTTGGTGGGGCAGCAGCCCTCCTGAACAGTGTCCCACCAAGGTGGTCCAGGTGGAGAGAGGTAGGGAACAGAAGATGCCTGGCAATGCTGAACCTGGGAGAGGGCAAAGGGCAGACTGTGTCGGGGTGGGACATCCTGGGGGTTGAAGTGCTTGCTGGGGGTCAGGCTCACCTGTGCAGCTGAAGGCCAGGTGGCTCAGGATTTGAGTCCTAGTAGGGTTTGAGTCCTCATGTGCCAGAACCACGGCCCCTGGGAGTGGCACCCAGCTGCCTGCCCCAATGCCCTTTGCTGGCCTAATGACAGCTGAAGTGGAGCCCAGTGACCTCAGCCATAATGCTAGTGTCCATCTGCCCACTGGTCCCCAGAAGAAACTATAGTTGTCTGGTCTGCAGTGGAATGGTGGCCTGCCCAGGCAGTGCTGGTGGCTTGCTGCACGAGCAGCTTCACTCTCTTCCCTTCATATAATTCTTCATTCTTTTGCCTTGTTTTGTACAAGCAAATGGAGGCAAAGTCTCCAGTACAGAAGTACTGACTATGGTTAGAAAAGTAGGACTCTGGCTTATGCCATTCTTCACTTACTATCCCATTTCTGCTTTCTACTGTCATGAGATAGTGTTCATAAGTTCATGGATAGTATTATATAATCAGAGTACTGTCTGCTTGTACAGTGCAGTAACTCTGTTTGAAGGATGTCAAGTTTACATAGTACTCCATGCTCCTGCTACAGTTTTTCTAGGGCACCGTTTGGGACAGGGTGAGTTCTTTTATAAGGAAAATATTTTTTTCTTAGCAAAATCATTTATTACATTTTATTGTTTGTAATAATTTTGTTCTTCTCTGTTTTGGTATTACTATTTGTAGTTCAATGTCTCTTCTTTCCATATTAAATAGAGTCTTTCCAAACAATTATGTGATAATTTTTGTGATATGAAGTAGGTAGGTGAGGGTGGTCTTGGGAGGCCTAGGTTTGGCAAGTTGGTGCCGTGGAGCAGCCTCACAGCCAGCTCATCTGTCTCAAGGTCCTCAGGGGGAGGAACAGGTGCTATATGGTGGAAACCAAGGTTTGTTCCCAACACCTCTGCTTCCAGGGCACAGCCCAGACCGCATGACCAGCTTGGAGTTGACTCCTCCTTGGAAAATGGCTTTCCTCCCTGGCAATACTTCCATTTATAGAGGAGATCTTGAGTCCAGGCAGGGCTAGTGCTAGTTCCAGGTTGTACCCAGACGACATGAACCTACGTACCAGGACTACATCCACCTACCCTCTGGCTAGCTCCTCCAGCTCACCTACTTCCTGGGACTTCTGCTTAGAGGCTTTTATGCTGGTCCCCACCCCAGCCATGGGTTCCCTGAGAGTCTTACAGAAAGGGACTTATAACTCGGGAGAGTACCTGAAGGCAGAAAGCATAAGGGCTGCCAATGAGTAGTGAGCTCCGCATCATTGGAGGTGTGTGATCTAGCTGGGGATAAGGTGGCATGGGTGATCTTTGAGCTTCCTGTAGGCCTCAAGGGCTGAGATCCCATGGGGGATGTAATGGTTGATACATTGTGTCAACTGGAGAAGTTCAGAAGTTTAACTAAGCCACTCAGCAGGAGGCCAGGGTCCTCACTTTGTAAGCATCTCCATCCGGTGCAAGAGGAGGGCACAGAGAAGGTGTGAGTGCTACATCAGTACTAGGGGGTGGTAGACTGCATACAATATAAAGGAGGGCAAGAGGCTTGCTCTCTTGCTCCTCCCTTTTTGTTCTTGTTGCTTTTGCTGTCTTCTGCTGCCATGAACTGTTGCTCCTCACCATGCCACCCTGTCTTGGAGCCAGCTGATTACAGACGGAAACTTCCACAAACTGTGAGCTAAATAAACCTTTGCTTTCTTAATTTCGAGTGTCAGGTATTTTGTCCCAGCAATGAGAGAAAAGTAACTGACACAGTGGGTTCTCGATGTTTCTCAGATCTGGACCGCTGCCCAGAACGTTGGGTCATTTGTTCTTTCCACAAACAAGTGGGGCCCTCTTAGTGCCTGTGTGGGAGGTGGGGTAGAGCCAAAGGCTTCATCTTCCCTAAGTTAGGATACCTTCCCTGGGGCTGGGCCTTGCAGCTGTGAAGGGCATGTGACTCAGCCGAGAGGAGACAGCACAGGGAAGGGGAAGGGCGAAGCACCTGATCTCCTTTGGAGCTTTGGGCCAGGGGCATGACGGCTAGGGTCGATGTCCTGGGGGAGTGGCGTGGGCTTGGAACTCCGGCCTGCCCCGAAACCTAGCAGGCTCTGGCAGGGCTCCAGGAACGACTCCTGCTGTGGTATAAATAGATTTCTCCGAAAGGCTGGGGGCTCCGCCAGCTACAGCAGGTGCCCCCAAGCCTGACCAGAGGGCCCAGGCGAGAGAGTGGGCCCAAGGTGGGGGGCAGGCACGCAGGCCATGTGTACAACCCTCACAGCATGGTGGGCGCTGGGTCCTGGTCTCAGGTCCTGGAACTTACCAGGTCCCAGAACTTGCCAAGATCTCTAAGGGACCCCTTTTATGCACGAGGAAACAGGCTGGGTGGCAAAGGGGCTGGGGTAGAAGTGAGCTGGGTTCCTGGGGCTCAGCAGATCCACCTCCAGCTGTGGCTCTTCTGTTCTTCGCCAGGTGACTTGGATATGCTGTTAGTTTCTCTGAGGTGATTTCCATCCTCCCTCCCTTCGTTCCTCCCTTTGTACGTCCCTCCCTCCCTCTCTTTTTTTTTTTTTTTTTTTTGTGGTACTGATGATTGAACCCAAAGCCTTTTCACTGACCTATATCCTTAGCCCTTTTTAGTTAAATTTTATTTGAGATAGGTTCTCACTGATTCACTAAGTTGTTCAGGCTGGGCTTGAACTTGCGATCCTCCTACCTCAGCCTCCCAGAGTACTGGAACTATAGGTGTGCACCACCAGGTCCAGCTCTGGATTTTATCAGTACAGTGGGACTGAGGTCTGTGTCTGGTTGGTGGGGCAGCAGCCCGCCTGAACAGTGTCCCACCAAGGTGGTCCAGGTGGAGAGGGGTGGGGTGGTGAGTGCCAGCGCTGATTCATCCACTCCTCAGCCTCAGGGAGACATGCTGGAAGAGGTAAGAGCCAAGGCCTGCCTCAGCACTGACTCTGCTAGGGTAGCGCCTTGCCAGGGAGGGCAGTGTGGGGGTTCCAGGGGCGCCTGGCTCGGAGGAGTGAACTCCTATGAGTGCTTCCCCTCCGGGCACAGCACTGAGGGGTGGCAGGAAGCAAGGGAAGACCACACAGCTGTGCCAGGTTGGGCTAACTGGGTGCTCTCTAGGAGAGAGTGTGTGTGTGGGGGTGTTTTCTGCTGGGCCACTGGCCAGCTTGCCCGGTCCACCCCCTCCCTGTGCTGACCGCTGATTGCAGGGGCCAGGCTGTCTGACTGGGAGCTGGGCTCAGAGCGAAGTTCCCAGCAAGGCGAGGCCTCAGGGGACCCAGTGCACAAGGGGCTCTAAGAGTCCTGGGCATTGCGCTCAGGGTCTCTGAGGCCAGGGCAGGTGTGGAGGTGACAGTTACACCAGGTTCCACTGGAGCGCACAGTCTGGGGAGCACGTGAGTTCTTGGACTTGTGTTCTGGGGAGGCCAAGCCAGAGCCCTGTTGGTGGGGGATATCAGCAACTCAGGAGAGAGTCGGGGGTGGGGTGGGGTGGGGTGGCTTGGGTCTGGAGGGCTTCATGGGGTGGGGCAGTGCACGTGGAGGAGTGTGGTAGCAGCTCTTGGGGTGACTCCTGCCTGGTCCTGCAGCCTGAGTTGCTTCTAGATCCCGTGCCTCAGTTTCCCAAGCTGTCTGCTGGGAGGACGAGAGCAACCACCCACAGGGGTGTTGTGAGTGTCAGACAAGGAGATAGCAGTGCGCGCTGCTGGGAAAACGGAGACAACCTTGCTGTTGGGCTGATAAGCCGGGCAGGGGACTGCGGGGCTGGGCGATTTCTGTGCTCGCTGGGCTGCGTGGACTCTTGCCGCCCTCCTCTCCGGGGCGAGAACCCTTCCTTCCGCTCGGCCGGGCAGCCGGCCCGGTGGTCAGTGCGCCCGCGGAGGCCCAGCGGCCGCTCCCCTTCCTGCGCCTGCCGCGCTTCCTTTTCCTCACCAGCTTGCCGCCGCCCTTTGTTTCCCGCGGGCCCTGCGCGGCTATCTTTAGGCGGCAGGTGCGGAGCCCGTTATCCCGGTCCACGGCCGGTCACCGCCCCCCACGTGACGCCGGGCGCTATAAATAGCAGCCGGGCCGGATCAGCAGAGCCGGCGCTGCGGGAGGGCGCGCCCGGGTCTCGGGCGCAGCGCGGCCCGCCCGGCAGGCGCATGGAGGCGGCGGCGAGCCCTCGGGCGCGGGTGAGCCAGGAGAGGGTGCGGGCGGGACCCTCCGGACCCTCGGGGGACCCTGGCCCCGCCCCGGGAGGTGGCACCCTGGTGAGCGGGTGGGAAGCCCCCGCTAACGCCTGGGGGCCGGCGAGCCCCTCACCGCACGCATAACCCCAGCGGCCTCTGGGGCTCGCAGCCCACGACCGAACCTAAGCCTCCCGACACCTCCTCCAGTATCCGAGGGTCGCGTGTTCAGAAGGGCCCCTTCCTTTCTGAAGTCCGAGTGATTCAAACTCCTTAACTATCTGTGCCTCCCTGAATCTGTTTCCTTTTCTTCACGCTGCGATTCAATGTTGTTCTTGCTGCCTTGGACTTGAGGTTGAGAAAACCCACTTAGTGCGCACAGGGTCTGGCCGAGGACCAGAGAATGTCCTTCTATCTCTCCCTGGCTTGTTTCCTCATCTGGCAAAGAGACTCAGATGGGACTCCCTGGAAGGGTTTTGAAAAGGAGCGGTTCTGCAAAAAGCAGAGGGCTGGGGCACGGGCCAGAGGAGGCCGGGCCAGGATCCCAGGAAGGGGAGGGCCAGAGGGAAGGAGGAGCTTAAACCCAGTAGGGTGGCATAGGGAGTGGGCATGGTGGCTGGGCCAGCAAAGGCTCACAGCAGAGGGGGGCAGATAGCCTGTGCTTGCTTTACAGATGGGGAGACTAGAGTTGGGCCGCAGGGAGTGCTCACTGCCTGGGGGTAGAGGCGGGGCAGCCTGGAGTTACTGGGATGGGGGATGGCAGGTGGGGACCACAGGTCTTGGGTGAGCTCTTTCAGGGGTGGGTGCAGGGCTCTGGGAGCAGCAGCCTGGCCTCCTCCCCTGCAGCTGGAGTCTCTTTAGTCCTTCATCTCTGAGCTTCTTGGTGACCTCACCGGGGGTGTGGGTTAGAGAGGGGACTCTTCCCTAGGGGCCAGCCATAAGGTAGGGTTGGGCCACAGGGGGGTTTCTGGGGTAGGAGGGCCTCACATCCCTGCTTTCCTGGGGTGGGGGCCCAGACTACAGAGGCGAGTGGTGGGAAGTGGCAAAACACCAGCCCTGCTGGTCCAACCTAGACCCGGTCTAGCCCAGGCTCTGATGCCTGCTGCTGACCCAGCCCAGTCTAGCCCCAGCCCCTTGCAGGCCTCTGATAACTGGGCCCCTGTGAGAGCAGTGTGGGATGACTCAGGCCCCCTCTGCCTGGCGGCTCTCCCACTCTCAGCCAGGAGGCGCTGTCCTCTGGCACTGGGCAGCAGAGCAGGCCATGTGCTGTAACCCTGGGTTATCCGGTCTGCAGCCCCTGTGGGTGGTGGGGTCAGACTCTCAAGAGAGGCTCTGGAGTCCCGTGGTGATCTTGGGCCCTTTCCCTCCTTTACCTTTATAAACATGAGTGTGTCTCTGGTGTGCACACGCACAGCCCCAGGAGGCTCCCAGGCGTTTGTGTGCTGTAGCACTGAGCCGGCTTTCCTCATAGTATTAGGGTAGTTGCTTGCACTGAGTGGGCACAGGTTGGGGACCTGGACGGCTCAACCAGGGACAAAACTCCTTCCCTCTGCCTTCCCCTCTTATCGGGGGTGTTCCCACTCTGGGGGTGTTCCCACTCTGGGGGTTGAGGCTGGGATGTGGATGCAGCCCCTGCCCTGAGCCTGGGAGCACCGAGCCTATGTTGGGATGGAGGGCAGGCTGAAAAGTCCATACTTTCCTGCATAGGCAGAGCTGGGACAGTGAGGCCTGTGCTCACAGCTCAAGGCCAGCAGTGGTGCCTCCAAATCTGGAGTCCCACTGACCCTTCCTCACCCTGGCTGTGGCTCTGGGAGCACAGCTGCCTGCTGGGCAGCTGGAGAAAAGGGTGCTGGGCAGGGAAAGAGGTAAGAGGTGGTGGGCAGGGGAGGGATGGAAGACTGCCAGGTGTGGTCCTGTAAGGGGCTTTTTCCTTGGGTGGAAGAGGCAGGGGTGTGGACACACAGGAGTGGTGGGAAATGGGGGTTGGGGTGAATCCATGACTCAAAGGGTCTGCTAACCATTGAGTCACAGTAGAGGGACGCTGGAAGCATCTTCTGTGTTTTTTTTGTTGTGCAGATAGGGAAACGGAGGCCCCGAGAGGCCAGTCACATGCCCAAGGTCTCCTGGCCCCTCTGTGGGTAGAGAGGGCTGATGCTCCTGGGGACTTTAGGAGCTGTTTAATCCAGAGAGGGAGAGAGGCAAGGGGTGGAGGTACTGGGGGCTGATTTTATGACCCCAAGCAGTGTCCTTCCTCAAGGCCCCATGCTGGTTAGACCTCACTCCAGCCACCTGTGCTGTCACCACCCTGGCATGTGCCTGGCAGCCGGTCCACTCTGAGCTCCTAAAGGGCAAGGCAGCTTGTTTTCCTCCTTGCTTAGCCAGCCTGTGAGCAATCAGGGGCAGGGGCAGAGGCCAGGATGGGGAAGTGACAGCGGTTCCCAGCTGGGTAGGTCTCACTGTCCTGAGCGCTTTTCCCTGAGGTCCAGAGTGACCTGGGCTCTGCCATTCGTCAGTGGCCAGTAAGCCTGAGGAAAAGCGACTGTCCTAAGATTGTGTGTAGGGTGGGATATCTGGTGACTCAGGCAGGGCCAAGCTTGGGGGCAGGTAGACATGGAGTCTGCTTGTTGGGGTTTAGCGTGCTGGAGGGGGTGTGTCTGGTATCCTCTTCCTGTGCTCCTCCTCTCCATCCTGGTGATTGTGCCTGGATGTCCTTTCTCCTTAGGGCTGGGCCTCTGTCCTTCCTTGGGTTTTCACATAGGGGGACTGAGGCAGAAGGAGGCCATTCATTTTCTTCTCCTCCCCCAGATGTTGCCTGCTGAGGACCAGCCTGCAATCAATGGAGTGGCCCTTGTGGGCCAGCTCTGAGCACTGCCGTGCCCAACATTTCCCGAGCCTGCTGCTGAGGAAGCCACGCGCCTTTGGCCCTCACCATGACCCTCGCCTGCTGATGGCTTCTGCTGCCAGGCCTGGGATCAGCTGTGCTGACTGAGCCCCTTCCACCCTCCAGGACTTGCCATAACCCAATGGGGTAACGTGACCGAGGGCCGGTGCATCAGAGACCTCCTGCCTCCCGCAACTGTGATCTCTGCCCCACGGCTGCCAGAATTGGTTCTGTTCAAGTTCAGTTTTCCTCCAGACCTTGGGGGTTTGGAGCCCACCTTGGAACAAAGGGGGCTGTTGCCCAATGCTGAGAGGCTGTCCCCGTTGAAGGACCCACCCTAGGCACTGCATGGTGGCCACATTCACTGTGGGGTTTTTAAATGTTCCTTGCTGAATTTTTGGGTGGTTGTTATCCCCTTTATTTTTAGCCAGCTCTGAGAGACAGGAGTTTGGAATTGCCCATCTTACTTTGGGGGACTGTTTCGCTCCTTTTTTCGGGGGGTTGGTTTGGGTTTTCTTTTTTAATTATCCAAACATTGAGCAGCTTCCTTTCCCTTTCCCAAGTATTTGTACAATATTTGTGCAGGGTGTACGGGTGGGTTTTTAAAAATCCTTTCTCTCAGATAAGTACAAGGATATTGCTCTACTCAGTTTTCTGAGGCTGGTGGGGGCTCCTCTGGCCGTGCCTCCAGCCCTCTCTGCAGCAGCCCCCTCCCACCCTGCCCTCTGCCTTCGGAAGGCATGGCGCGAATGAACCGGCCTGCCCCAGTGGAGGTGAGCTACCGAAACATGCGCTTCCTCATCACGCACAACCCCACTGACGCCACTCTCAGCACCTTCATGGAGGTAAGTGGGGCGGGGTGGGTGGTGGACAGAGTGCCTGAGAAGCCTGGCAAGCAGTTATAGGCCCGGGCTGGCGAGGGGATGCAGAGCTGTCCATGCCCAGTTCTCTCTGTGTGCAGCTGAGCTCAGGCACCTGTTACAGGGTCCTGGATGGGGTACATGGAGACGTTTGGGGGGCTTGGGAGTGAGGAGTCTCAGGGTCCAGTGGGTTCCCTGGGGCCAGCATGTGAGCAGTGGAACTTGAGCCTGTGTGAATCCAGGCAGGTGGAGGTGAGGACTCTATGTGGTAGGACAACACCTAGGCTAGAACTGAGTTGGACACAGGAGGGAGTGACCATTGGCCCCTCAAGGGGTGGCAGGAAGAGATGCCTGCTGCCCAAGACCCCCACGCTTGTGACTAGGTGTATTAGAGTCCGTGTTGGGAACAGACTATTAGAGCTGTGTGTGTGTTTGCAGACCCAGGGCCGTTTACAGGGCGGGGGCTGTATGAGGGCCAGTTACGGAACCCACTGCATGAGGCATTTTGCAGACCCATCTCTCAGCTCTCCCATCCCTGATGTGAGATGAGTTGGTGCAGGCTTGGTACAGTCACAGGGGGATGTGGATGTGAGTGGGCATGGGGAACTGTATGAGGAGCCCGGACCCTGGACACTGAGCCCAGTGCTCTGCTGATGGCGACTGTCCCCTCCCACAGCTGAGAGACCCTTGAAATAACAGCAGGGCCCCGGGAAGGACTGGTAAGCACAGCACTATGAGTGACTGGGGCTAGGGCTTAGGGTATGACCAGGACAAGGGCTCAGTGTGTGACCAGGATGAGGGCCCAGTGCCCGGCCAGGTTCATGGTCCAGAGTATGACCAGGGCTCAGTGTGTGAACAGTATTAGGGAAGGCTCAGTGTGTGGCTAGGGTCAGAGCTCAGTCCTGAGCAAGACAGCAGCTTCCTCCACCGAAGGCACAGAGGGATTCTGAGGTATCCCTGTGACCTCAGAGGTGGGCATTCCCCCTTGCTCCCTGTTTTCTTAGAATAGTTGGGCCCTGGCCTCTCTGTGTCTGGTGTTCCCATTGTATGACCAGCAGGGCCTAGTGTTCCCTCACCACTCCCAGAATATCTACCAGCAGCAGGTGGGGGTGGTGTTGGCCCTGCCCGTGCCCTGGGTATAAATATCCCTTGTCTGGCTGTGAGCTTGATGACCTTTTGGCTGGTCAGCACGGGGTTTCCCTATGGATGTGCAGCATCCCCATTCTGGCTGCCCTGCTGGCTCCAAGGCCTCCTGCCTGTGGGGCCTGCTTCTCAGAGACCCATTCATGCAGGGAAAGCAGGAAGGGGCCCAGCATGCTGGGAGACCAGGGCCTTTGTCTAGTAAATGAGACCCTTCTGGTAAGAGTTGGGGTGCTGAGCACTGCGGCGGCTGGAGGTGACATGCAGTGGGCTATCACAGCTGCTGAGTGTGGGTTATGGTACACATAGATGGGGATGCCTGCCTGTCTGGGTAGCTGAGGAACAGGCACCTGGATCATTAGGCGAGACCATCTTCCAGTCACTGGGCCTGAGTCCACACTGTCTTACTGTGGAGACACAGCCCTGGAGGGGCCTTCGAGCGGGACACAGTTCTTCCCTGGGCCTGAGGCATTCAGCCATGTCCTAGCTAGGGCTTTGGTCCTGAGCGCCCAGCCCCTGCCCGACCTGCTCGTTCTTCGCACCCTGCCAGGACCTGAAGAAGTACGGGGCCACCACAGTGGTGCGCGTGTGCGAGGTGACCTACGACAAAGCCCCCTTGGAGAAGGACGGCATCACTGTTGTGGTGAGGGGGCACAGGGGGCACGGTGACTGCCCTGGGGGTAAGGCTTGGCAGGTGGGTGGACGTTTCTTGCTGAGAGGCCAGCACATGGGCCTCTCTCGTGTTACTTGGGTGTCTGGGCCATAGGTGTGTGGGCACCTGGAGGAGGCTAGAGGTTGGGACATGTGATCAAGAGAAAGTCACCCCTCCTGGGCTCCCTTTTCTCAGGCTTGGGCCATGAGGCAGGGGATGGGTTTGTTGGTCAAAGCCGAAGCTCCTGTGGTGGGTCCTCTTATGTGTTGAGGTGGGGGTGTGTCTATATCCCACCAGACAGCACCAAATCTCAGCCATACGGCAGCCTGCAGCCCCTTATATGGTTCCACCTTGGGAAAAGCAAGGCATGAGGTCTGTTCTGATCTGAGGCCACATAACCAGTGACATGAGGGTGCCTTGGGGAGTGGCGCTCATGTACAATGTGGCCCTGCCTACCAGGTGTGCTTGCCATGGGGCTGGCCTGAGCCCAGCAGCCTGCCTGGTGGGGAGCGCAGCCTTCCCAGGGGTCTTGTCTCAGCCTCTCACTACTTTTTGTCTGGAGCTTTGTCTCTGGGCAGCAGGCGGGCAGGGGGAGGCCCTCTGTGGAGGCTATGGGGGACCCTTGGGGCTGTTTCCTTGGCTCCTGTAGCCCCAAGGACCCAGTTTAGGTGGAGGATGGGGAGCTCTGTGGCCATATGCCTGTGGGCTAGACCTCAGTACTAAGAGCCCCAGAGCCAGCCCCGTGAGGTCCCCCAGCCCCTGGCACATGGGCTTTGTACCCTAGGCAGCTGGGTGTGTGGTTCTCCCTATCCTTCTTGTCCATAGCTGTTACTCTGTGTAGCAGCCATTGCCTGGGAGCTGGAGGGTGTGTGTGTGGGAAAAAATCTGTCCTCTGGGATCACAAAGGCCTATGCTGAATCCCACCATTGTCTCTTTCCATCTGTGGGACCTCACAGGCCACTGTGAGCCTCAGGGTCCTCACCTGAAAGTATAGTTGCTTGGAAGGATTCAAGACAAAGGCACCTAGGCACATCTTGGCAGAGGGCATCTCAGCAGCCCCTGCTTCCCTTTCCCAGCAAGCAGAAGGATCTAGGTTAGATTTAAGGCAGCACCCATAGGCCCATGTGGGTCCACCCCAATAGTAATCAGTGTGAATTCTGGAGCAGTCCCTTGTGCACCTGCCTTACCAGTATATGAACATCTTGTCCCCCTGCAGTGCACCCTGGGTTGGGCCGCCTCTGATAGGGACTGGCCTTGCCTCCCCAGCCTGGGTCCCGCTGGTATGCAGGGTCCAACTCCCAGAAACATGGTCTCATCCACATCCCTGTCTTTACGCTTTGTGGTACCTGGCCTGTGTGGCGGCCCTGGAGGCTGGGGTGGCAGGCTTGTGCATTACTGCAGGGGACAGGTCCCCTCAGGCCAGCCACTGATGTCCAGGTTGGAGGGACCACTTCTTGGGCTGATAGGGGTGGGTGGAGGGCCCATATGGGGCTCCCCGGGAGCTTGTACCCTGAAAGGATGGGGTGATTCAGGAAGGCACCCTGGTGGGCTAAGCTGAAGTGGGCAGGGTCAGGGAGTTAGGTGTCGGCAGCAAGGTGCCCGCAGCCCAGCCAGCCATCTCGCTAGCTGCTGGCATTCTCTTCCTCTCCCAGCAGACACAGTGTGGCAGGGTGAGCACTCCAACCCCTACAAGTTGGGGTCCTCATGGGCTGGTTCACCCACAGGACTGGCCATTTGATGATGGGGCACCCCCACCCAGCAAGGTGGTGGAGGACTGGCTGAGCCTGCTGAGGGCCAAGTTCTGCGATGATCCTGGCAGCTGTGTAGCCGTGCACTGTGTGGCAGGCCTGGGACGGTGAGTTGGGGGAGTGGGGAGGGAGGGAGGGCAAGTGCGGGGGGAGTGGGGCTCTGGTCCTCGGGTGCTGCTGTTGCTGGGAGCGCTCTTAGAGCTTGGGGTCTTGTAGTCAGACTTTCTCACTTTCCAGCTTGGGCCACATCCACGTGATCATCCTGACAGCCCAAGGTTGAGGCCTGACACCCCAAGGTCAAGGCTTCCCTGATAAACCCGCTAGTGGCCTGGCAGGGAGGAAGTCCTTCCCAAAGTCTGATCTGACTCCTTCCTGCAGTGGTGGCTGCCCTGTGCTCCTCCCCAGACACAAGGGCACCCCGGTGAGCTGGGCCGTGAATGGATCTCTGCTCAGAGAAGGATAAGCAGCCTGCATCTGGTTGAAAGGACCTGGGCAGTGGAGTCCCCCATTTTGGTCCAAGGAGCAGCTGATTAGGGTTCTCAGCCAGCCTGTACTAAGCCCTTACCCTGGGACAGACCTGAGCTAAGGCCTTCATTTGTGTGCCTTCGTTTATCCTTCTATGGCACATTCTACCCATGAGGCACAGAGAGACAGGCAGGAAGACCCCCTGAGGTTGCATAGGAGGCTTAGGAGAGAGTCAGGATCTAGACCCAGGCAATTGGGCTGATCTCCAAGTGTGTGCCCTTCACAGGGGACATGAAGGAACTGGGGCGAGGTCTGGCCCCTGTGAACGCTCCCCATACCCTGCATCCTTAGTAGACAGCCTGTCAGGGGAGGGCCAGGGTAGAGAGGCTCAGGTCATCTCAGCTCTGCTCTCTGTTTGCAGGGCTCCAGTCTTGGTGGCACTGGCCCTCATTGAGAGTGGGATGAAGTATGAAGATGCCATCCAGTTTATCCGGCAGTGAGTGGCCAGCTGTGGGGCTGAGTGGGCAAGTGTTTGGGGGCCTGGGCTGTCTCTGTGGCCTTTCTTTACACACCCCTCTGGTAGTGCAGCGACCTCCAACAACCCCACCCCTATCACAGCTCTCCTCTCTGCTCATGTGGTTCCCTTGGTCTGAGGCTGCCTGAGCCAGCAGGGCTGGACCAGCCTTGAGCCATCCCTGGATAGTCAGGAGCTGAGAGCCAGCAGCAGCAGGGGTGCAGGATGGCTGTGCTCCACCTCTGCAGCTGGCCAAAGGAGCAGCCAGGACCATCCGCTTAATGCCCCTGGCGTCTTTACTTTTCTCACTGCTGAGACAGTGTTTGCCACCCAGAGTTAAAGGAGGAGAGATTTATTTTAGCTCTGTTTGTAGAGGTTTCAGTCCATAGTCAGATGGCTCTAACGCAGGGTGGCACATAGTGGAGGGACATCAAAGAGGTGAAACAATTCATGGTGTGGCAGGCAGAAGGCAGCAAGCAGTAGGCATCAGCAGCCTGCCTTCCATGTTTTATCTCATCCAGGCTATAAGCTTTTTGGGTGGTGCCACCCACACTCAGGTGAGGCTTCTGTCATTCAGCCACACCCAGAGCTAGGCTAATTCCAATCAGTGGACTAATTTAGTACCACACACTCTTAATCACAGTATCACACACCCTAGATCCAGCCAGTTCCGAACAGCCCCACTTATGAGAGCAGATGAGTCTTTGGGGGGATATCTAGCTACAAGTCACAACACCTGGTGACCCTGCCATGTGCTGAGGACCTTGGATCTGGTCCAGCCTCTCAATGGGAAGCAGGAACCTCAAAACCTGCCAGTGCCTCATCTATGCACAGGGATACTAGCTCCAGAGCCTTGCAGCCCTCCAGCCTGTTATCCCTGGCTTGGCCTCTCCTTACCCTCCTTGGAGGTTTGTTACCAGCTGCCTTCTAGTCACTTGGTTACCTCCCCTGGGAGGGCTCCCATCTGCCTACTCAGCCAGGCAGGGACAAGAGTGGCTGATTCTGTATCACCCCCCCAGCCTGTGTGAGTGTGCATACACAAGTTTGACACACACACATACAGTCTTGGTGGGTGCACTCTTGTTTTTCCTGAGACAGCCTCTGCCAGGACTCGGCAGTCTTCCTAAAGTATGCTTGTCCCTACTTGCCACCTGACATGATTATACCTGCAGCTGCAAGTATCCTGAGGGAGCCTGGGTGACATGCACACAGGAACATTGATACGTATACATATACACTCTCAAACATGTCATGCCAGGACACACGTGCTCATATACATGGGCACATGTGCATACATACCAGTGCACACGTGGGTACCTTGCACTGTTTCTCCCCAGGCTCTGGGGCGTAGTCCTGAGTAGGACTGGCTGCACGGAGGGAGTCAGGCCTTCGTGTTGGTGTTGCCCCCCATAGCACCTCTGCTTGCGGGTCCTGCAGCCCAAGGCTGTGCCAGGCAGGGCAGGAAGGGTTCTATTGGCCACAAGGAGAAACCCCAGCCCATTTGTCGTGTGTATATGTGGGGTGGACAGGTGGCCAAGCCAGAGCCTGGGTGACCTTCTGACTGACCCCGTCTCCCCAGGAAGCGTCGTGGCGCCATTAACAGCAAGCAGCTCACTTACCTGGAGAAATACCGGCCCAAACAGAGACTGCGGTTCAAAGACCCGAACACACACAAGACCAAATGCTGCATCATGTAGCTCAGGCCGTGGCCGGGCCTAGGGCCTATGATAGTTTGCTGTCCCTTGTCCTGGCTGACCTCCACTGGCCTGTCTTCGTGTGCCTCAGTGCTCTGTGTCCCAGGAGTCAGGCAGCCGTGTGTTTTATGTCTTGGCCTCCTGTGCCCCTCTCCAGGGCACGGTGTCTCTGAGACTGGTCAGCCTCCATCTCTGGACCTCCTGCCAGTGACCTCCAGCAAGCCCACCTCTACCACAGGTCTCCTCTCTGACCTGGACATAGTGGTGGGTGTATTTTTAACCACTGGGCCCAGCCCCTCGGTGGCGGCCCCTTACCCTCCGCTGTTCTTGGCACCTTAAATTATTGGATCCTGGGGCAGTCGGATGCTCTGGACACTCAAAGGCAATAAAACAGGAACCGTGGTTGTGCGTGGAGAGTGTGTGCAGGGCCAGGTGGGGGTGGATTGTGGCCTTGGGGTCTGTGGCTGCTGCCAGGGGACAGAAGCCTGTGATCCCCATAGGCTGGGGTTCCAGCGTGGTCCTATGGTGCCCTCTGGTGGCTGTATTGAGACCCTGCACTCCAATTTGCGCCTGCATCCCTGGTATACCAGAGTGGAGCTGGGCCACTAATGGGTTGCTGGTTGCAGTTTTGGGGTCAGGCCATTAGGAGGCAAGGCTGGTTCGCCAGTGTTGCTGCTCTGCAAGTCAGGGTGGGTTCATGTGGCAATTTCTCGGCTTTGGGTCCACAAAGAGGGGAAGGCTCCCTATTCCACCTCCAGCAGGGCCTGCATCTCAGCCTTGCAGCCCAGGGAATGGTCCCAGCAAGGGGTGGTGTGAACTTCAGGTACAGAGGTCACCTGTGGCTTAGGGCAGAAGGAAGGCAAGTGCTGCCTGCCTGACTGAGGGCACCTGAGTGAGGAGAGGCTGCCTATGGGCCTGGCTCACACTGCTACCTGCTTCTGGGTGTAGGCTCGCGATCTGGGGATTGTCTGCCTATAGAGCAAAGGGGTGTAGGAGGTCAGGGGCACCCCTGAGAGCGTGGGCCGAGGGCTGGCCTAGCTGAGCATAGAGGGGCTGGGAGTGTTCTCGCACCAAGGCCCGTAGGCAATGACACCCACCCGTGGACGCCACCCACAGGCCTTTGCTGACTCTTCCTCTTGGCCACTACCTCGGCTGGTGCTTCAGCCCCAGAGAGGGATCCAGATCACTGTCCATCTGCATCTGCCGCCCAGCCTTTGGCCATTCTCTCCCCAGCACCCCCCCAGCCTGTTCTCTCTCCTCCCACACGGCACCCACTCTGTGCTTGGCTGGGGGGCTCTTTTGGACCCTCCGAGATCACTGTTTCTGCTTTTCCCAGAAGGGCGAGCCTTGTGCACAGGCTGCATGGTGAGCCCTTGTCAGAAGCTTATTCTACCGAAGGCAGGTGTCCCCTCCTGGGCCTGTCCACTTACACTCACAGTGAGAGCACTGCGGTGGGGGAGGAGACGCTCTCTCCCCGTATCCCGCCTGCTCCACCAGGCCTAGCATCGAACTACTGTTCCTGTAGGTGCCGTAACAGAGTTCCTGCTGCAAGCCGAGTTCCTTGAGCTTGCCTGTCCCCAGAACTAGGCTAGCAGCCCCCGCCTCATTTCCAGGTGAGGGACAGATTCACGGAGCCTGAGGGGCTTGTCCAGTCAGTGTTGGCTCCAGGAACCCACTTGGGAGTCCAAAGCTTTTGCTAAGTGAGACTTTTCAGAAGGGAAGAGGAACTACAGGGGACTCAGGGCAGCCAGTGGGGCAGCTAGCAAGCTCACCCTGAGGTGAGATCACCTGCCAGGTTGGATCTAAACCACTACTGCCAGCTGAGGGCTGAAGCAGCGGAGGGCTCTGAGGCGGGTGTCCATGAGGTCAGGGTGCGGGTGGGCTATGTGAAAAGGCAAAACTACCCAAAAGCCCGCTAGGCAGCTCCACTTCTGGAACCGAGGGAGGGGACTGGGTGTGGCCAGCTGGCCGAGGCTCCTGGCTGGAGGTCTGCTGGGTCCGGCTGTCACTGTTTAGTCTCTCCTCTCCTTGAGCACAGGCATTCAGCTATATCTATGGCACATTTGGGGGAGGTCGCTATATTTTTTCAATCCTTCCTCCAAGTGCCAGGGCCTGTGCCCCAGGCATCGTGGCCTGACCCAGGATGCGCACAGTCTCGGGGCTCGGGGGAAGATGGGTAGGTTTCTGTTGGGGAGGTGGGGTGCTTGGCCTAAGGAGGGTGGGGCTTGCCCACTGGGCCTGGGCGGATGTTGTGGGGAGTGGTGTCCAGGCAGGTAAGCTCAGGTGTGGTCAGAGTAGTACAGGCCCAGGAGAGGAGGGGCAGTGGGCAGACCCTGCTCAAGCGCTCTGTGGGAAGCTGGCTGGTCTGGCAGGGAGATCCCTGCTGTGACTCAGGATGAGCACTGGGCCCCAGAGGCAAGGCAAGGCCCACCTGCCCTCTCCACCCTGGGTAAGCTGACGCTCACAAGGAGGCCATGGCATTTTAGATGGAACATCAGAGGCCCAGAGAGCCCAGGCCTTGCAGCTCAAATTCAGCGCTTTCATACCTGGGAGGTGTGACCCGGGCTAGGCTGGGCCTGCTGCCAGCTCCCAGGGACAGTCTGACCAGGAGGAGGAGGATAGAGAGAGGCTGGGTTGGAGAGTCTGTCCCCACCATCAGTCCCTCAGCCACTGCCAAGCCCCAGACTGAAAGCCGTGGCCTTGGCTGGTAGCTCCATTCAGCTGTGAGTGCCTAGGACTTGGGCTCAGGTCACATGAAGTTGACCCCATCTCTGGGAATGGAGGGGCGGCCATCTGCAGGATCCATCACAGACTTCGCAGCCTCCCCCCATCCCATTATCCTTCCTGCCAGTGTCTCCTGGGCTTGGCTTGACGACAGGAGGCCCATGGGGTGGAAGGTGGGCGGCTGACAGGTGCAACATTTCTTTGTCGAATCTAGACCTTTCTTTCAAATGGAAAAGTTATACAGTGAAGCTCTGTGTGCCAGGCTGGCCTTGGAGGGTGGATAGGAGTGGGAGGGTGGGAGGACAGCAGGAAGTCACTTCTGGAATCTGGCTGACACCTTCTGCAAGAAGCAGAGCTGCCTAGTGGCAAACTCCTGGATGCTGGGTGCTGGGTCTCTCTTGAGATCTTCAAAAGCTTTGGGAGAGAAGGGTTAAGTCAGAGGTGACCCTGGCCTGGGAGCAGCCCCCCTCATTCCGTCTGACTGAGGTCCCAGAGAATTCCTTTCCCCATTTGCAAGGCAGCTGTGGGGCCCTTGTTTTGAGGGAGCTGAAGAGTGAGCTCTGGTGTCACGACTGAGGCCTGGGGAGGGGAAAGGACAGCACGCAGAGGTGGACCCTGGGACGGGTTCTGTTCAGGCCAGGGTCCTTGTCCTATTGCTGCCCTGGGCTTGGAGGGCTGGGAGAGCTCTACTCCTAGGGGCCTCGGTCCTGCCATCTTTGAAGTGGTCTTAGGATGCGGAGCAGGGCTTGTGGGCTGTGAGCAGGAAGGGCTGGGGCAGGGCTGCTTACTGTGGAGCAGCAGGTTGATGTCCCCGTTGCTCAGCATCTGGGACGTGGCCTGGGGGAAGTAGCAGATGGTGTAACCTGTGCAAAATGGGGTGCAGCTGGCCAGAGGCTCCCATCTCTTCAGGGGTCCAGGTCACTCCTGCTGTTCCTCAGCCCCGAGCTCCCTCACCCAGTCCTTGCCTTCTTGCTGGTGGGTGGGTCAGGTTAGGCCTGGGGATCTCCAAGCCTGGCCCTCCCTCTACCCACCTATGAAGAGCATTGCCCAGGTCTTCATGTGATGGCGGCCGCTGTGCAGGTACTTGAGGGCCTGTGCCAGGTGGATGCTGAACTCTTGCTGGCTGCGGGTCATCTGGTGAGGGCACAGCCACCTGTCACTGTCTGGGACAGCCTGGAGGGACCACTGATCTCCAGCCATGCTCCCTCCAAAGCCCTCAGACCACACAGCATGCAGCCAGCCTGGCCTCACCACACCCTGACCTCACCAGGTAGGTCCAGAGGAAGTGGCGGGCGCTGACGCTGCGCTCCCAGGCCAGGATGCAGAAGAGGACGTGCCTCGGCTGCCAGTGCAGCAGGGCAGCGCAGCGGTAGAAGGCAAACTTGGCCTGCTGTGGAGACAGCCACAGGAGGGTTACCCATTGCCTGGTGCGTTCATCTATGCCCCACCCCAGGGACCACAGTTCAGGTGAGCCTCTGAGGTAGCCTGCTATGCTGGTGCTCCGGGGGACACCCCTTCCCTACCCAGACGCCCGTGTGCAGTAGTTCTGCACCAGGCAAGTGGAGGATGAGGCAGGGTGAGTTCTGTCCACATTCCAGCAAATTCAAGGAGTGGCCGAGCCCTACCTGTGCCTGGGATGGGGACCCACTAGTGAGCAGAACAGACAGCACAGTCCTGTGCACGTGTGTGTGTGTGTGTGTGTGTGTGTGTGTGTGTGTGAGCGGGGGAGGGACTGTGGTCTGGTGCTGGCCCAGGGAGCCCCTTACTGTGCCACCTGCCTGCCCAGCCCCTTGGCCAAGGTGAGGCCCTGTCATCCTGTCCTGCTGTGGTGGGCACTGACCGTGGTGACGGCTGGGCATTGGTCCTTTAGGTGCAGGAGCAGGGGCACCATGCTGCGGTACACTTGGGTCTGAAGGTCACTGAGCTCCCCACCTGCCATCGAGGTCACCAGGTCCCCAAACAGTGCCATGGCTGCTGCTCGAATCCGGTCCCGCTCCTAAAAGGCGGGTCTCAGACAGGGCCCAGCTCTCGCTTGACTTGGGACCCCAGCCCACTGGGTTCTTTCTGCAGGGTCTTTTAGCTCGGCCTGGGTCTCCCAGCCCAGAGCCAAGCCTCCTCCCTCAGACTAGGACCCCAGGGCAGGGCCAGACCTTCTCCCTCAGACAAGGTTCCCAGGCTGTGTCCCGCATCAAACTCAAAGACATAAAATCAAATCATCTCTTTCATAATGTAAATGAGACCCCATGACAGTCATTGTGGGGCAGTTGCCGGATCTGAGATTGAGGGTCAGAGAGACTGGCTTTGGCGGTATTCAGCTATGAGAAGGAGCCGAGCGCCACCCGGTGGACAATCAGCCAACCCGGTCCACCTGCCGGAAGTTAAGGTCACCTGCAGCCTGAAGTTAAGAGGGAGGCACCCCAGCCCGCCGTATCCCCGCTCATACGTCGTCGAAGAAAGTTTGGATATTGATGGCGACACTGAGGCTCTGGGCGCCTGCGCCCTGCGTGCCCAGGCGATGCAGCACTTCCGACACGGTGCTCATGATGCCCACGACCACTGGCTCATTCTTCTGGAAGAAGCCTTCGAGGAAGTGCGGCAGCTGCGCACGGAGCAGGCTTTCCTGCAGGCAGTAGGGCGGTGGATGGTGGGCCGGGACTTGCTCCTCTGGCCCCTGTGCGCCCACATCCCGACCAGCTGTGCTCCTCCTGCCCCACCTTATGGCTGTGGCTTCTAACGCCTGAGAGCTGGAGATCCCACCCACCTCCACCCAGCAGGAGCCTTCGGCTTTGGACAGGGCTTCTTCTTACTATTCCACCTAGGCTCTTTGAGGAGTTAAAGGAGAGATATGGATGCACAGAGCCCTGGGTACTACTTGGGTTCCAGCTCCTTCCTCCTCCCAGGCCTAGAACACCCCTACCCTTCACCCCATTTCCAGGCTTGCCCTGGGTGGGGTCTGAGCCTGGCCCGGGGCAAAGTTGGTCATGTTGTACACACTGAAGCCACTAGTTCCTCTCATGACTGGGATTTTGTGTGCATCAGGTGGTGGCTCCAGACCTTTTGTGTTGCAAGTGACCATTATGTTCCGTTTCTACACATTTTGCTTTGAACATTCTTTTTGAATTTATTTCCAGCCCGTTCTGTCTGCCCCACTTGTTTGCACTGCATTCCTGAATTCTCAGGTGTGTTGTCTGAAAGCGGAGTGGATGTTTCCTGTCGTTGGCCCCTTGTGTGCAAACGAGGTCGGGGTTTTTAAAAAATAACTTTTAAATAAGTTTGAAGCAGATTTTGCTGGCTTCCTAAACTCTGTTTCACTTAAAAATATTAAGTTCATTTTCACCAAGTGAGTCATATGACAGCATGGCACTCTTTCTGCCTGCCTGTGAGGGAGCTAGTGTGCCAGGGCGGGGTTCCAGCTATGGACAGGACCCGCAGAAGGGAGCTCTAGTGGAAGGGCCAGAAAAGAAGCGGAATGTGTACAATGTGATATGTATTTACTCTGCTCTGGCAGGCTTTCCTGCTTCATCCCGTCTTGGTCAGCCCATCTGTCCCTGCCCCAACAGTCTTCCTTGCCCAGGTGCTCATGGGTCTGCCTGTTCCCTCTGGCCCATACCTCCCTTGGTGGGCAGGGGACTATAACCCCTTTTTCATACCAAGCCCTCCTGGTCTAGCAGGGCCCTTGCCTGCGTTCTCCATTCCCCACATGGCCCCAGTCAGTGCAGGGTATGCAGGATGCACATGGAAACCCTCTATGATCACGTGTCTGGGAGAGCCGCTGGAGAAAGTACAGAGGTAACTGAGTGAATGGATGAATGAATGATGAGGTGAATGACTATAAAAGGAATGAGCAAGTGAAATAATGAAAGAATGAGTCAGATGAAGGACTCTAAGAACAAACGTGTGTGGGTGAATGGATAAATGTGCAGATGGTGGATAGATGGATGGGTGGGTGGGTGGATGGGTAGGTAAATGGATGGTTAGCTGGGCAGATGGGTGAATGGATGTATGATGGATGGGTGGATAGATGGATTGGTGAATGGGTGCTTATATGGATGAACAAGTGCTATCTAGTCTCTGTTTCCCATTATGAAGCTGCCATGAGTCACATGCAATGCATAGGGCTTTGGTGACCCTAATGGAGATCTCCCCCTAACCATGTGGAGACCTATGAGTTAAATGGAATTGGTGTGCTAGGCTGATGGTTAAATGGTTTTAGGAACTCTTTGGAAACTGTCCCTTGTGTGGCCTTCGCATGACCTCATTTTTTCCTGCAAGCCCTGAACATCCATCTATATGTTCACAGCCGTCTTCTCCAACTGCAGCAGAATGTGCCGGACCTCCCTCTGGGATCGTAACACAGCCCCCTGGGTGGATGAAAGGAGGTGAAGGCCTTACCCTTCCTGACTGCCTGGGAACGTCACTGTCCAGCTCAGCATTTTATTATATGGTGTCACCACTGGCTGGGCCCATGCAGGGTGTCAGCGTAAAAGGTGCTGCTGCTGCTTGTGATAGCCAGTGGCTCAAGGGCTGATCATAGCTTGAGGGCTGCCCATGGCCCAGCACTGGTCTCTACGGCTCCCATTTCTACTCCCATTTTATAGACAGAGGCACTGAGACCCAAGGGCTGAAGAAAGTACTGAAAGCCAACTGGAAAGTACTGGCATGGGGACTGTCTGCGTCTTGGCTCCTAACCATGCACGGTGCCTTGGAAACCCACAGAACAGGGTGGCAGGAATTCTGTGGCCTAAACTTGGGACCTCCCCAAGTCAAGTTGCAGGCCTTTCTCCACCAGCTCTTCAATATGGGATGTGGGTTGTTACGGTGATGGGGCATTGTTGGTTGGAATGGAGATGTGTCAATTGCAAGTTGGGGGAACCCGTCCACCAGGTTCTCTGGGGCAGTTCTCTCTGGCAAGGCTTGGCGAGCTGCCTCAGTGGGCACCTGAAGTTTGCAGTAGACTCATCTCCTCCTGGTGTAGAATAGACACTGTCGCTGGGGAAGGGGCATTGCCACCCCTCCCACAGCCTGTCCCTGTCCCTGAGGAGAGATGGCCTGAAGGGTCAGAGCCAGGATCCCACCCAGTGGGCCTTGCCCACCCCAGTGCCTGCCCCAGTGCCTGTAGCCATGGCACCTGCCAGCCCTCACCTTCTCTGGGTGGAAGAGAATGTTTCCGAGGGCCTGTAGGCTGGACACACGCACCTCTGGGCTGGTGTCACAGAGACTTTTTGCCAGCACAGTCCTGGCAGCCTGACTAGGAAGGACCTCCAGCAGAGCAGGGCTGTAGAGGAACTGGGGGCGGGACATACAGGTCAGGTTTGGCATCCTCTCCGGGCATCCACATCTGCACTGTGGGGCTCAGGGCCCAGGGTCTGGGCAGGCACATGGGGACAGGGGCACAAGTGGCCCAGACTCTCCTACTGATGGGGTGGGGGCCAACTGTAGGATTTGACCTGGGTTAAAGGCCTCAGGTTACCTGTTGTCCATCATAGACAAGAGGTCCCCTGCCCCAGCTTGACTCAGAGCCCGCAGCTCCACCACTGGCCACACCCAATATCTTTCTGAGTCTTGCAGTGTTATAGACACAGGCAAGGGACCTGGAGTCCCACTGAGCCAGGACAAGGCTAGCATTAGCATATGGGTCTGCCCAAGCCTACGTCCAGTGTTCCTTCAGGTCTTCAGGAGCCTTTGCAGGGTGAGAGAGACAGGATCCCCAACCCCCAGCCTTGACCCTACCTCCATGAGGATGAGGATCGCCACCTTCCTCTCGCGCTCCTCTCGACTCTGCAGGCTGGGCAGCAGCTGGCTGAGCACGGCCTTAATCTTTCTGCAGTGGTTCTGCACCATGGCCCTAGGGGACAGGGCTGAAGCTGTCATCATTTCCTGAGTCTACCCTCCTGCCAGCACCCGAGCCAGGGGTGTCTGTGGCTAGGAGTGTCCCGATGTGGGTGAGCATGCTGATGTGGTGGGTATACATCTCTGTGAGCATATCCCACTCCCTTTGCACTCCGGTGCCCAATTTGTGCCAGGCCTGGGCTGAGATGGGGGAGGCCAAGAAATAGCACTGATGGCTCTTGTCCCTCAGGAGGTCTCAGACCAGGTGAGGGCTGAGGAGATGCCAGCATCAACAGGATGCACATTCCCCCGTGCTGCTCCAGAGCCACACTTGGGGTCCCCAGAGCCTGCCTGTGAGTGGGACCCTTGGATTCCCAGGTGGCTCTAGAAGACCAGACTCTGTCACTCTGGCTGCTACATGCAGCCCCTGGGGTGGTGGCGGCCTGGGGCAGGTGCTCCTCTCCTACCCCAAACACTGGTACCTGGCAAGGAGGACCACACCCTGCGGGTAGGTGCCAATGGAGGAGAAGTATTCCCAGGCACTCTGCAGCTCCAGGTGGGCAAAGTCGTGCCAGTGCCCTGTGGTGGACAGCAGGCTTTTCAGAGCCTCCAGTGATGTGCTGTGGCCAAACAGAGGAGTCAGGGGCCAGCTAGATCCACAGCGGTCCTCCAGGCCACCCCTGCTCTTGGCAAGGATGCATCTTCCCATATAGAAAGGCGCGCTCGGCTCCTGTCTTTACTGCAGCCATTATCAAGACCTCCGCGGCACCTGCTTGGTCCTGCCTTCTTCATCACAGAAATACTCTAGTGTGGCAGGCTGGAGGTGGGCTGGGGTCCCCCTAGGGAGTGTGTGTGTGTTTGTATGTGTGTATGTGTGTGCGCCAGAGAGAGACAGAGAGAGAGAGACGGAGAGAGGGAGGGAAAGAGAGAGAGAAACCAGCTCTTGGGGAGAGACTCACTCTTGTTTTGGCAAGCTGCGATTGTGAGTGTCCTTAGAGCATCCTGGAGGGGACAGTGACCCTCTGGCTGGGCAATGGGGTGGGACTCAGAGGACATGAGGCACGGTGGAAACTTGAGAGGGTCTGGGACTCTGGGGGTGGCAGAGGATAGGGGAGACCAGGGTGCATGCCCATGCATGAATAAAGAAGAACACCGTATGGGGTGCAGGGTGTACCTGTATGCAGGTGCCTCACCTGAACTTCTCAGGTAACCATCCCTTGTTGCCCTCCTTCACAGAGGAGGAAGCATCCCAGAGAGGTGAGGTGTCCTGTCCAGGCCTCACAGCCTGGTCAAGGGCAGCAGAAACAGTCAAGCCAGGCCTCTGGCTCCAAACTCGCACAGTGACGTCACTGTAACAGGTACAGGGCTGCCCCAGGCACTGACTGCAGTCCCTGAGCACACGTGGACAGTCTGGGAATGCAAGGTGGCCTGGCTCACTGTCTTGTCTCTATTCCTGGCTACTCCTTGCCTGGTCACTGGGAGTATGTCACCTGGGTGGGTAATCACACCCTGGAACGGGACTGTCAGCTTGGACAGCATGTTTCTGAGCAGATTTGCAAAACTGAGTGTCAAAGGATGAAATGCCATTCTGAAAGTCCCTGATGGTGCCAATTCAAATGCCAGCTGGCTTGTCATCTTGCCCCAAGCTGTGTCATTAAAAAGAAGCAGCCTTTTCCAGGTCATTGGTCTCAGCCACAAAGTGATGATGGTTTTCAGGAGACAAGGTCTTGGGGAGGTGGGACATTTTGTTCACTTTGGGAGGCTCTGGAAATTTTGGTTCTGGGGCACCTTGGGCATTGTGATTGCTTGTCCTTCATGACTGGGCTGACCCCATAGTCGCAATGAGACTTCCAGGAAGATGGCTGTCAGCTGACTTGAGCATTCCTGGGAATCCTTGCCTTTGGGGGTCCCTACAACCTACAACCTACAGCCCTCCTCAGACCGGGACCCCTAGCGGCTCCCGAGGACATACATCTCTCATGCTGACTGTGGCAGGACAGTTTGTCCTTCTTCCTGGCCCCAAGGTCAGGCTGTCCTTCAGCCTTTCAACACCCTGGCATCCCAGTGATGCCCACCGCATCCCCAAGGAGCTCCACTTTCCCCAGAGGGGACAAAACCTCAATGGAAAGAGGAAGTGACACCATACGTGTTCCCTGAGCACTGGCCAGACCCAGCCTCACAGCTCCCTAGCCTCACCATCTCCTCTTATCCTGATTTTGCTTGTTTTTATTTGTGGCAAAATGCATTTACACAATTTGCCACTCCAATGATTTTTAAGTGTACAGCTTGGCAGTGTTGAACACATTGACAGTGTTGGGTAACCACAGCCGCCATTCACCCACAGAACTTTCTCAGAATCCTCTGAAGCTGCAATTGACTCTGAATTTCCCGCCCCAGCCCTGGCACCTTCCATTTCTCTGTCTCCATGGGTTTGACTCCCTTAGGGGCCTCACGAATGGAGCCCTATAGCAGTTGTCGTCTTGTGACTGCCTTATTTCACTCAGCAAGCCGCCCTCCAGCTTTGTCCCTGTTGCCTCATGCACCAGGACACCTTCCTTTTTAAGGCTGCGTAGTATCCCCTTGCATGTACAGATCATGTTTTCTTTACTGCTCATCCATGGTGGCACTTGGGCAGTGTCATTTGTTGGCCCCTGTGAGTGGCACATGTGGCTAGAGTTTTCTGGGCTCTATGAATTCCTGCTTTCATTCTTTCAGGTATAAACTCAGGAGTGGAATTATTGCATCATAATACTCAGTATTAAGTATTAGTTTATGTCCCCCCACTGGGGATTGAGCCTGTGGTCTTCATGCTAAGCTACAACCCAGGTGTTTTTTTCTTTCTTATTGTGAGACAGGGTCTCATTAAATTGTTAACTTGCCCAGGTTGGGGTCGAACTTGCAATAGGCATGTGCCAGCAGGCCCAGCTACTTTAAAAAAAAATTTTTTTTTCCTGTCTTTTTGGGACAGGGTCTCACTATGCAATTCAGGCTGGCCTTGAGCTCACTTTGTAGCCCAGGCTGGCCTTGAACTTGCAAGGATCCTCCTGTCTCAGCCTCCCGAGTGCTGGGGTTACAGGTGTGCACCACCACGCCCGGCCTTTGTTTAATTTTTTGAGAAGTTGCCACGTGCCATCTTTCACAGCAGCAGCACCCTTTTCCATTCCCACCCTTTGGCCTCTTGTTTCTCTCCATCCTTGCCAACACTTGTTTTTCTTCCTTCTTTTCTGATCATAACCATCCTAATGTGCTGAAGCTTCTCTTTTTTGTCACAAGCCTTTGTCCCCTTGGTCCAGTGGAGCATAGGGACTCTAAGGAAGCCATGCAGGTGAGGATGGGCATGGGTTTGAAATGGGGAAGGAGGGCCCTTGAGGGAGTTGAGTCTCCCACAGCGATGACAGGGGAGGAATGGAAGTCCTTCCTGGGGCAGGGCACGCAGCAGCAGGAGGAGGACTCAGCTGAGAATGGACCGATGCAGTCTACATCTTCAAAGTGAGGCTGTTTGTCAGTCAGGGAAGCAGTGTGTGGGGGGTAAGTGCACATAGTATAGCCCTGGCCTAAGAGTCATGTGCTGGGCCCGAGGTGGCCCTGCTGAGCAGGTGGCAGGAACTTTAGAGGCCTGTGACCAGTCTCACCTGCCTCATGCCTCACCTGGCTGCCATCCAGTGTCCTGAAGCAACCCCTGCTGCGCCACCCTCACTCAGAGGGCTACTCGGCAGTAGATTCCAGACCCTCTCCCTGCAACACCACCAATCCACCTGGAGCATGAGTCCGGCCCTGGACCATGGTACACTGAGTGACGCCACCTATTCTTAAGGCCCGGAGAGTGACCCTCAGCCTCTCCACTGTCCCTCGCTGCTCACTATCCTTGCTGAAGTGGCTGCTGGTTGGTCCATCTCATGCCTAAGCCCCTTTGGGTGGTCCTGGCCTGGCAGTTTCCCTTTGGGAAAGGGACACCAAGCCCTGTCCCAGCTCCCGGAGGGGATGGCTGCCAGGCTAGGCCAATCAAGCCCCTAATGAACCTGTGGCCAAGCAACTGGTTCAGGGGTGGACATGTGACTAAGTTGGGCCAATCAGAGCCAGGACTGTGCCCAAGATGAGAGTTTCTGGTATTGTGGCTACTGGGGCCACCTCTGCACTAGAGAGAACCTTCTCAGAGGGAGGCCGGTGGGGGAAAGTAGGGCTGAGGGGAAAGAGACAGGTGGATACAGCTTGAGTGCTCCATCCATCCAGGCCTGGCAGAAAGCTACTCAAGGGCCACAAGAGACAGAAAGATAGATGCCCGTGGTGCATGAGGGAGCCCCACGAGAGACATACAGACATCACTAGTGTATGGGTGCCCCAAGAAAGACAAATGCCCTAGTGTACGTGGAAGCCTGGATAGACAGCCCTGAAGGACCCTTCATTCCTGAGGCGCAGGCAGTAAAGCAGGAAAGAGGGCATGGATAGGTGTTAGATGGCCCACGGAAGGGCTGCTATTTATAGAGGGTAGCTGGAGGGGACTGGCTGAGGTGGCCTAGGGGAAAAGGGAGCCTTGGGAGAGGAGCGGGATGAGCAGAGGCAGTTGTTGTAGCTTCCTCCCAAGCCCCCATGCTCCGGGAGGAGAGGGTTTTATTAGCTTGTTATGGGAGATTCATGGATTTTGTATGTTTGATCTGAATAAAAAAGGAACTTTATCTACATTGGAACTCAGAGGCAATATGAGGAGGACTTTTAGTGATGTGCTTTGGGGAGAGCTGTTAAAACTGACAGCTTGCATGAAGCCCATTGTAATGCAAACAGATGAATAGAGGGGCCCCAGTGGTTTTGAGACTTGCTTATTGGATTTCTGGAATTGTGCAGAGGGAAGGTGCAGAGGGAAGCCCAAGGTAGACAGCCCTCCTGTGGCCCAAGGATGGCACGGTCTCTCCCATTCATGCCTGCCCACCCTCGGCAGGCGCAGAGGGATGGGGTGGGGGCCACCAGTAACATTGCACAAAGATGTGCCAAGGCCCCTGAAGTGCCCAAGGGGGATGGGAGCGTGTCTACCTCTGGGGAGTTGGGAGCAAGGGCCAGATGATACTATCTGTAAAATGGGCGAGATGATGCTTATATCTAGAAGTCTTGCAAGGAGGCTAAGAAGTAAGGAGCAGTCACCAGGCACCCTGAGGGGATGAGAAAGTGGGACGCTTGTGTGCCTATAAGGCTCTCCATGCCGGCAGGAGAGCCATGTGGCTGAGGTCGATGTCTGAGGCCCTGGAGGTGGTGAGATGAATGTATCTCCCCTAAGAAACACACTTTAGAAGCTTAACCCAGTACCTATGAATGTGACCTCATATGAAGTCTTTACAGATGTGACTGAGTTCAAAGGAGGCCATTAAGGCAGCCCTATTCTGATGCTTGGTGTCCTTTTAAGAAGGGAATCTTGGACACAGGCGCAGAGGACAATGCCATGTGATAGCAGAGGCAGAGATCAGAGTTATGGAGTTTGAAGCCACAGGTCAGCAAAGATTGCATGGAGCCACCAGAAGCTGGGAGAATAAGGAAGACTTCTCCCCTACGGGCTTCAGAGGAACACTGCCTGAGGACACTTTGATTTGTGTTCTCTGAACTGTGGGACAACACACACTTGCTGTTTAAGCCTCTGGGTGTGTGGTACCTTGTTCTTCAGCTGGATGAAGCTACTTCCTGACTTGCCCTGGGCATTGCTATTGGCTGGCTGGCTAGAAGGACTGAGAGGCCCTGTGCTTACCTCTGGGGGCTGGGCAGCACTGCCTCCTGGGTCTGCTGCCCAGGAAGGGACTTAGCTTTGGGCAGATTCAGTTCCAAGACGTAGTGCACCTGGGTGAGGAGGGCCAGAAGGAGCTGAGGGTAGGCCTCCTGCATGACCTTCTGGAACTCTTGCATGAACTGTAGCTCGTGCAGTGTGTTCATGGCCTGTCAGGAGAGGAGAGAGTGAAGCTTCTAAGCCCTGGGTTCCTGGGCCAGAGGTGCTGAGTCAAAGCCATGTCACACCATGCCCCTCACTCTTTGCTTAGACACTTCCAGGACCAAGTGCAGCATCCACATGATGCCCTTCCCTGTGGTTGGTCCCTGCCAGCTGTGCAGCCTTAGCCTGGCCTGTCTGTGAGCTCACTGGACCCACTGCCCAGGTCACCTTGATGCTCGAGAGCCTGGTGCCCCCGCTTTCCCCACTGTCTGTTGGGATGCCATGTGCCAACGCCCTCAGGTCTTCCCACATGACCCAGCGCCACCTCCTTGACCTCCCTGGACTCTGCCACTGGGTCTCTGCCCTTAGTGACTGTGTGAGGGTCATTGGCTTGGGTTCTGGCCCTGAAAGCAAAGTCCTGTGCTGTGTGGTGACTGTACACAGCAGGGGTTTAAAACATCAGAGTTGGGGACAAACAGCCCTTGAAGGCACTGTCTATGAATGCAACCCCAGGCTCTGAGGCCTGCCATGCCTGAAGGAGCATTTGGTCCAGAATGCTCTGGCTGCGGAGACGGTACTGAACGGGGATGATGAAGGGTGAACAGAGGTGGATGGGGCATGTGGAATGCAGGGATGGCTGCCTTGCTGTGACCTAGCCTCTTGGGTCTGACCCCATACTGCTGTGTGGTCTCCTGATGGATGCTGCTTGACTCTGGTGGCTGCAGCGAAGGGCTGGGGTGGACTGGGCTGATGAGCACCAGGCATGAGGTGGGGCAAGTGTCTCCCTCCTGCTGCCATGTGTGGTGGTCAGTAATCCCTGACCCAGGCAATTGCCTGTCTGGGTGAGGAAGGGGAGTTGTCTGCTCTGGGCTGCAGCTCTGCCTTGGTGGCATCCTACCGGGGTTGGAGGAACAGGAGGTTTCCTCACTGGAGTCCAGCCATAGGGGACAAAAAAAGACTGCCTTAGGATATGAATGCCCTGCTCCTGGTGGTGCAAGCTTCCCCTGGGCTTAGGGGCTTAGGGGCAAGCTGGAAGGGATTTCCACAGGAAGGGGCGCGGTTGGAGGCAACCTCTAAGAGTTCTCTAGAATCCATTGCTCCCCAGAGCCTTAATCAGGCTTGGTGGACCTCAGAGTCTCCATGCCCTTTCCTCTGGTTGAGCTCTGCCCTCGGCCTTGTCTCTCTGAAGCCATCCTGCACAGTGAGTGGCAGGCCAGGTACACACTGAAGATCCAAGCCCCTTTTCCACTTGCAGGGACATTGCTGCCCTGACTCACAGAGGCCTAGAACCCTGGGCTGGGAAGTGCGGAGCTGGGCCTGCAGCTGGAGCTGTGGGTCAGTCCCTGGGCTGGAGGCCTGAGACCCTTGTCTTCTTGGCCAGGGATGGGCTGCCCTTCTGTGGTCTTGAAGTGGTGTTCTCCCTTCCCACAGCCTGGACACTGAAGGGCACCCAAGAAGCCAGGGTTGGGGGGACAGACTCACGGCCAGTGAGTGCAGGTAGGTCTTCTCCTTTGAGTGGAGACTGCCATCGCTGGTGAACAGAGGACGCTCCTGCAGCCAGGCCAGCAGCACAGCCAGCACTAGACGGCTGATGGAGTACTCAGCCCCCAGGGCCTTCCAGAGGCGTAAGGCATGGCTGTGGGCAGAGAGAGGCCATCAGGGCTCTGTTGTGACCAGGGTCTGGCTTTAGGAGCAATGCCCAGGGAGAGCGGGGCTGGCCCTGATTCAGGCACAGAGTTTTGCCATTGATGTGGTGACCTCTTGCCCATTTGGCAGATGGGATCACCGAGGTCTGGAGACAGAAGGCTGACCCTGATCAAGATCTTGTCCGGGAGCAGAAGCCTGGCATGGCAGGCAGTCCTCTGGCCTTTCTACCTGGCCTGAGGGTGATGCCCTGTAAGCCTGGGGTAATAGAGGCATCATCAGGGCTGCCGTAAGACATCAGTGACTGCAGTGACTCTCTATTTCCTGTCCTTGATAGTTTTCAGGCCTGTGTTGGATGAAGGGGCTCCATGGGCAGCATGGGGAGGGTTATAACAGGATGATGGTGAAAGAGTCCCACCCCAAGCATTAAGACAGACCCAGTGCCCTGAAGTTCCTGGGAAGGCCACCACAGTCCTAGCTGGCCGCCCCTGGATGGGCACACAGCTCCTAGGACTCCAGCAGCTGTAAGTATGGTCACTGCCTGGAAGGAGTGGGACCTCTGAAGTGAGAGGGTCTTGGCTCACGTTCCTGGTCCACCCTTCACTGTTTGTGAGACCATGTACAAGTCACTTAGCCCCTCTGGGCCTCAGTGTGTGTAGAGTAACAACTGGCTCACAGGGCTGGAGTGGTGGGGGGATCCTTGCTCAAACTGAGTGCCTGGGGAGGCATATGTTTCTATTCTGCCCTGTGGGGGCTTCTGTCCCTCACTTTGCCCATTTGTGTTGAGTGGCGTCTGGCCTGCATGTCCCAGGGGACCGAGTCAGGGCTAAATCAGAAAAGTCCCTGGCCTCTTGGGTGAGGATGGCCGGAGAGGGCCACTCAGAGGCCCAGGGACAGACAACCCAGGATAATTGCACGTCTGTGTGGTCATGGACAGAACAGGAGGCTGGTGTCATGAGGTGGAGGGATGAGGAGCAGGAGAGGACAGAAGTCTTGACCTTGTTGGCCACGGCGTAGGTTTTAGTGTTGACTGTTAGATGGGTTGTTGGAGGGGTCTGATTAAGGAGCGTCATGACTCTTTGTGGTGATCGGTTCAATGTTCTTCCTGTGGCAGCTGGGTGAGTATGTGCGGGACACCCTGGGTGGGAGCTGCTGATTTCCTGGAGTTGGGTGGGTGGTGATGTTGGGAAGGGTTTCCTAGGAGTTTGGAAGTGATATTGGGAGGGAGTCAGGGTGACTTTAGAACCATGCATGGCTAGGTATGCCTGGGGACTGTGGGAGGTGTGGGTGCTAGAGGGTTGGAAGTGGCCTGGGAATGTATGTATAGTGAGGGTGAGACCTGGAGTTGTCCCTGTGACAGAGGTGTGGCCTGGGGCTGCTCTGTGTGAAGTGCTGGTAGACATTCACAGGCTATCAGCTGGTACATGGGGCTTAGGGGGTTTGGGCTAGATGTGAACACTGTATGGTATCAGCACTTGGAGCTTTAAAGCCCCGGAATGGATGTGACCCCCATGGAAATGAGTAGAGCTGATGATGAAGTCCAAGGGTTACCCTGCTGGCCCAGAGCTAAGAAACCAGAGAGGTGAGGGAGCCAGTAGAGGAAAGGGTGCAGGAATGGATAGGTGGTGTGAGCCAGGAGCCTGTGCTCCTGGGGTCAGGGGGAGTAGCGGGTGCTCGCCAATCCAGCTCTGCTGACAGGTCACATGAGGGGGGACCGAACATCAGACTTGGCAATGTGAAGTTCCTGGTGACCTTGACAAGAAGAGTTTCATTGCTACGGCGGTGGAGAACGTCTGACCTGGGCACGTTTAAGAGGTACGGGAGCCAAAACCCAGCAACAAAGGGACAAAGAAGCCAGCTCAGAAAGGAACAAAGGGCTTCAACAGGCATTTTTCCAAAAAAGACCACAAGTGGCTGAGAGGCACGTGGAAAGATGCTCAGCACCATCAGTCATCTGGGAGGCGTGAATTGAAACTACAACGTGTCACTTCACACCTACTAGGATGGCCACAGTCCAACAAATGACAGCTAGCAAGTGCTGGTGAGGCTGTGGAGAAGCCGAAATGCCTGGATGCTGCTGGTGGGGACAGGAGGGGGCAGTGGCTGTGGAAAACTGCATCACAGGTCCTCAGGAAGAAGAACACAGCATTGTCACAGAGCCCAGCAATCTCACATTCAGCATTTTGTACCCAAAATGATTGAAGGGACTTCACCACACACTATGGTCCTTTAGTTTCTTCAGGGATTGGTTTCAGGACCTCTCTCAGGTATTAAAATTCTAGGATGCTCATGTCCCTTACATAAAATGGCACAGTGCATGTATATAACCTCGACACATCTTCCTGTGTGTGTATTTTGCTCTGAGATTATGTAGAATACCCCAGTACAATGTCGGTGCTATGTAAAAAGCTGCTATTTGGTGTTGTGTAAGGATTAATGACAGGAAAAAAGTCTGAATATTTGGCACACAGTACTTTTGGAATAGTTTGAGTCCCAGGATGTGGAATGTGTAGATCCAAAGACTGATGTGTACACACCAATATTGATGGCAGCATTACTTACAATGGCCCAAAGGTGGAAATCACCCAGGTGTCCATGAGCAGATGAACAAACAAAGTGTGATGTGTGCACATAAGACAATGTTATTCAGCCAGAAAAGTGGAAATTCTGGTACATGCATCAGCATGGATGAACCTTAAAGCAGTGCCGAGGGAAAGAATACAGATCCCCAAAGGAAAACAGCATATGATTGTGCTGTGTGAAACATCTAGGCAAATTCATGAAGACAGACAGTGATAAGAGGTTCCCAGGGGCGGGAGGGATGGAGAGTTATGGACATGGGCCCAGTGTGTGTGCTGCCAGCTGCACAGGGGGTGGGTGGCTCTTGGGAGTCAGTGTTTGGTGACTACCGTTTCCCTTTAGAGTGATGAGAAAGTCTTGGAATTAGTGCTGACAGTTGTGTGACATTGTAAATATAATTAATGCCATGGAATTGTGCCCTGAAGTGTGGTTGAAATGACAAATTTTCACCATAATTTAAAGAATTAATAAGGTCATATACCCAAATCATCAAATTATACACTTTAAATGGGTGAATTATATAGAATGTAAATAATATCGTTTTTTCAGTACTGGAGATTGAACTCAGGGTATCATACATGCCAGATAAGTTTTTTACTACTGAGCTATACCCCAGGTTGAAGATGTATCCTAATGGATCTATTTCAAAAGGGAATGTGAGGGCTTCTATCTTCCAGTAATGGTGTACTTAGTCGCTCAAATCAGCTCCTCATCTGAGAACAAATCAAAAGGCTGGAGAAAGTATAAACAAGGATTGTAAAGGCATTAGTGATGACAGGACTGTAAGAAATACCTGGCCAGCGTGTGGGGCTTGTAAGGATCCCAGGGGATGGGAAGCACAAAGCTGCTGATGTCCTCAGGGAGGACAGCAGTTCAGGAAAGGGACAGAAGACAAAGGGACAGAGACAGAGGCTAAGAGACCAATTAGTCTAACAGCAGACTTCGCACCACTCACAAGTAGCTGAACTAGATATAGAGAAATCCAGGTGTGTTTCATCCAGATTTCAACTGACTGGGGTCATTCAGGGAACCTCCAGTCCTGGGTTTGATTGACAGTGGCCTTAAATGGTCATGCCCTTAGGCATTCAACAGGGGTAAATAAAAATCCCCTGGAGGATTTGTGAGAAAAATACCTTCATTGTAAGCCTTGAATTATTCTTATAATTTTGTTTGAAAAATGATGCCTAGCATGTAGCTAAAGATAAACGGACTCATGAAGAAGCCAACTCTGCTGGTGACATATAGCAAGAACAATCAATAAAATAAACCTGACAGAGCTCAAATGTGAGAATGATCAGACACAGACTATAAGGACATGCTGGAGAATGTCTTCATGAAATAGAAATCTATATGTGATAGAGCTGATTAGAAAAGGAGCCTGAGATTTTAGGAAAAAAAATCAAATCTAAAACTAAAAATTTAATAAAGGAGTTTAACGTCAGAGTACACATGATTGAAGGAGAGCTAGGGAACAGAACAATAACAAATTCTGCATCAAACCAGAAAAAAAAAAAACAAACAAGTATATTGTCTAAACAAAAGAGCAACAAACTGGCAGCTGGCTTTTAAACTATAAAATGACCAAAATGACCTTGTTATACTGCAGGAGAATACATTAGCCCATCTAATCCACAGGGTGTCTGTCCCAAGACCCTCACTGGATGCCTGAAACCACAAATAGTACTCAACCTCAAAGAGACTATGTTTTTTCTGTATTTGTACATATGGCCTGTAAAGTTTAATTTATGAATTAGACACAGTATGAGATGAGCAACAATAATAAGAACATAGAACAATTACATCAGTATAATTTGTAAATGTGGTCACTTTCTCAAAATTCCTTACTGTCTTTCACTCACTCTTCCTGTGATGGCATGAGAGACAGAGGGTATAATGTCTACACACTCAGATGACGTAAGGTGAATGATGTGGATGTTGTGATGCGGTGTTAGGCTCCTATATAAGGGTCACCCAAACACAAACTGTAGTGCTGCTGCAGTCCATCTGATAACTGAGCTTGCTACAGAGTGACTAACAGACAGACAGTGTATACAGTATAAATAAAGTAGACAGAGGGAGGTTCATATCCTGGCCAGACAGACAGTATGAGATTTTACCAGGCTACTCAGAACAGTGCCCAATTCATAACATAATTGTTTATTCCTGGGATTTTTCCATTTATTATTTTTGGACCGTGGTTGACTGTGGGTAACTGATGCTGCAGGTGAGAGGGGACCGCTGTGTTGGCCAACTCGGAAATCTGTACTTCGTGAAATGACTTTCAAGACTAAGGTAAGCTAAGGACACTTCAGACAGAAACTGAGAGCATTTGCTAATGATAGACCTAAAGTGAAGGATATTTTAAAGGATGTGCTTCAGGCTGGAGGCAGATGGTCTTGGCTGGGAGGCTGGAGTTTCATAAAAGGATGAGGAGCAGAGAGAGTAGTAAAATGTGCACAAGTCTAAATGAATTTGACTTGGGAGATTTCAGATAGCATGGAATTAAAATAAGCAACACAAGCATTAAAATGGGGAGTATGTTCAGTGATTTGAGGATTTTGCAGCTTCTGTTTTTGTCTGGAAAGAAAGCAAAGAGGGTAAATTTAATCCTGAACATATTGATAGTTATATTACATGTAAATGGGTAAGTGCTCCAATCAAAGACAGAGATTGTCTGGCTATAAAA
The DNA here is from genome assembly GCF_000276665.1 of Chinchilla lanigera. NCBI lineage: Eukaryota > Metazoa > Chordata > Mammalia > Rodentia > Chinchillidae > Chinchilla > Chinchilla lanigera. The sequence goes on from NW_004955454.1 coordinate 461,295, forward strand.
GACCCGGCTAAATGTTGTTTACAAGGAACAACTCTGAAGCAAAAGAATGTAGAAACATTCAAAGAAAAAGCAAGGGAAGAGGCACATGATACAACACCAACAAGAGAAACCGTGTGGTGAGGTAAGCACTGGAATAGATTTCATACAAGACAATGTGGACTCTGAAAAACTGATTTACTAGTAGCCAAATGGAAACATCTCCGAAGAATACATCAACATGATTCCCATTATATGACAATACAAAATGGTAATTCATCTGAACTTACAAAAACAGCAAAATATATTGAATAATGTATTTAGGTGCAATAAAACTATATGCAAAAGAACAATGGTGTCCCATCCATGTGTTTACTAGATGACTAAAAATAATCACTAAGATAAGTAAATACCTAAGTTAAATTTACTAATGTAAATAAATACTAAGTTATTATCTACTCACTTAGAAAATACCTGTTATTGCCCATGAATGAACTAGTGATGGAAGTGTTTCGTAAACCAACGATTTTGTCTAATCTAATTTTACTCAATTGAGCTCTAATCAAATAAAAACAGTAGTTGAAGTGGGAAAGAGAAGAAAGGAAATTTGGCAACCCAATTTTAAGAGTTATGTGAAATGCAACAGACCAAGAGCAGCCGAGACAAACTTGAGGCAGACAGAGACCTCGTAATATCAGGCAAGGAGAATTATCACAAAGGTATAGGAGTTAGAACCTTGGACATTGCCTTTGAGCTGGACCAGAAGATCAGTGTGAAAGCAATTACAGCTCCCCAAAGCCCCCCAGATTTGGCACTTGATTTGTGAGGGATGCTGAGGAAAGCCCAGGGCTTTCAATCCAAGATGTTGAGATGATTCAATGAAAATGGAACCCTTCCTTGCGTCACACATGAAAATCACTTGCAGGTGAGCCAAGGAGCTAACTATGTGAGGCCGACAGGTGAACTTTTATGAAACAATTGTGAGAATGATGTAAGCCACCGCCCTGTTCATGAGAAGAGACACTGAAGGAGTGAAAAAGCAGGCTTCCATGCAGAAAAAGACATTTTTAAATGTCAGAATCAAGAAAGGATCTAAATGCAGATTGTTTTAGAGGATTCCTAGACATCTATAGGGAAAGAGGGGACAATATGACAGAAAGGTGTGTAGGACACTTGCATGAGCAGATCACTAAAGGAGGAGCCCAAATGCTCCAAAAGAAAGGACAAGGTGTTCATTTAATCATGGAAGTGAAAATAAATACCACTGTATGATGAATAGCACCTCCTAGATTGGCTAAAATTCTGATGATTTGCTAAAATATTGATGTTAAGTGTTAGTGAAGACATGGATCAACAGGAACTCTTAAAAAAGAGAAGGGTATTGCCAGGAGTGTGAATCAGTGCAAGCACTTTGGAAGACATCTTGCACGCCCTCTGACAGTGGTAGGTTTGCCTGGCTTTACCACTCAGTGACAGCAGACCCTTCTGCACTTGATCCTAACACTGTGGAAACTGAGCACTCATGTGCACCAGCAAAAATGTGTCAGGCATTTCCTTCAGCCAGGGTCCCAAATGGGAAATCACCCAATTGTCCACCTGCGGGAGGAAGGATGACCAACCAGCATTTGTAGAATGGAATACCAGGTGGCACCAGAAATCGATCAACTACAACTTGCTAGGATGAATCTTAAACACATAGTGTTGGAGGTAAAAAGCCACACAAAAAGAACATTGGGAAAGACATATTGTATGGGTCTGTTCATAGGTTTGGGACATGTTCCATTGTTATGTATTTCTAAGAGAGAAAGATTACCCAAAAAGGGAGCCCAAGAGGAGACTCCTGCACAGAGCTGCATGTGATTCAAACAAGCAAACCCACCTATGTCCTGCAGAAAGAAAAGATGAGAACAATCCTATGCCTGGGGTGGAAGAGCAGCTGAGAATCCAAATCACTAAACCTGTTTTGACATCCAGATTCATATCACTAAAGTAGCCCAAGAAACCTCATGCAGAGACTTAAAATTTTTTTTTCACTATTAGGGATTGAACCCAGGACACTGAGCTATATCCACAGACTTATTTTTATTTTTAATTTTGAGACAGAATCTTGCTAAGTCGTTAAATTGCCCAGGCTAGCTTGAACTTGCAATCTCCCAGAGACTTAGGGCTACAGGCATGTGCCACTGCACCCAGCTCAAGCAAGACTTAAATTTATAGTAGTCTCAAGGTCACAAGGTTCAAGTGACTGGCGGAAACAGATATAAATCTAGCTCTAAGGCGCTGTCTCTGTGAAATGTACTCTGATTTCATAAATGTTAACATGTGACAAATGTGCTTAGAATTGAGAAATAAGATATAAATTCCAATGTAAGCAAAATGGAACTATAAACTGGTGGGTAGTTGCAGACAATTCCTGCTTTTTTGGGTCTCTGCTTCCCAAAACTTTCTTGAGAAACAACACTGAACAAGAAGAGAAAATTAAAGCTGCATGGAACCGACCTCAGTGTAGATACAGAGAAAGCCCAAACCTCAAAATTATTAAAAATAAAAATGCCAGCCTCTATGTGCAGGCTCTTCTCTCCCCCAAGCCAAGGCAGATTGAAATAAACTGTGGGGAAAAGAGAAGACAGAGCAAGCAACAGTGCTCAAAGGTGAACTAAGCCACCTTTGGGAAGACTGATCCACCCTGAGTCTTAAAATACTTAAAAAAAAAAAAAAGTCCAGGGAGGTCACAGCACCAATCACAGAAAAGGGCAGTCTTGAAAATGCATAGCTTTTGGGAGAAAAAAATTAAATAGAAAAGAAAAAAAGTATCTTTTGGAAATCAGGGGATTGTTGAAAGGGAAAGAAGAAAAGGGAAATATTAGGGCCCTGCACAGGAAAGAGAGCCAAAAGAATTGGAGGATGTATAACATTTGCTGACCACCAACACAAAGTCTGTTAAATTAATCTGGTCTTTGTTGTGCTGACAGAAGAGGGTGCCATTGAACTCAAAATCCCATGAAACACTTCAACAGTACAAATATAAGTGGGAACAGAATCAACTGATCCATAGTTACTGCAAAAAGTCAGAAAACAGAAATCAAAACCCATACAATGCAAATTCCATTTGAAGAACAATCAGGATTCAGAAGACACTGCTAAGACAACAGTTCTTCCAAATATAGTTCACTATACTCAAACAAGCATTTAAAGATATGAAAACCACTCTAGTTATAATTTCAAAAAAAGGACAAAAAAACTCCTCAGTGAGAACTGAGAAGAGTTGACTGAATTCAAGAAAGAAATGAAAAAAGTATCTCAAAACTGAGAAATAATTAGAAGGTGATTAAGAGCAATAATACTGTAATGGAGGGGCTGGGAATTTATCTCAGTGGCACAGCACCTGCCTGGCAAGCATAAGGTTGTGAGTTCGATTCCTGGTACCAGAAAAAAAACAAAAAAAATACTGTAATGGAAATTTAATAAGGCATATTTAGGAAAGGAGGGAAAACAAGCAAGGGGATGACAGTGAATTTAGGAGAGAAGTGAAAAATGTTAGAGAGAAATTAGGACTGCAAGACAGAGGAGGAAGGGTGGCATCTGTACAACTGGAGTCCCCAAGGAAGAAGAGAGCAACATTTAAAGCTATAAGCCAGAAAACTTTCCAGCTAGAATGACAAAAAGCCCTAACTCACATAATCAAAGGATACACAAGGTATCCTGGAAACATTAGCCCAGAATGATAAACTCTGAGACATTTCCTAGTAAGATAATTAGATTTCAAAGATAAAGAAAAAATCCTAAATTTCACCACACAAAAAGACCAACAAACTTACAAAAGCAAGAAATTGTCATCAACTTAAGGAAAAAAAATCCAAATAAACAATGCAAGGTAACAGTGGAACAGCATTGCAAAAGCACTTCATAACAGCAGAGGTGAGCCAAGGCTGTCCTTCAGTGGAGAACCTCAAACAGAGACACACTTGAGGTGCTCTGGAGCACAGAGCCCTCCCTGAAGTCTGCTGAAGGTGGACTTTATCAAACAGAGATGGTTAGGTGACCTAGCATAGGGATGGCCGTGGATGTGATTTTGTGACAGTTAACCTTAACTTGTCAACTTGATTTGCTTTGGGTGGCACTCAGGGGATTGGTGGAGCACTCCTCTCTGGGTCTGTGAGAGTCATGGAGATGTGACCTTGATAAAATATATGATCCTTGGCCTTTTCCTCTCTGGTGTTCATCCCCTGCTCTGCTTTTCCCGTGAAAAGCGTCTTTGTTCCATCACCTTTCTGCCTTGATGTTCCTGCCTTGGAGCCAGCCAATCATGGACTGAATCCTCTGAGACTGTGAGTCAAATTAAACTTCTCATCCTATAAGTTGTGGGTGTTGGTATTGTGTCCCAGCTCACTAACTCAGGTGCCTATACACTATGGAGGTAACTGTGGAGAGGGCCGGGCAATAAGAATGCAAATGTTATACATTTTGACAAGAGCAGCTGTGAGGTCTGGGAGGAGAAATGAGGCACAGAGAGGAACACAGATGATCTCACTGGCTGTTGTGCAGAAATGGGTGGAAGTTGAAGGATATCAAATAAAAATAAACCAGATATTAAAAGCTTAAATAATAAAATACTGGGCTAAGGTTTTTAAAGCAGGTTCGGAGGGCTGAGGAAATAGCGCAATGGTAGAGCACATGCTTAGCATGTACTAGGCTCTGGGTTTGATCCCCAGTACCACAAAATAAACTGAAATTAAAATAAAATAATGTTAGAAGCACAATAAACTGGAATAAAATTATAATTCTCCATGAATTGAAACAAGAACACAGCCTGGCATGGCAATGCATGCCTGTAATCCCAGCTACTCAAGAGGCTGAGGCAGAAGGATTGTAAGTTTGAAGACAGCCTGGGCAACTAAGCAGAACTGTCTCAAAGTAAAATAAAATAAAATAAAATAAAATATAATAAAATAAAAGGGGGTTGGGGATGTGTTTCAGTGGTAAAACATTAACACATATGAGGCCCTGGTTTAAATTTCTAATATCGAAAAACAAACAAAAAAACTCACAAAGAATATACCTTTCATTGAGGAAAATAGCAAATATAACAACATACAGTTACAAAATGTTATGACAGAGCCTATCAACCATATCAATAAGTGTCAATGAGCTTAACTTTTCTATTAAAAAGGTTTTCAATTTCAGTCAAAACATAGGGATTCTGAGAAGTTTACATAAAAGAATGAATAAATGCATCCTGAGCAGATGGAAAAGAATAAGAAAGTAGGGAAGTGATTTAGACTACAAATACAACTCAATCCCCAAAGTATTAAATGTGATAAAGCAGAGCTTTATCATGTTTTTAATGCTAAAAGTCACAATCCTTAAATAATATATAGCATTTCTGAATATGCCTGCACCAAATCACAAGGCCACCACATTTATGAAGTCAGTAAGTATAGAAGATAGACAAATACAAAGAAACACACTAATGCTTCTTTAATAAAAATTTAAACATTCTCAGTACAAGACAGATTAAGTGAGAAAATTTAAGTAAGGAAGTTGAAAACCTGAACTACAATAAAGTAAGCCTTATGCGTAGATACATACTCCATACTCGGATGATAGGAAATACACCTTTTTTTAAGTACTCATGGGATATTTCACTAAAAAGTTTAAAACTCCATAAAATAGAAATATCACGAGCAACACTCATCACAATGCAAAAAAATTAGAAATTACTAGAAAAACAAAAGGTATTTCCACATTTAAATGAGAAATCTCCCTGAAAAGAACTGGTGGGCACTGAAAGCCTGTGAACACCTCTCTGGGGGTGGTGGTGGTCCTGAGTTCCCAGTGATTTGAGCAGCATAGTGAGCCTCTGAGGGCAAAGAGCTGGATATATGTAGAAGTCACTGCAATGCAGGGTGCAAGACCCATCCTGGGAGAGAGGGAGTCAGGTAAGGACAAGTGAAGGTGTGTAGGTGGTGGCCTATAGGTCCTGGTGTCAGAGGATTGCTGGGTACCAGAGAGAGAGGGTATAAAGGTGGGAGGTATTTTGAGAGGGATGCTTGAATTTGATGATGATGTAGCAGAAGGTAGGACCATAGGAGTGAGCAGCTGAAGGAGGATGGAAGGCGAGATCTCTGGAACAGAGAAGATCTAAGCAGGAGAAGACAGGATAAGGGAAGGAATGGAATTCCCAGTATCAAGGCAGGGTAAGTATTTCAAGGCAAGAGGGCATCCCTGAGAAGGAGCTACATCTGCAAGGAGTGAAGGGGTGGCCCAGTAGAGATGTGTGCTGGATGGGTGGCAGGTGGTATAGGTTGCGTATAGGAGATTCAGAGCTGGATTTTAGGAAGGAGCCGCTATGGCAAGGACCCTGGCCTACCTCCAGCCCAGGGATCTGTGGGCCATGGTAGAAAAACTAGCACCACTGAGAGGACAGGGAGACTGCTGGGAGAGAAGAGCAAGAAGGATCACAGAGTGTGTGGAGGGCGTGGAGGAGAGGAGCTGGCTCTGCTAATAGATGGGGAGACTCTGGGGTTAGCTGGGGTCTTGGCAGAGCACTTAGGGTTCCAATGGTCTCCCTGTTCATTGGGCTGGGTGGGCATTTCATGTGGGGCATGTCAGGTTGATGGTGAACAGAGCTTTCCCAGTGCCCACCATGGGGTATGCAGGAGCCCCAGAGGAGGGTCCAGTTCTGCCCCTGCTGAGGTGTGGGGGTGCAGGTCCAGGGAGAGAAGATGGGATTGGCACCTGTCCAAGGGCATAGAGAAGTCTAGGAAGGCAGCCACCAGCTCAGAGGTGTGGTCCCGTGCCAGCAGGGTGATGGCATGCAGGATATTCTCCTTGGCCTCAGGGATGTGGACAGTGCGGAGGCGGGAGTGGATGGCCCGACCTATGTTAGCAATCTGTTCGGGGAGGGAGAGATCAGAGATGCAGGAGGACCTGCCCTGCTGTTGAGAATCCTGAGTGGGGAGGTAGAGCCCTACCCTGGATTCCTGGATGGATCCCACTATCCTTGGGGGCATCAGAGAACTTCATACTCTGCCCAAATGGCCCAGATGTCTCTGGAGAGTTTAGAGACCCACTCCTCCCCATCTTTTTCCAAACTCACTGCTCTGGCATCTTTTTTCTGTGTGCCTGGGGCACCTTTCTCCTCTACTTTTGGGTCTCTGGAGGCCCAGCTCCAGCAACGCTGCCTGAATCTGCCTATCTGCAGACCTGGTATCTGTCATCCTCTTGCTGGGGTGCCTCCCACCCACCTCCTCTGCCTTGTGTTTACTGAGCCATCTTGTCCACTTTTGTCCACCAGCACCTTGAGGGTCTGGTCTGTGCCTCCCCCCACCTCACTTCTATACGAGGGCACATGCTGGGGCTCAATCTGTGCATGTCTGCCCTTCACCTGCAATCCCCACTAGGCCATTCATGCATCTATTCATTCATTTGATTGGTCCCTGACTAGGGTGGGGATCTGTGTCTTCCCCATCAGACCCAAGTGCAAGGACTCAGTCTCAGTGCAGAGCATGTCCCTGACTGCTGCTAGCCCTCTACCCCACCCTTCCCACACTGTTTGGACACCCCAACCTTTGTAGTCTCCAGCTTGGCCCCATGCTCCTGAATGACAGTGAGGAGCAGCTCAGCGGCTGCCTGCACCCGGAAGGTGCTGGTGGACCCCAGGCCTTCAATGACTGTCCAGATGAGGTCGGTCAGCTCTGCCACTGTGAAGTATCTCATGATCTCCTGTAGGAGCAGAGAGACTGTTACTTTATTAGTCTGGACCCATGTGCCCACGGCCCCCCTCTTTTACTTGCACCTTTACTCAGGCTCCCCAAGTCTCTGAGCATCCATTTTCCATGACCCCTCACCCCACATTTGCAGCTTATGGCCATTATTTGCTAATTTCTGCCTATAGGGATGCTCAGTGCTCCCCATAGGCAGGCCCTGCTCCTTACCAGTGTTCTAATCACAGAGACATTGAACCTCAGAGCTGTGAAGGATCATTGAGATTATCTAGACAAAACCCCTGGCCTAGAGAGGCCCATGACAACCTTCAGCCATGGAGCAGGGTAGGGTGCAAAGGTGGGGCCAGGCTGGTGTGGAACCTAGGGGCCATCTATAGGACCCCAACTGTGTCACTGCTCACACTCTCCTGAGGACACTCTAAAGGTCCAGGGAGGTAGCTCTCTCCTCTGCAGGCTGACCACAGTCTGCTTGGAAGACAAAAGGGCTCCCGGAGAAATGCAAGGTAGTGGATCTGATCCCTGTTCATCGGGGTAGGGTGGCTAAGTCCCTGCACAGGCAGGACCTTCTGGACAGATCGGAGCCCTGTTGCTCAGTATGGTATCCCTCTAGCTACCCATAGCTACTTAAATCTAGATTAATTTAGCGAAACTGAAACTTCAGTTCCTTAGCAGCACAGGTTACATCTCAAGTTAGTAGCCAGGTATTCAGTGGCTGCCTTGGATGCACAGACATAGAACATAGTCACGTCCCAGAAGGTCCAAGTGGGAATGTTCAAGGTGATGAGACCCTCAGAATCCCAAAGTATATAGTCGCTGGCTGGGCAGAGTCATTTGCGGTAGCATGCTTTAATCAAGAGCATGAATAAATGTGAGATGGAGGAGGTAGTGAGGGCAGAGGCGGGGGTGGTGATGAGGATGGGGTGAGGGGCATAGTAACAGTGTGGTGGTGATATTGGTGGTGAAGGGGATGATGGTAGTGGTGGTGTGATGGTGGTGGTGGTGGTGGTGGTAGAGATGGGGATATTGTTGAGTGTGATGATGGGAGTGTTGATAATATTGCTGGTAGTTGGTGTTGCATATTGATAATGATGGAGAGGATGATAGTGATGGTGATGGAGGTATTCAAGAATACATGAGGAGTCAGGGACAAACTTAGAATCAGAACCCAGGCTGAGTGTCTTTCTCCAACTGAGCCTTCCCAGATGTGCCCATCCCATGAATATCAGAGCCTCCCATCCTTGCCCTTCTCCCTGTTCCTATCCATCACTGCCCCTTGTCCAGAGAGGGCCAGAGCCAGGTGCCTACATTCTGTGTGCAGGGACCACGCAGAATGGAGCAGGCTGCCCCTTCCCAGGCCCTGTTGCTATGCTCCTAGTGGCTGTTACCTTCACTGCCAGCCCCCACTGAGCTGATAGCTAGTGGGACTCTCCCTTTGTCCCCAGCCCAGGTTATCTGCTGTAAGCTGTAGCCAAGCCAGATTTCCTCTTTCTTGGCAAGAACAATAGATACATTGACCACAGGGTTTTATATGTTCTGTGCTAAATTTCTGATGGGTCTCAGCACATGGACAGCTTACTACATCTCTGAGAGCACAGGTTTTGGAGTCCACTGGACTGTATGAAGTCCTGCTGGGGCACTTCCTACTAGCTGTGTGCACCTTCTTATCTGGTTCAGTCTGGTTGGACTTCATGGCTATGTGCTGGAGGCCAGCTTCACCCCTAGATCCTGCGCTGAGCCCTAGGAGACCCCATCTGAGGTCTGAAGGGCTCAGGTCTAACAAGGATTGATCAGCGTGGCAGTTACATGGTCTTTGCTAGCTAGGGTTCAACCCCAACATGGGCAAGCAAAAGTCACCACCTCACAGACTTCAGAACGGACAACTCTGAGGCTCTGTGAATCTGGCCCCGCCCAGTCAATGCCAGCACCCACTTCCCACATGCACCTCAGCTTGCAGGTCTCTTTTGAGACTAATAACATTCAAAGGCCGGCACAGGAAATTTTGAGCAATGCAGGACAGGTTTGTAAAATTTGAGAAAAGGACGTGTTAATTCCTGCAATGCCCCTGGCAGATGATAGATATCTCATGTGGGCTGGCTTCCTCCAAATCCCCCAGATCCACTTTAAATGGTATAGGAAAGAGCAAGTGAGTTTATTCCCACCCCTGGGGGAATCTCCATGTCTACTCCAGTCATGCCCCCACCTGCACCTGCTACAACTGTAAGAGCTTTGACCTTGATCGCTTTGGAGCTGTCCTGCTGGAATATACTGTCCTTTGGGAACACCACCTTCTGAAGCAATGAAGATGTGGTCCTTTGGTCTCCAGTGCTCCATGGGGAGGCTTCATCTGCACCAGACTGGGATAGCTCCTTGGGGATCTGTAATTCTGCCTGCAAAGCTGATTCTGCTGGCCAGAGGCAGAGCAAGGGTGAAGCAGGGCAGGGGTCTATGTTGGGACAGGATGGGAGCTGGGTGAGGTCATTTGTAAGCAGGATCAAGACTGTGTTCCAGTTTGGAGATGGGAGTCCGTGTGGGTTTGGGGTTGGGTAAGGCCATTGCAGAGTTATGGCTGAGGTCAGGGTTGCTTTGGGGTAGATTTGGGGTGAGGGTCCTCCTGAGGCTGTGCCATAGTGGCCTGTGAAAGCTCACCTTTCTGGTGCATCAGGAATTGGTAGAGCTGGCCCACCCCTTCCAGGATGGAGTGCTGAGTGACCCTGTCTGGGTCCTGGCACAGAATTCCCAGCGTGCCCATCAGTTGTCCCATTGGTCTGAAGTCCTCCTTTGGCTGTGTTAAGAGTGTGGGACTAGTGATGTCAAGATCCACCCACAGAGTCCTTGCCCAGCCACGCCCACACCCCAGCACACCTCCTGTAGAAGGGATCCTCTCAAATTATGTGATTGGGCTGGGATTAGGGGTGGACAAAACATAAGGGGTTGCCAAAGAACTTGGTAATCAAGTGAAATAATGTTAATGCAATGTTAATAAAAATGAATGCAAAAAATAAGTCCCTTCCATGATAAAGGGTCAACATCTTTAGACAGTATCCAGCTTTGTGCCAGCTGCCCTTATTCCAATAAAACTTTATTTAATACCAACAGGAGGCTAGCCAATTGGCCATAGTCACATTCTTCACTTAAAAATATGATTAATTTTGACTACCGAGTGTTTGGGTGCCCCTGTAAATTTTGCATCCAAGGACAGTATCTCTCCCTTGCCTTACCCTGGCCCCAGTCCCATGTGGTGTGGACATGGATTGTGAGTAAATTAAAGTCACTTCCATCCATTCTCGAGGGCTCTTTCTCTGGGACAAGTGACTTTCTGGAACAGAGCAGTGCCTCCTCCTCCAGCACGTGCACCCCTACCTTCCTTAGCCCAGGCAGCCTCAGGTACCAGATGAGGCACCGATGCCCATCTTTTCCCAGGAGTTAGTGCTGATTTTGGCTGATAACGCAGAAGCATTCACTTTCAGAAAAACCTCAAGTTCATCAGCCCTAGGGCATGATGGACGTGATTCCCACCCGCCCCTTTAAAGAGAAGTCATCGTTATTCACTCTATAAATGAGACTCTGAGGCTGGGGAAGGGGAAGCACCTGCTTCAGGCCTCAAGTGCACAGAGCAGAGACCTCTTCCGGGTCAGGGCCAGTGCTGTCCTGGTTCAGAGTCCAGCTGTGAGGCCTGGTTCCTCGAGTGTAAAAGGAGACAGCACCTGGGCTACTCACTGCCCTAGAGCCTGTGTGGGACAGGAGGCCCAGCTCCAAGGGTGTCTGGGCCGGGCCGGGTACTCACGTCCAGGCAGCATCCGCTATTCAGGAACCTGAGCAGGATCATGCAGCTGTGTGCAGCGCGCTGACGCTCGTGCACCTTCTCTGATGCCAGCCAGGGATACAGGTGCTGAGGGGGTAGGGGGGCTGGACCAGGTAGCTGGCCAGCCCCGCCCACCCTCGGTCAGGCCCCGCCCAGAGGGAGGCCACGCCCACTCCCTCCCGGGGAGGGAGGGTGTGTGTGTCTCCACAGTCTTCTTGTCTAGCCTTCACTGCCCTTTTCTCAGACAGTGCATAGCCTCCCCACACCCTCTGTCCCCAGGAGCTTCCCGCAGGAATGGTCATTTCTTCCTCAGAGCTCTCCAGGGCTCCTGGTTCCTAGCCTGCCCCGCACCCCTGCTAGAACCATGCTTCCCCACACACGTGTGCACCCACAGTCCTCTGTACAGACTTGTGTCGTCCGAGGCCACACTTGAGCCTCTTTATTAGAGGCCCCGTGGTTAGAGCTGGTGATTTATTAAAGGCCCCGTGGTTAGAGCTGGTGATTTATTAAAGGCCCCGTGGTTAGAGCTGGTGATTTGAAGAGGACGAGGGCTCACGGTGTTTGGAGACTGAGTGATCTGGTGATTCCTCAGTAGCTGCTGGGCCTTCCGCTGGTGGCAGCCACTGCCCCTTGGCGCCTTTAGGGGATGGCATAGTGCCTTCCTCCCTAGGCAAGGCTGCTCACAATGGCTCTTAACTTCCACCTATGCATCCACCTGGGGGCCCCTGGTTCCCCTTCCGCCCCTCCCTTCCCCCTCCTCCTTCTGTCCCTCCGCCTCCTCTTCCTTTCTCTTCCTCTCCCCTCCCTTCCCCTTCCTTACCCCTTTCTTCCCCTCTCTTTCTTCTCTTCCTACCCCTCTTTTCTTTTTCCGCCCCCTACTTCTCCCTCTTCCCCTTCCCCTTCTTGTGTACTGGAGCCTGAACCTAGGGCCTCCCATACGCTAGGCAAACATTACCCCTAAAGTACACCCTCAGTCCTTTAAAAATTTTAGTTTAGACAGGGTCTCACTAAGTTACCCAGGGTGGCCTCCAACTTGCAATCCTCCTGCTTCAGCCTCTGGAGTAGCCTGGATTACAGGCGTGCGCTGCCATACCTGGCTTTAGCCTGCCTTCTTGGTGAGTCGGCAAATCTGCTGAGCTGACCCTCATTCTAACGACCTCAGCCTGCCTGGCCACAGCAAGCTGCCTCCACCATGGCCAAATGAGTGC